>NC_089256.1:62078793-62400980 GCF_963930625.1 Muntiacus reevesi | reverse complement strand
ATACCAACAGCCATAATGGGGGAAATTGACAATAACACAATAATAGTGAGGGACTTTAAATCCCACTTTCATCAATTAATCATCCAGATAGAAAATTAATAAGAATGCATAAGCCTTATATAACACTTTATACTAGATGGACCCAACCCAAGGATCAAACCCAGTTCTTCCACATTGCAGGTGGATTCTTTATCATCTGAGCCACCAGGGAAGTTCAGATGGACATAATTGATATTTACAGAGCACTCCATCCAAATGCAGCAGAATACACATTTTTCTCAGGTGCACATGGAACATTCTCCAGGATTGATTACATGCTGCGCCATAAAGCAAACTTCAGTAAATTTAAGAATATTGAAACAATGTTAAGCATTTTTCTGACCACAACACTACGGGATTAGAAATCAATTACAAAACAAAAATCTAAGAAGCACAAACACTTGGAGGCAAAACAATATGCTACTAAATAACCAATGGATCACTGAGGAAATCAAAGAGGAAATTTAAAAAAAAACTAGAGACAAAATGAAAGCACAATCATCCAAAATCTATGGAATGTAGCAAAAGCAGTTCTAAGGATAAAGTTTATAGCAAAACAGTCTTAACTCAGAAAACAAACAAAAAAATTAATCATAAATACACAATAGAAACTTACATCTAAAGCAACTAAAGAACAAACAAAATCCAAAGTTAGCAGAAGGAAAGAAATCATAAAGATCAGAGCAGAAATAAATGGCATAGAGACCAAGAAGACAATAGAAAAGATCAATGTAAGTAAAAGTTTGTTCTTTGAAAAGAAAAGCAAAATTAATAAGCCATTAGCAAGACTCATCAAGAAAAAATGAAGAAGGATCAAATCAATAAAATTATAAATGAAAAAGCAGAAGTTACAACAGACACAATGGAAATACGAAAGAGACTACTACAAGCAACTACATTGCAATACAATGGACAACCTGGAACAAATGGAAAAATTCTTAGAAAAGTACAGTATCCCAAAACTGAACCAGGAAGAAATAGAAAATATGAACAGACCAATCATAAGTAATGAAACAAAAACTGTGATTAAAAACTCCCAGCAAGCATAAGTATAGATGGCTTCACAGGTAACTTCTATCAAACATTTACAGAAGAATTAACACCTATCCTTCTAAAACTATTTGAAAAAATTGCAGAGAAAGGAATACTTCAAAATTCTTTCTATGAGGCAATCATCACTTCGATACCAAAACCAAACAAATATACCACCAAAAGAAAAGATAATTACAGGCCAATATCACTGATTAATATAGATGCAAAAAATCCTCAATGAAATACTAGCAATCCAAATCAAACAATACATTAAAAGGATCATACACCATGGTCAAGTGGGATGTATCCCAGGGATATAAGGATTCTTCAATATCCACAAATCAATCACTGTGATATGCCACATCAACAAATTGGAGAATAAAGACCATATGATCATCTCAGTAGATGCAAACGCTTTTCACAACAGTCAACACCCATTTATGATTAAAAATAAAACTCTCCAGACAATGAACATAGAGGGAACATACCTAAACATAATAAAGTCCATACATGGCAGACCTTGCCTCCCTCGTGACTCAGTTGGTAAAGAGTCCACCTGCAATGCAGGATACCCAGGTTCAATCTCTGGGTGAGGAAGATCCCTTGGAGAATGAAATAGCAACCCACTCCAGTATTCTTGCCTCGAAAAACCCATGGACAGAAGGAGCCTTTAGGGCTACACTCCGCGGGGTCACAAAGAGTCAAACATGACTTAGTGGCTAAACCATCATCACCACCATGGCAGACCTGCAGCTAACATCATACTCAATGGTGAAAAACTGAAAAGATTTTCTCTAAGATCAAGAACAAGACAAGAGTGTCAACTCATCACTTTTATTCAACATAGTTTTGGAAGTCCTGGGCATGGCAGTCAGAGAAGAAAAAGAAAAGGAATCAAAATTGGAAAAGAAAAAGTAAAACTCACTGTTTGCAGATGACATGATATTATACATAGAAAATCCTAAAGATGCTACCAGAAAATTATTGGAGATCATCAATGGATTTGGTAAAGTAGCAGGATACAAAATTAATACATAGAAATCTCTTGCATTTCTATACACTAACAAAAGATGAGAAAGAGAAAGTAAAGAAACAATCCCATTTACCATCTCATCAAAAAGAATACCCAGAAATAATCCTATCTGATGAGACAAAAGGTCTGTACTTTGAAAACTGTAAGATACTGGTAAAGGAAATCAAAGATGACACAAACAGATGGAAACATACACCATGTTCTTGTATTGGAAGAATCAATATTGTTAAAATGACTATATTATGCAAGACATCTACACATTTAATGCAATCCCTATCAAGTTACCAATGGCATATTTCACAGAACTAGATCCAAAAATCTTAAAATGTATATGGAGATACAAAAGACCCGAAATAGCCAAAGCAATCTTGAGAAATAAAAACGGAGCTGCAGGAATCAGGTTCCCTGACTTCAAACTACTCCAAACCTACATCAAAACAGTATGAGACTCCCCTGGCAGTCCAGCGAATAAGACTTCACTGTTCCACTACAGGGGGCACTGGTTCAGTCCCTAGTTGGGAAACTAAGATTTTGCATGTCATGTAGTGTAGGGGAAAAAACAGTATGGTACTGGCACAAAAGTAGAAATATAGATCAGTCAAACACCATAGAAAGCCCAGAGATAAACCCATGCACTTATGGTCAACTAATCTATGACAAAGGAGGCAAGACTATAACAATGAAAAAGACAGTCTCTTCAATAAACAGTGCTGGGAAAACTGGACAGCCACATTGAAAAATGAAGCTAGAACATTCCTTAACACCATTATTGTTTTTGTTGTTCAGTCGCTCAGTTGTGTCTGACTCTGCAACCCCATGGACTGTAGCACACCAGGTTTCCCTGTCCTTCACCATCTCCTGAAGCTTGCTCAAACTCATGTCATTGAGTCGGTGATGCCATCCAACCATCTCATCCTCTGCCATCCCCTTGTCCTCCTTCCTTCTTTCTTTCCCAGTATCAGGGCCTTTTCCAGTGAGTCGATTTTTCACACCAGGTAGCCAAAGTATTGTAGCTTCAGCTCCAGCATCAGTCCTTCCAATGAGTATTCAAAGTTGATTTCCTTTAGGATTGACTAGTTTGACCTCCTTGCCTTCCAAGGGACTCTCAGGAGACTTCTCCAACATCACAGTTCAAAAGCATCATTTCTTTGGTGTTCAGCCTTCTTTATGATCCAACTCTCACATCTATACATAACTACCGGAAAACCATATAGTGAGTGCTGGCACAGCAATCCATTCATCAAAATTGGGTTGATCCACTCAGATTATTATTCTTATCCTTGCTGACTTATTTGGAAGAAGCAGGGGCCAATGACAGAGAATGGGTTGATGCACACGACCTTTCTACTGATAAAAACATGTGTCACTGCTTTCCTGTCTATTACATGGAATAAGTCAGAGCTCGAGTCAGATATACCTGGGTTTTAACCCAACCTCTTCTGTCTTTCATGCCAGGGGTCCCCAACCTCTGGGCCATGAATTGATACTCCTGTCAGATTGGCAGCAGCCAATTAGAATAAAAGTGAAATAAATAAAAAAAAGTGAAATAAATAAAATAGAATTAAAGTGCACAATAAATATAATGTTCTTGAATCATCCCCCCTATTTCTGGCCCATGGGAAAATTGTCTTCCACAAAATGGGTCCCTGGTACCAAAGAGGTTGGAGACTATTGCATGTGTTACTCAACCTCTCTGTGCCTCTGATTCTTGAGCTATGAAATAAGGTAATAATACATACTTTATAAGGTCATTTAAATGGAAAATGTTTATAAAATATCTTGCACAAAGTAGGTACTCAATAAATTGTTTTTTTATTCCTAAATTATTTCTTTTTCTTATTTCCACTCATTATCTTTAAAAATTGCCCTAGAATAATCTGTTACATACACTTGCAGCAACAGCATTCCTAGAAAGCTCTTGTCATGTCATTTCATCATGGCTGTGTGTAGCAACCTTCAAATCAGTCAAAGAAGGGAGGGCCAATTAAAACAAGTGTAGGTTTTCTTAGAACACAGCTTAGGAAAGTGACATATCTGTCATGCACTGTGTGTATCAGATGGTGAGTTTTACATTTTTAAAAGAACCCAGAGTCTGAGTTGTGAATAAATTACTGCTACTCTAAAATGCCTTTTTTAAATCTTGCATTTGTTATCCCACTTCCAATGAATAAAAATACTAGGCAAGTGGCAAAGTAACTGGGAAGAAATTGATTTGATGGTGTTATGACCGTGTTTCATCTGTTGTTGCAGAGCAAAATCAACATAGAAGATACAAGAGGGAATGAGAGATGCATATTGTACCTCAAGGTATCGGTATCTGTAGTTCATTTTTTAAAATTACTGAAAATACACAATTTTAGATAAATGCAGAAATTCCCATCAAGAAGCTTGTGACAAATAAATTAATCAAAATATTAAAGATGTATTCAGAGGAGAAGCATAGGTTAATTTCCCACCCCAGATACCAAACATATGGTCAGAGTTAAGAGAGGAGCCCAAAGAGAAGAAATTTTCAAACCTGAATATATTGTCATAATAAACCTAGAAGTCTTTTGAGCATGACATATAATCCAACATAATTTATCCAAGATATGTATTTACTTTTTGTCCTTTTAGATCTATATAAAGCATCAGAGAGAAACAAATTATTGATTTATTCAAATCAGTGTAAGTTGGTTGATTTTCCTACCCTGCCTCCTTGAAGTAAAGAAAAATTAGATGATTTCTGAAAAATTAAACCATAGTTACTAAAATTTGCAAAATGAATCTTGCTTTATAGGTTTGTTTTGTTGTGGTTACTTTATGATACTATTGTTTAAAAGGAAATCTACTTTTTGAAAGATGTCCAGGATGATCTGAGAATGAGTGAGATAGATCCAATTAAGACCTCATTACAATGGAATATAATATCTTCAAAGAAAATCTCCCAGACACACCTAGTCAAACATTAGGGGTTCATTTTCCCAGAGGGTGAAACTGACTATGAAGGTAAAGGAAAAAGACATATTCTCAAGGCCAATGAACCAGAGGTGCAAATATAGTTAACGATGTGCTTTTACAACAAGTCCCTGTTTTTCCTTTCATCCTTACTGAGACCGTGGTCATTTTGACATTTCCATATTTAATGCTAACCTAACAGCTAATGTGTGTTTTTAAGTGAAATAGCCAAAGAACTTTAGAATAGAAGTTTTACCACAATGCAGCTTTTAAATATACTTTCAACTATTGTTTGATCTCTTTGCAAGGAAAACTTCCTATGAACTCTAAAGTGTTCTTTCATCTTTTCCACTTTAGGTGACCTATTCATTTTATTTTTACCTTCATCATGCATATCCATTATCAGGAAATATATGCTTTATTTATTTTATCCAGTCAACAGTATTTCATTTTCAGTTTGATCTTATATACTCTCTGATTGTACATAATGTCAAAAAAAAGATTTGCATGTCTTCCCTATTTGTGATTAGGGTAATTAGCAATGATATATTCAGGAGAGATTTTGTGTAAGCTAGGTTCTGGGTCCCTTGGCAACAGGTTAAAAAAAATCCAGGACATTTCCTTCATAACAATCACCTTCCATATTATAGTCTTTTGTTGGCTCTTTTCATTTTAGATTTTTCTTCCCAAGAAAGTAGGTAGATACAACTACCAGCATCCAAAGAGTCTTTTGTTAATACTGTAATGACAGAAGTAGACCATTGAAAGATGTGCTTGAAGTATGTAATTTCCAGTTTCTTTTAAATGATTCAATATACACTCTTTGCTTTCATTCAGGCTACACGCAATCAAAAGTATACCTCTAGAAATTATGGATTTTATGCTTTCCAATGCCACATTTCCCATTTTTGTAGAACTGGAAATCAGAAGTTTATCAATATTTTTCACAAGGAAAATGTGGCAAGGAGCGGGTCTCCTTTCTTTTTAATAATCCCTAAGAACTCTATTATATTCATGGTGGTTTTTCTTAATCGCATTTTACCATGATACCAAACCACTATGACACTACTTCATTGTATAATGTACCCAAAGTATTGGATGAAGCAATCAGGAGACATGCTCTATCCATGTTACTAGAGTAATTTTTCAGTTCAGTCACTCAGTCATGTCTGACTCTTTACGACCCCATGTACTGCAGCACACCAGGTTTCCCTGTCCAAAACCAACTCCCAGAGCTTACTCAAACTCATGTCCATTGAATCAGTGATGCCATCCAACCATCTCATTCCCTGTTGTTCCTTTCTCCTCCTGCCTTCAATCTTTTCTAGCATCAGGAGCTTTTCCAAGGAGTCAGTTCTTCGCATCAGGTGGCCAAAGTATTGGAGTTTCAACTTCAGCACCAGTCCTTCCAATGAACACCCAGGACTGATCTCCTTTAGGATGGACTAGTTGGATCTCCTTGAAGTCCAAGGGACTCTCAGGAGTCTTCTCCAACACCACAGTTCAAAAGCATCAATTCTTCAGCACTCAACTTTTTTTAGAGTCCAACTCTCACATCCATACGTGACTACTGGAAAAACCATACCTTTGACTAGAAGGACCTTTGTTGGCAAAGTAATGTCTCTGCTTCTTAATATGCTGTCTAGGTCGTTCATAGCTTTTCTTCCAAGGAGCAAGCAAGGAGTTTCATACCTACAGTCACTATCTGCCATGATTTTGGAGCCCAAAAAATAAAGTCTGTCAGTTTCCATTGTTTCCCCATCTATTTGCCATGAAGTGGTGGGACTGGATGCCATGATCTTAGTTTTCTGAATGTTGAGTTTTAAACCAACTTTTTCACTCTCCTCTTTCACTTTCATCAAGAGGCTCTTTAGTTCTTCTTCACTTTCTGCCACAAGGGTGATGTCATCTGCGTATCTGAGGTTATTGATATTTCTCCTGGCAATCTTGATTCCAGTTTGTGCTTCATCCAGCCTGGCATTTTGCATGATGCACTCTGCATATAAGTTAAATAAGCAGGGTGACAATATACAACCTTGATGTACTCCTTTCCCAATCTGGAACCAGTCTGTTGTTCCATGTCCAGTTCTAACTGTTGCTTCTTTAGTATCCACATTTAATGATGTAACTACTTAGAAGAAAAGTGGAGATCGGCATATTGATTCCAAAATGGATTTTCCAGCATATTTCCAGGAACTTTAAAACCTAATGCTTAATTCTGGAAATTAATGTGATAATCATTTTTTCAGTGATTAGAAAAAAATGCCTAATAAATGGACACATGGTCAATGTTTTTAGCCTCTGATTTATTTTTGGTTAACCAACTGATTCTCACATTGAAGAGGAAATCAATACTGATTACTGGCATCTAGAGAAAACCCTCTATTCCCCTTTAAGTTAATGCTTAATATTTTGTCATTTAAGGATCATCCCAGCTACTCATTGGTTACTATCAATAACAATCATTTACAATGGAGTGTGTTTTAGAGGATTTTAGAAAAGATTTTGGCAAAGAATTGGGGTAGAAAGCATGGAACTAGGAAATTCAGGAGGCCTGGGAATTTGGTGTTGAAAGTATAGGAGCTCCTAAAATTTCACCTCCAGTCATATATCATTTTTATGTACATTGTTCATCCATCATAACACAGAAATCTCTGGGGAGGTATAATGGCTAATCAGATCTTCTCTTTGAATGATGAAGCTTTAGGAAAATTACCAGAGCCTAGTGAATTTGGGATTAAGTGCACATGGGAAGGTTGGGCGCTAGAGATTATTATCTATTTAAGTCTTTAAGAGTTAGTGAATTACTTAGTTTTCCATTTATACTTGAATCAATTCTGGTAATTAACATTTTTCTAAAAAATCATTCACTTCATTTAAAATGTCAATTATTGATTTAAAGCTATTTGTATGAGGACAAATTTTTTTAAAGCCTCTATAACTGTATTTCTTTTGACCTCAGTATTATTTCAATTTGTACCTCAACCTTTTAATTTTCTTGATCAGAAAATTTGTCTAGATTAGTCTATTTTTAAAGTATTATAAAACATTTATAAAATTTGCCATCTCATGGGTTACATAGGATAATCAAAGTAGAAAAAAATCTCATAAAGATGAGTCCTTGGAAAATAATGTATTCTTTATATATTTTTTAATTGAAGTATAGTCTCTATGACTTTATTTTCTCGGGCTCCAAAATCACTGCAAATGGTGACTGCAGCCATGAAATTAAAAGATGCTTGCACCTTGGAAGAAAAGCTATGACCAACCTAGACAGCATATTAAAAAGCAGAAACATTACTTTGCCGACAAAGGTCCATATAATCAAAGCTATGGTTTTACTAGTAGTTATGTATGGATGTAAGAATTGGACCATAAAGAAGGCTGAACACCAAAGAAATGATGCTTTTGAACTGTGGTGTTGGAGAAGGCACTTGAGAGTCCCTTGGATGGCAAGGAGATCAAACCAGTCATCCTAAAGGAAATCAACCTTGAATATTCATTGAAAGGACTGATGTTGAAGCTGAAGCTCCAATACTTTGGGCACCTGATACAAAAAGCCAACTCATTCAAAAAGACGATGTTCGGATTGATTGAAGGCAAGAGGAGAAGGGGGACGACAGAGGACGAGATGGTTGGATGGCATCACCTACTCAATGGACATGAGTTTGAGCAAGCTCTGGGAGATGGTGAAGGACAGGGAAGCCTGGCGTGCTATAGTCCATGGGGTTGCAAAGAGTTGGACATGACTGAGCAACTGAGCAACAATAGTTGCTATGCAATATTATATGTTATTATTACAAGTTTATAATATAGTAGTTCACAATTTTTAAAGGTTACACTTCATTTATAGTTATCATAAAATGTTGACTGTATTCCCCATGCTGTCCAATACATTCATTTTTAAATTTGATAATTGATACATTTATTCTTCTTCAGCCAATTTTTTAAAGTTAATTTTCAGATGTACAGCAAAGTGATTTAGCATATATATACACATATATATACATGAGTCTTTGTTGTTTATCTGTTTTATATGTAGTGCATGCATGTGTCCTCATCATGTTCAACTCTTTGTGACCCCATGGACTATAGCCCACCAGGCTCCTCTGTCCATTGAATTTTCCAGGGAAGGATACTGGAGAGGGTTGCCATTTTCTCCTTCAGGATATATAATATTGTATATATTAGTACTATACATAAATTAGGAGAGATAAATTAGGATTCTGGGATTAACATATATACATTACATGACTACTAGAAAAAAACATAGCTTTGACTAGACAGACCTTTGTTGGCAAAGTAATGTCTCTGTTTTTTAACATGCTGTGTAGGTTTGTCATAGCTTTTCTTCCAAGAAGCAAGCATCTTTTAATATCATGGCTGTAGTCACCATCTGCAATGATTTTGGATTCTAAGAAAATAAAGTCTCTCACTGTTTCCATTGTTTCCCCATCTATTTGCCTTGAAGTGATCCCCAAATTATGGGTTTTAAAGTTGTTTGCAGTTTTTTAATAATGTAAACAACCAGCATCCCTGTACATACATCTTTATGTACAAATGTGTTTTTCTATAGCATAGATTACTAGAAGTGTAACTGCTATGTTAGAGAGTATGAATATTTTCTAAGCTGCATCTATTTACATTAATACCAGTATATATTTGTCAACAATGAATATTAATTTTTCTTAATTTTTACCAAATTGATAATAAAAATTTGATACATTAATTTGTATTTCCCTGATTACTAGTGAGGTTGATCATCATTTCACCTATTTGTTGCCCATTTATGTTTGCATTAATTAAAAGAAGCACTAATTATGGGAATCTAAAGACTATATTTCAGTTCTAGGTTTGTAATTAGCTTTTCAGACTTTGATGAACTAAATCCATCTTTCTGAACCTCAGTTTCTTAATCTGACAGATAGAAATAACAATCCCAGTCCTGTCTTTCTCCACAAAGTTAATATGAGGGTTTGGTAAATAATAGATGAAAAAGCAAGTGGAAAACTCCAAAATGCTAGACAAACGATGGATTTCTTTTAGTTTTAAAAATATGTGTAGTTTTGAATAATTCTGTAATTGGGACTCTTTTCTAAACAGAATAAAGTATGTTCAGTAGCTAATTTACCTACAAACTTCAGGATCTCCCCCAGACAAGCTGTGAGGAAGGTGGAAGGCTCAGTTATTGGTTCAGCTCCAACACTTTTTCCCATTGCATCCTGGCCGGGTGACCACAAAAGAAAGCCTACTCCTTGTGAAATTCTTAATACAAGTTTGTTATTTCGAGGAGTCAGGATGGGGGTGGATCCTCTTCCACAACTTCTCTGGTTCATCCATCAACAACAACAATGCCATCTGGTTACCGGGGGCCAGTGAGGCATAAAATGCCTAGAAAAGCAGCTGTCTTTCCCTTTACCTGGGTCAGAATTACTAATTAAGTAACAAATTTGCCTTTAGCTATAAGTGAAATTTTGTGCTGCTGAAACTAGTGCAGCTTTTTTACATGTTATTAACTACTCCTTTTTGTAACTACAACTCTTCCTATAAAAGAAACATACTTCATGAAACCAGGATAAAAATTCCCATCTGGTCATCTGAGTTTTTAGCGTGATGAATGCAATCATACATAAAAGCCTCTAATTGTTATCTTACCTCTCGCTTTTTACCTTGAAGTGAGGCCAATTTGCTTGTTTATGCTTAGTTTCTTTCTCCCAGTATGGGTTCCTAACATGTACATGACAAAATTTTCATTTCTAATTTTTCCACTACCAATTCAAATTGCTAATATAGCATATAAACCTAGATGTGAGAGCATTGTGACTGAGTTGTGTTATCCCTCACAGACTTTGTAAAACTTTGTATAAATATAAATAGGCCACTTTATACTCCTAAAATGTTAGCACTTCATCTGTATAATCTATTGGATAAATCAAAAATTGGAAAATGAATTGGATTAAATTTTAGACGTTTTCTACACTCAACAAGTCTACTGAAAGATGTACATATTTGTGGTAACTAATATTGAAAGAAGCACAATACATTCTTCAATGTTCAATGCAAATAAAATTATTTTACAAGTGTTAGTCTTATCCATGTGTGGCAAACCCCTTCCCCTCATACTTCTGGATTGCAATTCTGGTTTTTCTCACATCTTAACAGAAGGATTAATAAACTCATAAAACCCTTAAGATAATATTTCCTCCACTCTTGGAGGTTATTCATTCTTTGCAATCATTTTGGATGAACATGTAGGCCCCAAGTCAAAAGGATGCCTCTAAATTATACTATCTTTCATAACTAACTTGAAGACCTGGCCTTTTTGGTACTTGACTGGATTAATTTCAACCAGACTGTACAACTTGTAATGTGATCCAAATGCCTGGAGTCACTAAGGCATACTGATTACTAGTGCTTCATGTTAGCTTTGTTAGGCCATTATTGAGTTCCTATGCATTTTCCCTAGAAAGAGCAGTGTTGTAACACATTTAAACATACTGTATCTACTGGAGATGTTACCAGTTTAATGTAGCCATCATCTGTTGAGCTCTTGGGCTAGGGATGTGAAGGGGATAAGTATGAGTAATTATGTTTAAGCATATAAACATACACTACCTCAAGAAATTTTTCATCTAGAAGGAGAATTGTCATATAACTACAATGAAAAACAACTACAGTGTGAGACATAATGTAGAATTTTCCCTAAAATGGGTAACAGCAAGACATACAGAGTAAACTATCTGATTGTCTTCTGGGTCATGTGGAACCATTGGTTTGTGCTATATATGCCAGTCAACATGTGGGCAGTCTCTACATCTGTGTTCACATCTCTGTTACTCCTCGTATGGCTCAGCCTCTAATTTTACCTCAGTACTGTTGAGAGTATGGAGTGTTTAATGCTGTTTTAGAGGCAATATCAAAAGGAAGATCTATTTTCAGCTAATACTCCTAGGAGGAAGCAAATCATTGAATCAACAAGATTACAATCTTCCTCAAAGTTCAGTGTGCATGTGAATCACCTGGGCAACTTCTTAAAATGCAGATTCTAATTCAGTAGTTCTTAGGTAGAGCCTGAGATTCTGTATATATATAAGAAGTCCCCAGGTATTGAGGCACTAGTCTTCAGACCATACTTTGCTTTGTGTAACAAGGATTGCTCCCATAGCCACAGAAGGGCTGATTGTGACAAGAGAGAAAATTGTCAAAGAGAGTTTAGCCTAAAGAGAGATGGACAAATAAAGCAGACAGCCAATATTTCACAGTGCATAATGGGGAAAAGCAAAGCCTTTTACACAAATCAACTGGAAAGGACTCAGTACTTAACAACTCTATTTTGTGCAAAGATGTGGGCAAATGTATATATTAATAACAATTCTGTCATTAGCAATAGTGGACAGAAAGCTGAGTTGTTACCTTAGACAACAACCAGACTAGCAGATACAAAGAATAGAATCTAAATAGGATCACAGTTTCCCCACAAGTTACTAATCTCACTAGTTTCTCAGTAATAAAAAGCTGAAGCCTGGTATGAGAATATACTCTTTATCCTCCATCACATATTGCATGTATGTGGAGTAAACTGTAGAATTCTCGTTGTAAAGTGAGGATTCTGTCACATTCAACAAATCCTTTTGCTGTCTGCCTGAAATGCTGAGCTAAAAATCCTCCTCAGTTATCAACAGAGATACGCGTTTAGAAGGCACTGTGTGTGTGTGCATGCTTAGTCGCTCAGCTGTGTCCAACTCATTGCGACCCCATGGAGTGTAGCCCACCAGGCTCCTTTGTCCATGGGGTTTCTCCAAGCAAGAATACTGGAGTGGGTAGCCATGCCCTCTCCTCCAGTGGATCTTCCCAACCCAGGGATCGAAGCCAGGTCTCCCACATTGCAGGCAGATTCTCTACCGACCGAGCCACCAGGGAAACCCAAGAGTATTGGAGTGGGTAGCCTATCCCATCTCCAGGAGATCTTCCAGACCCAGGAGTCGAACCAGGGTTTCCTGCATTGCAAGCAGATTGTTTTACCAGCTGAGCTACCAGGGAAGCCCTCAGAAAGCCCTATCTGAGTAGTAGAAATCAGATCGTTGACTTGATATATTTGAATTTCTGCATATAGCTACTACAGAAAATAACAATTGAAATAAAAAGTGTTTGCATCCAATATTTTGGTTTTAAAGTACATGGCAAAGCAAAAGAATCTTGTTGTAAGGTTCTTATACTTCTAATGAAAAAGACCCACAGCCATGGACCTTCAAGTGGGTATTATAACCAAGTTCCTGAGTAGCGTATTTTCTTAATGATAATAGATATTATGTCTGGCTGCTAAGTCTGAGTAGAAGTCAAAGTCAGACAAAGAAGATTTCCTCTCCTTCTGAAGGGGGATTTTTATCATTATTTTCAGAGACGAGGCTAAGAAATCTTCAGCTGAGTTCTGAACTTATTATCCAATAGACTTAAGGTTTCTTATACTACCCAAAGGTCCTCAGAATATTTTATCTAATAAAGGAATAGTTATATCAATCTCAGATTGCTTTATTTAAAACAACTATTTTAAAAGTTCAATTTAAATAGTTTCAATAAGAACTGGCTCATCATCAAATTCTGTTGAATCCTTCCGATCTCCTATTCACAATGGGCATTATGGTTTATTCTTTAATGTACATTAATTTGGTTCAAACAGAATCCAGACTGCACATCTCAGCATTCTACTTGAATAAAGAAGAAAGCATTCAATTCCCCTCCATTACAAATTCAGCCTTCCACGAGTCAATTCTGCCAGTCAGTGATGGCTGCATTGCAAAAACTGCTTTGCGAATGTTTTGCTGGGTTTTGTTGCTAGGTGATGACCGGGAAAACTTTGCAATTCCTGCTGAGAGGTTTTAAAAAATGTGCCTGTAACCAGTTTCATATTAAAGAGGAGGGGAAAAAAATAGGACAGCCTGTACCTTAGTTACTTAAGGTTTACAGCTTGCCCTATACTCCCCCTTAGCTGTCACAGAGAGAAACTGTGAGCATTAAGAAATGTATATACACAACACTGAAAAAGGAAAAGAGAAAATAATATTCAATGTATCATCAACAAAGCTAGAGTAGAGCTAATAAAACAGAACTCGTCAAATGTATTCCTTTTAGTCTGAACTAGAATTTAAATAACTTGGGAATGGGAGAGAACAGAGAAGAGCAAGAATGAAAAGATACTCATTCATTCTCCTAACATTCTTTTCTGTTCCACATATTATTAGCAAAGATGTTCTACTTAAAGAAATCGGCCTGCAGCTAGAGTCAGCTTGTACCTGAGCTGGATTTCAGAAATCCATGGCCTGGACCTGACTTTCCAGCCAAGCAGCAGGGATTCTTGGGAAAGCCCAGAGGCCTGTCTGAGGCCTGGTCCTATGTCAGTGATTGATGAGGACAAGTGTGAGAGGTGACATACTGTGAAATCAGACTGAGGCACAAAGAGTTAATCCTTGGGCTTTTTCCAAACTAGGTCCTTTGAGAGAAAAATAATATTTAGTCCTTCTTTTGTTAATTTTGCAGCTAAAAAAGCACTCTTGATATCTTATTCACTCAACTAAAGCCAGTCTGCAACCTCTGAAAATTTTGGAAGATAAATACCACACTAGTGTCAGTAATTACTTGTCCTTGTTGCATTACCACCATCAGATTATTTTAAATTGCTGATTTAAAAACTATTATATTATAACCAATACAGAGGAGAGTGGTTGTTTCTGCATACAAATTTCTTTTCACAAGTTAAAGGACCGACCTATAAATCACAGGGGAAGAAAGTCTGAGAAATTGCATCTCTACCACCTTGGGCTTCTTCTCTATTCTCAGTAAGGTAGAAACAGCTTGATAGTAAGCCCCCTTCTCTCCTTCACTAATTCATTTGCTTGTGCTCACTCCCAACTGAGTTGCCTCCTGGGAGGCTGGGCCAGGCCATGTGTGTCTTTGACTTGGCGAGGCAGGCGAATTTCTTGTACTTTCGCACCCACCATAGCAGATGCACAAACTTTAGCAGTGTCTTTTTAACACTTCATTAATTATTGAACTGTGCCAAGAGTAATTATTGGGCAATGCCAGGAGTCCTTTTCTCCCACATCAGTAAACAGTAATTTAGAGAAAGGGGGTTATAACCTTAGGGTGAGCAACGTTTTCCCCCCACAGCTGTGTGGTGAGCTCAACAATACTGCATATGCTCCAACAAATGAGGAGGTCCACAGCCGAGCCTCTGTTGCACACACAGAAAATGCTATGGCCAGAGAAAAGAAATCTACCACACTTATTGTGTGACACAAAATTTGGAGCATCTCATTCTCTTCATAGATTCAAGATATCTGGTCTGACTTTGTGCTTTTGCCCTAATTCAGTAATAATAATAAATCCAATAATAGGAAGGGAACTGACTTTCAGGATTTTCCTCATATGTTATAAAGGGAATATGCTAATATTGATACAATGCTTTCTCAATTAAGATGTCTTTTATTTTGCCATTATTCAGTAAGATATTAATTCCCTTTTGATTAATTAGTAGATGTTGTTTTATGGTCATTTGACAACCCTAATCCTAGGAATCAGCAAAAAAGAAAGGTCTACATTTTGAGTGTCAAATAAGTCATAGAAAAGGCTAGTTGGAGCCAGTGTTCCTCTGGCTCTTTGGAGCAGTTTTGCTGTTTGCATTTCAGAATAATGGAAACTTCGGGTTAGAACTTTACTTAGTATAACATTCTTCCCATTCCATGCAACGTTTAAATTCTCTCCAAATAACCCCCCTCCCCAAAGTAGTTATCCAGTCCTGCTTCAGTGGGAGAGAACTTATTTCTGTCATAAACTCAACCTTTAAGATGGCCAGCATTTGTATAGCACAATGTATAGCAAAATTTGTCTACTTTTACCCATTGTTCATCAGTCCCCTGGTGGAGATACAGAACAACCTTGTAAATATTCCAAGTCAGCTACTTTTCAAACTTAAGAGTGAAGAAGAAACTCCTAATACTAAAAATGCAGATTCAGGCTTCCATGTCTCCAGAAATCTGATTTCAGGAGATCTTTAGATGGTCCACAGTCACTCTGCTCTAAGTCTTTTCTTTCCATGACTAGATGTCTTCACGTGCTTTCAATGAATTCTCATGTGGAACAACAAACTCAAGTGCCCAAATCCAATGATCAGTTCTCTGTTCTCATCTTTACTCCTCTTCCTCTGTCCTTCTTGCAGTCCTTTATTCATCTGACCTTTGTGAGAGCCCAGCATCTTGCTTTTCCTCCTACATTACGTCTGCTAATATAGCACAGTGGCTTCATTGAGTTCCTTCTAGAACATAAGAAGCAAACTCCCATCTCAAGGTTTTGTGGAATTTATTTCTTCACTTTATGATGCCCTCCCTTAGTTATTCCAGGTCTCTAATCAAATCACAGTACCTCAAAGACACTTCCCTTACCAAATTATCTGAAATAGCCGCCACCATATTCTCTATCCCTTCTATATACTTACAGGATTTTTGCAGTCTGGTGCTGTTGAGATGCTCCACATTTTGTGTCACACAATAAGTGTGGTAGATTTCTTTTCTCTGGCCATAACATTTCCTGTGTGTGCAACACAGGATCAGCTGCGGACCTCCTCCTTTGTTGGAGCATACGCAATATTGTTGAGCTCACCACACAGCTGTGGGAGGAAAACATTTATTCTTTTGCTTTTGTTTTCCTCTCGAGTAAGAATGTAAACTACAAGAGGACTGTCTTATAAACTTCGATTTCCTCAGTACCTAACACAATGTCTGGCACATAGTGAGAACTAAAAAGAAAAAACAAAAAACACTTTTCAGGAAATTCACTGTTGATGAGATATTAAAATGGTGCAACCACTATGGAAAACAGTATGAAGGTCTCTCAAACAATTAATATAGAACTTCCATGCATGTGTATGCTAAGTCACTTCACTCATGACTTTGCAACCCTATGGACCATAGCCCTCCAGGTTCCTCTGTCCATGAGATTCCCCAGGCAAGAATACTGGAGTGCATTGCCATGCCCTCCTTCAGGGGATCTTCCCAACCCAGTGATCAAACCCACATCTCTGTCTTCTGCATTGGCAGGTGGGTTCTTTACCACAAGTGCCACCTGTGAAGCCTAGAACTGCCATATCACTTCTGGGTATTTATCCAAAGATAACAGAAATTCAAAAAGATATATGCACCCCAATGTTCAAAATAGGTGAAGGGGATTAAGAGGTACAAACCTTCAGTTTTAGCCACAAAGATGTAGTTACAGCACAAGGAATATGTACAATAATATTTTAATGATTGTGTATGTGAACAGATAGTTTCTACACTTATCGTAGTGATCATTTCATAACATATGCAAATGTCAAATCACTATATAGTACACCTGAAACTATTATATTAGTTGAAACTATTAATGTTGTACATCCACTGTATTTCAATAAAGAAGAAAAGAACTTGTCAAAAGAGTGAAAGAAAAATGATACTGAGTCCTTTCACAAGCCTGACTAACTCTATTTCCCTTCAAAAGTGTGCTGTCTAGAACTATTCGGTTCCCTAATAAAAACACAATAATCTGTCTACTTGTTTGGAATACTAGATTTATACCAATGTGGCATTCGTTTTCATTCACTTTTAGGGCCACTATGTCACACAATTAAATCACGTTGAGCTTATGCAGCTGCTAAGCCACATTGCCCTGTGCAGCTGGATATTTGGAACCAAGCTGAGGATCTCATATGCCTCTCTGTTAAATGTTCTCTGATTAAATTTGCTCTAGCCTATTAAAATTTTTTTGGATACTAATTCTGTCATTAAGCATGTTCTCACATCAGTCTCTCTTTTGCAATTCATTTTACATGCCTATTGATTCATTTTCTTGCTCTAATCATTAATTTAAAAAAAGATAGGCTGTGGAGTCCACAGACCAAGGTTTGTATCTCAGCACTGCCACTTCGTAGTTGTGTGGCTAACCTTGGTCAGGCTGATTAAGTTTTCCATCTTTCTATGAAATGGAAACAATAGTACCTATCTAATAAAGGTTATTATGAAAATCAAATAAGATTATAAAGTGTAGAGTCCAGTTCCTGGCATGTGTAATCCACTGTTAATTCTAATACTCAGCACCATGCCTAGTCCATAGTAGACTCTGGACAAACTTTTGTCAGTTATTGACAGGGACACGGGTCCAAGGGTCTATGTGGTAGGACTCTAGAACTGTACATCAAAATTATCAATAATACATAAATTAGTCCTCTTTAGGGTTCATTTATCTCCTCAATCAGTTATGAAAACATCTCTTGATACTGACATACTACTTGCCTTTCTCCATTTTGTTTAAAAAAAATTCTAGACAGCCACATGCAATCGTGAAATAAGATGTACTGTGTTTAGTGCTGTTTCCTAACCTACCATGCTAGTATTCTTGTCAGAAAAGAAGATTTATCTTATTTGACATGAGTTCGTTGAACCCATTGCTTTCTTTTCTGTTTGTTCACAAATCATACTGGCATCTGGGATTGAGGTGTGGGCTACCAAGCCTGGTCACTGTGGTACTAGTAAGTCATATGTCCGTCTTCTGGTCCTTTTTCCATTCTTCACAGATCCCTAACGACTCAGCTCATCTAGGGTTTTTCTCAGTGCCCTGGGACAGGTAGCCCAGAACAGGAAACCAGTGCTCACTTGTTGCAGCTAAAATGATCACGTACAAGTTCTTCAAATATCCTAAGTTTCAAGAGCCTCGTTCCTATACTATTCCTCATCTGATAGTTTATTCCTACCCATTTCCAAGAGAAGTATAGGGCTACACTGACCCTTTGAGTATACAAATTGGAGAAGCAGAGTTTGTAGTCTCAGTTTCTCTTTCATCTTTCTTTCAAAAATAGTAAGATGAAGACCTCCATTTTGAACAAATATTCAGGACAACTCCTTGTTCCACTAACTGAGACCTAAAGCTTAATGGAAGGTTACAGGGTTGAACAACCTTTACCCAGAAGGCAGGCAGAGCAAGTTCCCATCAGCTTTGGTGATAAACCTTCTAAAGCCAGGTTTTCCAGGATTGGTTACTTAGTTGGCATTCCATAAATGTTTGTTTCAATTATTAAGATTAGTCTCCAAAAAATGTAGTATTGCTCTCGTCAAACTCTCACTATACTTCACCCATACCTAATTTAATCTAATATTCTTAGTCTAATATCCTTTCCATATTATGAAAGCCTCAGGTAGAGAACCTGCTGTTTATTCATCTTTACTAAAAAATTAATTCATTAATTAATGATTCCACAAAAGATAACTGAGATTTTATTATCTTTATTGTTTATAGTAACTAAATGCTTCTAAATTGTCTTAAAGTAGTTTCTTTTCTTGTTTGTTTTAAATAGCTAATCTCAGCAAATCTTTTCTTTATGTAGCATACAAAATTATGTGTTTTTCCAAAATTTTCTGAATGATAGTAATTATTGGAGGTTGATTGACTGCCACTGGCTATATTTCCTTTATTTATTTGGCTTTTTTCATGTGTACCCATTCAGCCTCAAGGCTCACCACCAAAGAATGCAAATTCTTTAACACTTTGAAATTAATTAAATGAAGTAGAGAATAAGAAATATTTTCCATCACCATATGGTAACTTTATCATTATTATTAATGGGATTTATCATTCAATAACCTCAGATATGCAGATGACACCACCCTTATGGCAGAAAGCAAAGAACTAAAGAGCCTCTTGATGAAAGTGAAAGAGGAGAGTGAAAAAGTCGGCTTAAAGCTCAACATTCAGAAAACTAAGATCATGGCATCTGGTCCCATCACTTCATGGCAAATAGATGGGGAAACAGTGGAAACAGTGACAGACTTTATTTTGGGGGGCTCCAAAATCACTGCAGATGGTGACGCAGCCATGAAATTAAAAGACACTTGCTCCTTGGAAGAAAAGTTATTACCAACCTAGACAGCATATTATAGAGCAGAGGCATTACTTTGCCAGCAAAGGTCTATCTAGTCAAGGCTATGGTTTTTCCAGTAGTCGTGTAAAGATGTGAGAGTTGGACTATAAAGCAAGCTGAGCACCAAAGAATTGATGGTTTTGAACTGTAGTATTGGAAAAGACTCTTGAGAGTCCCTGGACTGGAAGGAGATCCAACCAGTCCACCCTAAAGGAAATCAGTCCTGAATATTCATTGGAAGGACTGATGCTGAAGCTGAAACTCCAATACTTTGGCCACCTGATGCAAAGAACTGACTCCCTGGAAAAGACCCTGATGCTGGGAAAGATTGAAGGCGGGATGAGAAGGGGACAACAGAGGATGAGATGGTTGGATGGCATCACTGACTCAATGGACATGAGTTTGAGTAGACTCTGGGAGTTGGTGATGGACAGGGAGACTTGGTGTGCTGCAGTCCATGAGGTCACAAAGAGTCAGACACGACTGAGTGACTGAACTGAACTGAACTGAATGAGATTTAAACTTTGATAGAGAATATTATGAATGTTTCACTGTACTCCTCCAGAGCAATTCAAAGTGAGATTATAAGAAATGCTCCTCTTCCTAATCATCAGTAGCTATGTAACTGTCCAAAATACCAGGGAAGCCTACGTATTTCCAGTCAAGATGGACATAATCTTTTGAATGCATTTCCTGTGAATGTTTATTTGTTTGAACATTGGTTAATTTGACTCCATAGCCACACCTTCCTATCACGCCACCCTCAACACAGCTGGGCCTTTGCCCACCAGGAGCTTTATTCATCTAAAATAGTATCAAGAAAATTCGTTAAAATGTACCTTATTCTTAGTGACATTTAATATGGAGAAAAAAAATAATTTAATCAACTAAACCTAAACTCCATTTATGTGGTGGCATGTTGCCATTTGAAATCTTACAAGACAGGTATTACATTTACAGTAGTGGAAAGAACTGTGTCTTTCCTCTTTCTCTTATGATTATAATTATGATTTAACTGAATACTTGCATACAAAAATGGGAACAAAAACCTTTATAAACCCTTATTGGAAACATCTAGGGAAAGATGACCAAATGAATCAGTATCACAAAAAGTTCTTCCCCCAATTCCTAGTAGCTCGAATGGAAAAAAAAGTTTAGAAAAAATAACTGACAGCTACCAAACCCAATAAAGAATCTCATCCTTATAACCTAAACTCAGAAAAATGGTAACCAGGAGACGAAATGAAAGATTCTGGTTTATTAGAGCCCAACTTCTAAACTTGCATCCACAATTTTTCTAACTTTGTAAAAGCAGAACTGAGGGAACAAAGTATGTTACCAAAACCTTGAGAATTTTAAAAAGTCCCCTTGGAGCAAAGGAGACTCAAGTGAGTCAAGTACCTTAGAATATTTCATGGGAAAACTCCTAAAAGTAAAAGCTTCTTTATAATGTCCCAGGACCTCTATTAAGCATGATTAATAGCCTGAGCTTGCCATATCTCAGGGTCCTATGCTAAGTAGGGGAATAAGCTGAAGCTTGTGGGATTATGATATACCCTTGGCAAAATGGAGTGGATCCTGGTACAGAAATTTCAGTGGGTTTTCAAAAGACAGAGGAGATCTCTGGGTCCCAAGGAAGTGGCCATGCTGGACACCATGGGAACTCAATCCACTCTGCCCATACTCCTTCAGAGTTTAAGAAGGTACATAGAAAGCAACAGTTTGTTCCCACACTGATAAATGTAAGATCTAGACTGAGTTTCCACATTAAGCTTGAGTATCTTGAAAAGATATGAAAACTCTGTAATCACACTGTAAGAAAAAAAATTTCAAATGTATCAAATATCTTAGGAGGCAAAAGCCCAGTGAACTCAGAAAATACTCTCCAAGAGCCAAAAAATGCCTGAATGTCTTATCTATAAAGGAACTTAAAAGAATATGTATTCAAAGATGGTATGCTACTGCAATATAATTATTTACAAAGAAGATACCATATCAACAAACAAATTGAGAAGCAAAATAATAACAATGAAAGCCTAATACATAAATTAGAACAGCAAATATATGGGGGGAAACTTAATAACAAAGAAGAAAGATTTCAGATTATAACATCTGAAGGAATTATGTTTATGTATATATTATACAGTGGGGCTTCCCTGATGGCTCAGAGAGTAGAGAATCTGCTTGCAGTGTGGGAGACTGGTTTCAATCCCTGGGTCAGGAAGATTCCCTGTAGAAGGGAATAACTACCCACTCCAGTATTCTTGTCTGGATGATTCCATGGACAGAGGAGCCTGGTAGGCTACAATTTATGGGGTTGTAAAGAGTTGGATATGACTGAGCAACTAACATTTTCAACATTTTCACTTCCACATATTATGCATTATATATATACATACATATATATAATTTTAAAATGTAAAGGAAAAAGACAAACTAGTAAAGCAATTACAAAGAAACTATAAGATGTGGAAGAGGAATAAAATCTTTACAACAGAGTGATCATTGGTATCAGAGAAACCAACCAATAGAACAGGGAAAAAATTAAGAGATAGATAGGAACACCGTCAGCCCTCCATATCTGTGGGTTCTGCACCTATGAATTCAACCAGCTGCAAATTGAAAATATTCCCCCAAAAAATTCCAGAAAATTTCAAAAAGCAGAATTCAATGACACTGACAACTATTTATATAGCATTTACATTGTATTAGGTATTATAAGTGATCTAGAGACTATTTAAAGTATATGAGAGTATAACAGATTCACTTTGCTATACATCTGAAATTAACACTCCATTCTAAATCAACTACACTCTAATAAAATTTTAAAATAAAATAAATAAAATATCTAATAAATAAATAATAAAGTATATGGGAGGGTGTGCATAGGTTATATGCAAATACTACACCATTTTATATAAGAGACTTGAGGATCCACGGTTTTGGGTAACCACAGGAGGTCCTGTAACCAATCCCTTGTAGATGCTGAGGTACAACTGTACCACCATGAAGAAAGAGGTAAAATCTTAACATCAAAGGGCGTATCCTATGCCAACGAAAAGTGACGTAAAATCATCTATATAAGAACCAATTCTGATTGTTAGTGACCTTTAAGAATATCAAAAGAATTATTATCTCATCTAGACAGAAAAAGTAAGTAGCACCTTATGAAACCCTAATAAAGATGTCATCATTAAATAAGATAAGGGAAGAGGAGTGATGGTTAATTTTTATTAGATTTTAATATATAAAAAAGACTATGTCTCTGGGGAAATTTCAGTTCAGTTCAGTTCAGTAGCTCAGTCATCTCTGATTCTTTGCGACCCCATGAACCACAGCACACCAGGCCTCCTTGTCTATCACCAACTCCCGCAGTCCACCCAAACCCATGTCCATTGAGTTGGTGATGCCATCCAGCCATCTCATCCTCTGTCATCCCCTTCTCCTTTTGCCCTCAATCTTTCCCAGCATCAGGGTCTTTTCAAATGAGTCAGCTCTTTGCATCAGTTGGCCAAAGTATTGGAGTTTCAGCTTCAACATCAGTCCTTCCAATGAACACCCAGAACTGACCTCCTTTAGGATGAACTGGCTGAAACTCCTTGCAGCCCAAGGGACTCTCAAGAGTCTTCTCCAACACCACAGTTCAAAAGCATCAATTCTTCAGCACTCAGATTTCTTTATAGTCAAACTCTCACATCCATACATGACTATTGGAAAAACCATAGCCTTGACTAGATGGACCTTTGTTGACAAAGTAATGTCTCTGCTTTTTAATATGCTGTCTAGGTTGGTCATAACTTTCCTTCCAAGGAGTAAGCGTCTTTTAGTTTCATAGCTGCAATCACCATCTGCAGTGATTTTGGAGCCCAAAAAAGTAAAGCCAACCACTGTTTCCACTGTTTCCCCACCTATTTGCCATGAAGTGATGGGACCGGATGCCATGATCTTAGTTTTCTGAATGTTGAGCTTTAAGCCAGCTTTTTCACTCTCCTCTTTCACTTTCGTCAAGAGGCTCTTTAGTTCTTCTTCACTTTCTGCCATAAGGGTGGTGTCATCTGCATATCTGAGGTTATTGATATTTCTCCTGGCAATCTTGATTCCAGCAGTGCTTCATCCAACCCAGCATTTCGCATGATGTACTCTGCATATAAGGTAAATAAGCATGGTGACAATATACAGCCTTGACGTACTTTTCCTATTTGGAACCAGTCTGTTGTTCCATGTCCAGTTCTAACTGTTGCTTCCTGACCTGCATACAGGTCTCTCAAGAGGCAGATCAGGTGGTCTGGTATTCCCATCTCTTTCAGAATTTTCCACAGTTTATTGTGATCTACACAGTCAAAGTCTGACATAGTCAATAAAGCAGAAATAGATGTTTTTCTGGAACTCTCTTGCTTTTTAGATGATCCAAAGGATGTTGGCAATTTGCTCTCTGGTTCCTCTGCCTTTTCTAAATCTAACTTGAACATCTGGAAGTTCATGGTTCATGTATTGCTGAAGCCTGGCTTGGAGAATTTTGAGCATTGCTTTACTAGTATATGAGATGAGTGCAATTGTGCAGTAGTTTGAGCATTCTTTGGCATTGCCTTTCTTTGAGATTGGAATGACAACTGACCTTTTCCAGTCCTGTGGCTACTGCTGGCAAAGTTGCTGGCATATTGAGTGCAGCACTTTCACAGCATCATCTTTCAGCATTTGAAATAGCTCAACTGGAATTCCATCACCTCCACTAGCTTTGTTCATAGTGATGCTTCCTAAGGCCCACTTGACTTCACACTCCAGATTGTCTGGCTCTAGGTGAGTGTGAGTGATCACACCATCATGATTATCTGGGTTGTAAAGATCTTTTTTGTACAGTTCTTCTGTGTCTTGTTGCCACCTCTTCTTAATATCTTCTGCTACTGTTAGGTCCATACCATTTCTGTCCTTTATTGAGCCCATCTTTGCATGAAATGTTCCCTTGGTATCTCTAATTTTCTTGAAGAGATCTCTAGTCTTTCCTATTCTATTGTTTTCCTCTATTTCTTTGCATTGATCGCTGAGGAAGGCTTTCTTATCTCTCCTTGCTATTCTTTGGAACTCTGCATTCAAATGGGTATATCCTTCCTTTTCTCCTTTGCTTTTCACTTCTCTTCTCTTCACAGCTATTTATAAGGCCTCCTCAGACAGCCATTTTGCTGTTTTGTATTTCTTTTTCTTGGGGATGGTCTTGATTCCTGTCTCCCATTCAATCTCACGAACCTCCAATCCATAGTTCAACAGGCACTCTGCCTATCAGATCTAGTCCCTTAAATCTATTTCTCACTTCCACTGGGGAAATTTGGCTACAGAATAAAATGAAAATATTATAACCATGACATAGGAAAAATTAATGTCTGGTTTCTGTTTTTAGTAATAACAGAATAGTTTGTATCAAACTAACCCTCCCACATATATCAAATTTAAAATCGAGATAAAATATTATTTAATTCATTTAACACATTGAAGAATGAAGAAAGGCAGGCATACTAGAAAGGAGTTGATAAAAGGGAACTCTACTAGGCAACATTTGCATTTGTACAGCTTTTCACATAGAGTCACTTTCTGTTGTATACAGCACATCACAACTTTCTAAGCAGGAAGCTGCATTCCTCCTGATTTAAGAAGTCAGAGAATGGAGTTTAGGGCTGCCAAAGCAGTTAAAAAGTGAGGAAGTGAGGGGACAAATCTCTGAAAATGGAGAATCATAGAAATGTATGTAAAAGAAAATCTGCATGTAAATTCTGTCCAAATCTTTGGCTAACCCTAAACTGCACATAAATGAAGGAAACTACAAGGGACAAAATTAAAATGTCTGACCAGAACCCTGAGAGGTGACAGTTGAAAGGCTAAAAGAACTAAGCAGAAAATGTAACTGGAGCATACTACAGTGGATACAGATTGTGGAGTTTGAGTTATGAACTGCTAGAACAAAAATCAGCACATTTCAGAAGTTGGCAGCAGAATTCAGAATCTTTACAGTGTATTAGCCACAATGTCCAGCATAGAGTCACTATGACTAAAATCTCTAAAATCACTAAAAATCACTAAACATGAAAAGAAACAGAAAAATGTGTCCCATCGTCAAAAAGTAGTCAACAGAAATGAACTCTGGTTTGATCTAGGCACCGAAATTAGCAGGAAAAAACTTAAAGCAGCTATTAAGAATATGTTCAAGAACTTTTAAAAATGATTCATCAAGGGCTTCCTTGGCGGCTCAGTGGATAGGAATCCACCTGCCAAAGCAGGAGACTTGAGTTTGATCCCTGGTCCTGGAAAATCCTGCATGCCACAGAGCAATTAAGCCCATGAGCCACAGTTTCTGAGCCTCTGCTCTAGAGTCTGGGAGCCACAACTACTGAAGCCCACATGCTTTAGAACCCATGTTCCACAACAAAAGAAGCCATCACAATGAGAAGCCTGAACACCGCAACTAGAGAAAAGCAATGAAGATCCAGCACAGCCAAAAATAAGTAAATAAAAATTTTTTTGAAAAAATGATTCATCAAAATAAATGAACAAATGGAGAAGAATCTCAAAGATCTGAAACTGTAAAAACAAACCAAGTGGAGTTATATTTAAAATGGATAACCAACAAGGACCTACTGTATAGCACATGGAACTGTATTCAATGTTATTTAGCAGTCTGAATGGGACAGGAGTTTGGAAGATAATGGATATGTGTATATTTGTGACTGAGTCCCTTCACTATTCACCTGAAACTATCACAACACTGTTAATTGGGTAAACTCCAACACAAAATAAAAAGTTTTAAGAAGTAAGTCTATTAAGGAAAAAAGGGGAACCAAGTGGAAATTCTAAAATGGTAAAGTACAATATTTTACATTAAATTCACCACATGAACTAGTGAAGGAAAAAGAAGCTAGTCTCTAAAATCTTGAAGATAGATTAATAGAATTACCCAATCAGAAAAGAAGGGGGAAAAAAGGAAAATGTGAGCAGCTGTTCAGTTATCTGTGGAGTAGACAGAATGGAGGGGGAACAAAAGGAAAAAGAAAAGAGCAACAAAAATTTCCCAAATTTACTGGAAAACATAAACTTACAGATCCAAATATTTCAATAAACTTCAAGCAAGATAAATATAAAGAAAATCACAGTTAGATACATTGTAGTCATGCAACTGAAAACTAAGAGTAAAATCTTGAAAATGAGAGAGAAAACACATGCTACATAATAGAGAAACAATGATAGCAATGATGGCCAATACTTCTCAGCAGAAATAGTGAAAGCAAAGAGAAAACTGTGGAGGGCTGTGATAGATAAAAGATGGTTGAATTTCTTTGGTACTCCTCCAATTGAGAGATTCCCTTCCTTTGAATCTGAGTGAGCTATGTGATAGCATAACCAAAAGAATATGGTAGAAAGAATATTGTATCTATTCATGTGCCTTAAGAGAGTGATAGCTTCTTTTCATCCTTTGAAACACTTATTCCTGAAGTCCTGAGATGACAGATAAAAGTCCAAATACCCTGCCCAAAAGAACATGGATAGCCTCAGAGACTACATGAAGATGGAGAAATGTGTAGCTGAGCCCTGGCTTCCATACATTTTACCAAGATTACATGTGTTTGAATGAAACCATCTTGGACAGTGCTAACCAGCCGTAGCTGAATACCATAAAATAACTACCACCAATGACATATGGAGCAAAAGGGTGACTCAACCAAGCCCTGCCCAAATTTCTAAACAACAAAATCATTATATGTAATTTAACAAATTGGTGTTGTTTTAAAACATTAGGTTTTGGGGCTATTTGTCAGGCAGCAATAGTTAACAGGAACAACATTATTTAAATGATGAAATAAAAATTTTAAAATGTTCAATCCAGGTATCTATATCCAAGAAAATTATCCATTAAATATGAAGATGAATTTAACACATTTTCAAATCAATGAAAAGTTGAAAATTTTGTTGCCAGTTGATCTACACTACAAGAAATATTAAAGCAAGCTCTTTAGGCTAAAGAGGAAACCAGATGAAAACATAGATTTACAATAAGGACTATCAAGCATTAGAAATGATAAATATAAAACCCCCTGTTTGTTCTCTCTTAATTTTTTTAGCAACATATGACTTTTTAAAGCAAAAATTGTAATACTGTGTGATAGGGATATATATATATATATATATGTGCAAATATATATATATATTTAACAAGAATAGAAAAACAAATGGACTGGACAGAAAAAAAGCACAAAATGGTAGACATAAGTGCCACCATATCAATAATCACACTGAATATAAATAGATTAAATATGTAATTAAAACATAGAATTAATAGATCATACAACAAAGGAAGACTCAATTGTATGCTGCACCTAATAGATGCCTTTAGAGGTAAAGTCACAAATGGGTTAAAAGGAAAAGGATGAAAAAATATATATATTTTTTGTTTTTAATAGAAAACTAGAGTGGCTATATTAACATCATAAAAAATTAACTTTAAGAAATGTAAGGATTATTATAGAGACAAATCTCATAATGTTAAACAAGTCAATTCATTACGAAGAAAATGTAATCATATATGTGTATGCACTTAATTAACAGACAAGCAAAATACATGAAGAAAAAGCCAAGTGGAAATTTTAACATCCCTTTCTTAGTTATTGATAGAAAAACTGCTTTAAAATGATATAAAAATTGCCTAATAACACTATTAGCCACTCTAACCTAATGACATTTATAGAATACTCAAAAATTTCAGAATTTTTTTTCAAGTATGCATGGAATAGTTACTAGAATAATGCCTATATGCTGAGCCACAAATTCAGTCTCAATAAGTTTTAAAAGATTGGAATCTTACAGGGTATATTCTCTAACCATGGTGTTCAGTTGCTAAGTTGTGTCCAACTCTGTGTGACCCCATGGGCTGCAGCACACCAGGCTTCCTTGTCCTTCACTATTTCCTGGAGTTGGCTCAGAATCACATTCATTGATTCAGTGATGCCATCCAACCATCTCATTCTCTGTTGCCCCGTTCTCCTGCCCTCAGTGGTCTCTAACCATAAAGAAATTAAAGTGAAGTGAAAGTGAAGTAGCTCAGTCATGGCCAACTCTTTGAGACCCCATGGACTGTAGCCTACCAGGTTCCTCCATCCATGGTATTTTTGAGGCAAGAGTACTGGAGTGGGTTGCCATTTTCTTCTTCAGGGGACCTTCCCAACCCAGGGATTGAACCCTGGTCTCCCGCATTGTAAGCAGATGCTTTTACCATCTGAGCCACCAGGGAAGTCCCTATAAAGAAATTAATTAGAAATCAATTGTAACAAGATATGAAGAAAAGCCACCAAAGATTTGGAAATTAACACAATTCTAAATAATCCATAGGTTAAAGAAAACACAGAGAAAGTAAAATTATTTTTAATAGAATGCTAATTACATTTTAGCAAATTTATAGTACAGTGCTTAGATGGAAATTTACAGGGTCAAATACATATTTTAAACAAGAGAAAAAGTTTACAGCCATCGTTCAAGCTTAAATTTTAAGGTTTTAAAAAATAAATTGAAAATGCAAGAAAGAAAAAAATGAAGAGCCAAATCAATGAAATGTGAAACAGACACTTCACAAATTTGACAAAAGCCAAAGTTGATCTTTGAAAAAACAACCACCAAATTGACAAATCCCTAGCTAGAAAATGGAAAAAAGGAAGGAAGGAAATTAAAATTATTAATATCAGTTACAAAAGAGAAATTACAAATCATGCAGACATTAAATGGTAATTTTGTGCCAGTTAATTTTACAACATAGATGAACTGAATACATTTCTTATAAAATACACAACTTAAAATGAGACATATGATGTAGAAAATCTAAATAACCTTGTACGTGTGACAGAGGTTGAATTCACGATCAAAAAAAATTCTACAAAGGAAACCCCAATCCTAGGTAATTATACCAATGGATTTTCTTAAACATTTAAGGAAGATATGACACCAATCTTAGACAAATTATTTTAGAGAATTCTCATATCATTTTGTGAGACTATCCAAACCCTTATGCCAAAACATGACAAAAATATTACAAGAAACAAAAATTCCACACTAATCCAATCAAATAAATATATATGTATCAAATGAATACTGTGAAAAAAAAAATATTGGCTGAACAAACACAGCAACATATAAAAAAGATAAAACAGGATGAACAAGTGAGGTTTGCCTAGGAATGAAAAGTTGGTTTAACAACTGAAAATCAATCATTGTAAAGACCACTCCAGTACTCTTGCCTGGAGAATCCCAGGGACAGAGGAGCCTGGTGGGCTGCCGTCTATGGGGTCGCACAGAGTCAGACAACGACTGACGCCACTTAGCAGCAGCGTCAGCAAAGACCATAATATCAGAGTAAATGAGGAAACTCATAATTTCAATGAATACAGAAAATACCTGGTAAAATTCAATACCCATTCATGGTAAAAGTTCCTAGCAAACTAGGAAAACAAAGCAACTTCCCAAATCTGACAAAGGGTATCTACAAAAAACCTATAGCTAACATCATATCTAATGATGAAATATTAAATGATTTTCCCCTAAGATTGGGAACAAGGAAAGGGTTCCATCACTTTTATACAATATTGTAGTGGAGTTTCTAGCTAGTACAACAAAGCACGAAAAAATAGATAATAGTAATGTGGATTGGAAAGGAAAACTGTCTCTAATCACATATGACATGGTTTTGTATGTTAAAAACTCTAAAGAATCTACCAACTACTAAAGCTTAAAGCCAATTTAGCAAAGTCATGAATACATATAACAACATGCACAAGTCTCAGACATTATTCACATTATATGAAAGAAGCTAGACACAAAAAATGACATGTTATATGATCCCATTTATATAAAATCCTGAAACAGGCAAGACTATACAAAGGTGAAAAAAATGGGGAGAGATATTGCTTTGAGGAAAGGGCTTAACTGATAATGGAAATAAGGAAACTTTCTGGGGTGAGAGAAAGATTTTGTATAATAATAGAGGTGTGGAGTATGTAAGTGTATGAATTGGTCAAAACAATATATGGTATACTTAGGATTTGTGTATTTCAATGTATTTAAGTTTTACACACAAAAAAAAGAAAAATTAAAACTATAAACAAATACTGAAGTCCAATATTCCTTTTTTTCAGTAGTATGGCTTAGCAATTCTAAGATTAATTTGTGTGAGTTTATACAAGTGGGTAAACATATTTTAGGCTTGAGCAAATGAGTAAACATATGAGAGTCAGATTTCTCCTTATCGGAGTTACAAATATGAAAGCAGGAAAGCAAGAATATACCCTGAGGTACTGGGCTGAAACTGACCTTACGGAGATGATAGATGAGAAGTAGACAAACAGATAGACAGAGATAAGAAAGACCAAAATAGGGAGTGAGACAGACAAAAAGAAAGAGAAGGAAAAAAGAAAGAGAAAGAAGAAAGAGAAATATCTCCTAGCTGTAGAACTGGGAAGACGGGGAGGGGCTAGGACAGGGGAATTATAAAATGAGCCATGAATACCTTCTTATACCAGAAACTAAGGAAATATAGAGGCTTCATGAGCCAGCTTGAAGTGGCTCCCTCTGGCAAAATCTGGGGCAATTTGTACATCAAAATAAATAATCATGGTAATTGATTATAACTTTTGAATAAAAAAAATCCACACATGTTATATTAGTTTCCTGGGACTGCTGTAACAAAGTTTCTTGAACTATGTGACTTAAAACAACAGAAATTTGTTGTTTCACAGGTTTGGAGATTTGAAGTCCAAAATCAAGGTGTAGGCAGGGCTATGCTTCCTCTAAAATCTGTAGGTAAATCTTTCTTTGCCTCTTTCTAGGACATCCTCAGGTGGTTTTTCCAGCATATCTTTGTCATTTGTTGGTTTGTAGAGGCATTGCTCTGATCCTCCATCTTCACAAGGCATTCTCCATATGTGTGTTCATATTATCTTCCCTCTGCATGTATCTGTATTCAAATATTCCCTTTTTATAAGGACATGCATCATAATGGATTAAGGCCCAAGCTTATAAATTCATCTGCATATTTGGAAATGTTGGGAGTATGACTTTAGCATATCTTTAGCTTATCTTTTGTGTCTTTTGGAGGAGACAATTCATTTCATCAATGCATACTGCAATGAAAAAATAAGTAAACAATGGCTAAAGTAAAATTCTTTCTTGTAATAGAAAGACAACTAATAAATACAGAAGTAATGATAGAAAATCATCAATACAGTAAAACTAGTGGGCAAAATTTTGATGAGTCTTAAGCTATTAAATAGAATATCTGTTCTCTATATACATGTTAATTAAAAAGGGGAAAACATTACCTTAGAGAAGAAAAACCTGGTGAACACCACTTTAATTACATGATCAAATTTAACATCACCAGTGTTGGAACATATATTTTATGCCTTCACTGAGAAAGATACATCATCTCAGTAATATTCTTGCCAAAAATACATGACCTGAATTGAATCATGAAGAAACATTCAGTTCAGTTCAGTTCAGTCACTCAGTCATGTCCAACTCTTTGCGACCCCATGAATCGCAGCACGCCAGGCCTCCCTGTCCATCACCAACTCCCGCAGTCCACCCAAACCCATGTCCATTGAGTCGGTGATGCCATCCAGCCATCTCATCCTCTGTCGACCCCTTCTTCTTCTGCCCAATCCTTCCCAGCTTTAGGGTCTTTTCCAATGAGTCAACTCTTTGCATGAAGTGGCCAAAGTATTGGAGTTTTAGCTTCAGCATCAGTCCTTCCAATGAACACCCAGGACTGATCTCCTCTAGGATGGACTGGTTGGATCTCCTTGCAGTCCAAGGGACTCTCAAGAATCTTCTCCAACACCACAGTTCAAAAGCATTAATTCTTCGGTGCTCAGCTTTCTTCACTGTCCAACTCTCACATCTATACGTGACTACTGGAAAAACCATTGCCTTGACTAGACAGACCTTTGTTGGCAATGTAATGTCTCTGCTTTTAAATATGCTATCCAGGTTGGTCATAACTTTCCTTTCAAGGAGTAAGTGTCTTTTAATTAGACAAATCCAGATTGAGGGACATTGTATGAAATAGCCTAAACTCCTAAAAAATGTCAAGATCAAGACAAGTGAAAGGCTGGACAATTGCTTTTATTAAAGGAGATAAAGAGACATGATAGTTAAGTAATGCATTATCCTATGTTGAATCCTGTGCTAGATCCCACATACTGCAACTAAGAGTTGGTATGCCACAGCTAAGAGTTCACTAAAGATCCCATGTGCTGCAACAAATTTCAAAGATCCTGTGTGCCACAACTAAGACTTGGTGCAGTCAAATAAATAAATATTTTTTAAAAACAAAAAGATCTATAAAAATCATATTGAGACAACTGAAAAAATTTGATTATGAGCTGCTAACTAGGCAGTTTTATGTCAATGTTAAAATTTTGAAAATTGTACTGTGACTATATAGGAGAATTTCCTTGTTCTTCAGAAATATATACTTAGCTATGCATTAAGGGTAGCTTAGAAAAAATAATATGCATATGGGTAAAATAGAAAAACTAATAAACATGGGGAAATGCATTTTAAAAATGATAAATCTGGGTAAAGAGTATGCAGGAATGCCTTGTACTGTTCTTACAACAATGAAGTAAATTTGAAATTAGAATAAAATTAAATAAAATCAGAACAAAGCAGAGGTAGAAGGGAGAACAAGACTATTAAAGCCTTCTCCCTTGATAGCAGGAAATCAGTTAGTACTGTAAAATGCTGGAAACATTTCAGTCTTTTTGTAAAATATTTTTAATGGGAAAATAATTGATCTACAATGTTGTGTTGGTTTCTGCCATTCAACATGAATCAGTCAAAGTATACATATATCCCCCCCTCTTAAGCCTCCCTCCTACCCTTCCCATCTCACCCCTCTCGGTTGTCACAGATCACTGGGTTGAGCTCCCTGTGTTATAGAGCAAAGTTGCACTAGCTATCTGTTTCATATATGGTACTGTATATATATATTTCAATGCTACTTTCTCAATTTGTCCCACCTTCTCCTTCTCCTGCTGTATCCACAGCCCATTCTCCTTGTCTATGTCTCTCTTCCTGCCCTGCAAATAGGTTCATCAATACTATTTTTCTAGATTCCATATATATGCTTTAATTTACAATATTTGTTTTTCTCTCTGACTTAACTTCACTCTGTATAATAGGCTGTACTACATTTCAGTCTTTAAAAGTAATGTTGCTAATGTTTTGATGGTTTTCAAAATCTTCAAACTTAGGATCTTAAGAGAATAATATCTCTTGAGAAAATCATTTATCAAAACTTCAAAATTCCTACATTTCAAAATCTAATAAGTTAAAGTAAAATTAAATGTATTTCTAATAGTTGATATAGTATGATTTCATTCTTATAAAATTATTTCTATGTCTGTTTATCTACTCCCCTGTCTGTCTGTTCATCTGTCAATCTCTATGTATGCATATAGGGTTGATAAAGGTAATGTTCACCAAATGTTCTACTAGGTTAGAACATTTAAGTTAAATTAAAATAAGTAATTTTTTCTTCATTTTTACTTTTGTTTACTACTTGAAAGTTTGATAAACTTGTATTTTTTATAAAAAAAAATAAAGCATATACTCTAACATGTATATAATGGCACTTATATTACATTTACACTTTTATTCTCAAAACCTAATGATATGAATTTTGATTTGATGAAATATTAACATCCTAAAGTCATTTCCAGTTCTATAAACAAACTAAAAAACCAACACAAAGTATCTGCTCCACATTTCAAGAGTAATGAGTTTAATCATGTTAAGGTTATAATTTTGTTAGTCTGCTAATTTTTTACCTCTCAATGCAACTAGAAATTAATTCTTTGTCAGTCTTAACAATGTGTTCTTATCTCTTTTCTGAAATAAAGATGACATTAGATCAAAATCTTTTCATTTTTCTTCTTTTAAAAATTTTACTGTAATAGCCTAGTCGTGACAAACATATGATAATATCATTTGCACAGACAAATAAAATTCTGTGATTTCACAACCATTCTTACCAACTACTTTATTGGTTATATGGCTAAATTAAAAATCCTCTCTCATATTTATTCAAAGTTTCTCCCACAGTCCCAGTCTCTCTCAGAACAGCTTCTTTATTCCTATACCCTATTCCTTGTTCTCCTGAAATGTTTTAAAATCTCAAGATTCTCCTCTAATACATGCAGTCTTGGGGTTTAGAAAATTGAGTAAAGAAAAATAATGTGGTTGAAGGTATTTCTGTTCATCAAGACTTCCCTTTCCTGTGTGATGATTATACTTACTTAGCCTATTGAACTCAGGCATACCCCTGTGACCTGCTTTGGCTGATGAAATGTGTGAAGTGAGGAATGTTACTTCCAGGAAGAAGTTAAGAGCCAGTGTATGCCTCTGCCACAATGACCAGCAATGCTCTAGGTAGAAAAGATGATCTACTCAGCTTGGATCCCTCAGTGAAGACAATGTGCAGCCAAGCTACAGGCAGTCCAAAATGGACATGTAGTGTGAGCAAAAAACTGTTCTTGGTAACCACTGAGGTAAGGAGTTTCTTGTTGCCACAACATTACTAGACCATCCTAAATAATACACATGAGTATGCTGGTAGCAAAACTACTTGCCCTTCTTGAGTTGTAATTTTCTTCTGCACCCATCTAGTACACCTGATGAACTCTCACCAAACTGTCTGAGAGGAGGTATCGTGTCTATATCCCCCCAAAAATTAGCATAAGTTTTGACATTGGAAAGATCTCCTTTTCTGGTTACACAGAGGCAGTCATTTTAAATAAATCAACAGATACAATGGATCTATGTAACACAAGTATTGGGGCTGAATTTATGTATCTGCCTTCTGTATAATGAATATCACAATAGTCAGGGACTCAGTCCTACTAGACAAATGAAAGAAGTTTGAGTCCTTACTTTGTGTTCACATTGTTATTGTTGTTCAGTTGCCCATTCATGTCCAAGTCTTTGTGACCCCATGGACTATAGCACGCCAGGCCTCCCTGTCCCTCACCATCTCCTGAAGTTTGCCCAAATTCATGTTCATTGCATTGGTGATGCCATCAAATCATCTAATCCTCTGATGCCCTCTTCTTCTGCCCTCAATTTTTCCCAGCATCAGGGACTTTTCCAATGAGTCAGCTCTTTGCATCAGATGACCAAAATACTGGAGCTTCAGCTTCAGCATAGTTCCTTCCAGTGAATATTCAGGGTTGATCCCCATAAGATTGACTCGTTTGATGTCCTTGCAGTCCAAAGAACTTTCAGGGGTCTTCTCCAGCGCCACAGTTCAAAGGAATCAATTCTTTGAGGTTCTGCCTTCTTTACAGTCCAGTTCTCAAAATTGTACATGACCATTGGAAAGACCATAGTTTTGACTACACAGACTTTTTTAGGCAGAGTAATGTCTCTGCTTTTCAATACACTGTCTAGGTTTGTCATCACTTTCCTGCCAAGAAACAATCATATCCTGATTTCATGCCTGCAGTCGCCATCCAAAGTGATTTTGGAGCCCAAGAAGAGAAAATCTGTCATTACTTCCACCTTTTCCCCTTCTATTTGCCATGCAGTAATGGGGCTAGATGCCATGATCTTCATTTTTTTAATATTTAGTCTTAAGTCAACTCTTTCACTCTCCTCCATCACCCTCATTAAGAGATTCTTTAGTTCCTCTTCACTTTCTGCCATTACAGTATTATCACTCACATATTTGAGGTTGTTGATGTTTCTCCTGTCTATCTTGATTCAAACTTGTAACTGATCCAGCCCAACACTTCTCATGATGTACTCAACGTATAGGGTAAACAGGGTGACAGCAAACAGCCCTGTTGTACTCCTTTCTCAATCTTGATCTAATTGGTTGTCCCATACATTGTTCTAACTGTTGCTTCTTCATCCACATACAAACCTGTAAGATGTTCTAGTATTCCCATCACTCTAAGAGATTTCCACAGTTTGTCATGATCCACACAGTCAAAGGCTTTAGCGTAGTTGATGAAAGAGAGATAGATGTTTTTCTGAAATTACCTTGCTTTCTCTGTAATTCAGTGAATGTTGGCAATTTGATCTCTAGTTCCTCTTCCTTTCCTAAACCCAGCTTGGACATCTGGAATTCTTGGTTCACATAATGCTGAAGCCTAGCATGCAAGATTTTAAGCATGACCTTATTAGTATGGGAGATGAGTGCAATTGTCCAATGGTTAGCACATTCTTTGGTACTACTGGTCTTGGGAACTAGGACGATGATTGATCTTTTCCAGTCCTATGCCCACCACTGGGTCTTCCAGATTTGCTGACATAATGAATACAAAACTTTGATGGCATCATCCTTCAGGAATTTGAATAGTTCTTCTGGAGTTTGATCGCATTCATTAGCATTATTAACAGCAGTGCTTCTTAAGGCCCACTTGACTTCACACTCCAGAATATCTGGTTCTGGGTGACTAACCACACCATTGTAGTAATCCAGTTATTAAGATTTTTTTTTATACAGTTCTTCCATGTATTCTTTCCATCTCTTCTTGATCTCTTAAGCATCTACTGTTCATGTTATTTCTTTGTAATGGGCAACTCTTGCTTTTATGTTCAAGAAGTAATTGAGTGATTACTGTATACCAGGCACTGTATAAGACACAAAGAATGCAGGAATAGTTATTGAATCCTCTCACAGAGAAACTTACAGACTAGTCAGTGAGACAAACAAGTAAAATATAAGTTATCTTCACGTGGTAGTCTTAAATGGCTCCTTTGCTGCCCATAGAGGCTATAGACAGTCTTATATTTAACTTCTGTAATCCAGGAAATCCTGGGAACTAGGCAAGTCCTGATAAAGTCACTGTCTCAAGAGAGTGACCTGGGATGTTCAGTGAATCCAATAGATTCTTGGCAGTTGTCTTACAGTTACTACATCCACTCAATTGCTATGCTCTTTCCATTCTGTCTCTTCAGTTCCTCTCACATTCATTCTCTTTCTTTCCCACTGATACTGTGTTACTTCTCTACTTAGTAACGCTGTATCTTCATCACTTTAATCCTTTCATGGCAACTTATGTTCATATTTTCATTCACCTCCAAGATACTGTTATTAGAGAAAAGGGTGCATGCTTAATTTGCCTCTGTGTTCCTGACAGAGCCTACTCCAGATCTTTGTTGCTGTAAGCATATATATTCATATATATATATATATATATATATATATATATATATATATATATATATAATTATATAAATTCTTGCTGAATGAAATTAAATCTTAACATAATACATTCCTCTTTGACAACATCAATTGTGAAGTTACCTCAAAATCATAGGTTTTGCCTAATTGGAGACACTTGGAACCTTCATAATAATCTCAAATATGACAACTGCCACAGGTACTACAGGGCAATAAAATCCAGCAAACAAAAATCATTAAAGTTGCTTCATGACTCATAAAACATTCCATTGCATCTTTCTCTTGTTTGGTTCCTGATTCAGTTTCATCCCTGGATATCAGATTGTTGGTTCCCTTGCTAAATAACTTTGAATGTCTCCTCAACAATTCTTGCTATGAGCCTATTGATCTACCCACTATGACACTACCATCTGAATCTTGTCCATAGCCTGATGATAGAAAAAAATTTTGTGTTTCTATTCACCATGCACTGGTATTTTATTTCCATCATATAGCAAGTCTGGCTTAAACTTCTTTTTAAGAATTGCCTGTTCTTTAATTTTAAAGGACTCTTTTAAGTGTCCATTTAAAATCTCTTGGGAAAAAGTAGTGCTTAATGACATAGGACATATTTCTATCACTCAGTAATGTCCAATGCTTTGTGACCCCATAAAATGCAGCTCGATCGGCTTCCCTAGCATGAAATGGCAGAGGAACTAGAGACCAAATTGCCAACATATGTTGGATCACAGGAAAAGCAAGAGAATTCCAGAAAAACATCTACTTCTACTTTATTGATTGCACCAAAGCCTTTAACTGTGTTCAGTTCAGTTCAGTTCCGGCACTCAGTCATGTCTGACTCTTTGCGACCCCATGGACTGCAGCATGCGAGGCCTCCTGTCCATCACCAATGCCCAAAGCAAACTTCCTCTTCACTTTCTGCCATAAGGGTGATGTCATCTGCATATCTAAAGTTATTGATATTTCTGCTGGCAATCTTGATTCCAGCTTGTGCTTCATCTAGCCCAGCATTTCACATGGTATACTCTTCATATAAGTTAAATAAACAGGATGACAATATACAACCTTGACATTCAACTGTTGCTTCTTGACCTGCATACAGATTACTGCCTAGATTGGTCTCGCCCCTTTTGATTCCCCCTCTTCTCCTCCTGGTCACTTCTATCCCCCTTCTTCCTCTTCTCTTCCCCATGTAACCCAGCGAACACATGTAACCTTTCTGGGTGTCCCTCATTGTGGAGAATCTTTTCTCCATTAACCTAGATGTTTTATCATCGGTACAGTATGGATGGAGAAGTCTTGAGGCTACTGCAAGAATAAGACTGAAAACCACAGGCAGGAGGCTTAAGTCCAAAACACGAGAACACCAGGGAACTCCTGACTCCAGGGAACTCCTGACATCCAGGGATGATAAGAGCTCATCCAAAAGCCCACATACCTACAGTGAAACCAAGCTCCACCCAAGATCCAACAAGTTCTAGAGCAAGACACACCACACAAATTCTCTGACAACACAGGAACATAGCCCTGAGCTTTAATATACAGGCTGCCCAAAGTCACACCAAGCCCATAGACATCTCAAAACTCACTACTGGACACTTCATTGCACTCCAGGGAGAAGAAATCCAGCTCCACCCACCAGAATACCGACACAAACTTCCTTAATCCAGAAACCTTGAGAAGCTACTCGTCCAACCCCACCCACAAAGAGGAACCTCCACAATAAAGAGGAACACAAACTGCCAGAAGACAGAAAGGCCACCCCTACACAGCAATCTAAACAAGGTGAAAAGGCAGAGAAATACTCAGCAGGTAAAGGAACAGGATAAATGCCCACAAAACCAAACAAAATAGGAGGAGATAGGCAGTCTACCTGAAAAAGAATTCAGAATGATAGTAAAAATGATCCAAAATCGTGAAAACAAAATGGAGTTACAGATAAATAGCCTGGAGACAAGGATTGAGAAGATGCAAGAAATGTTTAACAAGGGCCTAGAAGAAATAAAAAAGAGTCAATCAATAATAAATAATGCAATAAATGAGATCAAAAACACTCTGGAGGGAACCAACAGTAGAATAACAGAGGCAGAAGATAGGATAAGTGAGGTAGAAGATAGAATGGTGGAAATAAATGAAGCAGAGAGGAAAAAAGAAAAAAGAATTAAAAGAAATGAGGACAACCTCAGGGACCTTTGGGACAATGTGAAACATACCAACATTCGAATCATAGGAGTCCCAGAACAAGAAGACAAAAAGAAAGGCCATGACAAAATACTTGAGGAGATAATAGTTGAAAACTTCCCTAAAATGGAGAAGGAAATAGTCACCCAAGTCCAAGAAACCCAGAGAGCCCCAAACAGGATAAACCCAGGGCAAAACACCCCAAGACACATATTAATCAAATTAACAAAGATCAAACACAAAGAACAAATATTAAAAGCAACAAGGGAAAAACAACAAATATCCCACAAGGGGATTCCCATAAGGATAACACCTGATCTTTCAATAGAAACTCTTCAGGCCAGAAGGGATTGGCAGGACATACTTAAAGTGATGAAAGAGAAAGCCTACAACCTAGACTACTGTATCCAGCAAGGATCTCATTCAAATATGAAGGAGAAGTCAAAAGCTTTACAGACAAACAAAAGCTGAGAGAATTCAGCCCCACCAAACTAGCTCTTCAACAAATGCTAAAGGATCTTCTCTAGACAGGAAACACAGAAAAGGTGTATAAGCTTGAACCCAAAACAACAAAGTAAATGGCAACAAGATCATACTTATCAATAATTACCTTAAATGTAAATGGGTTGAATACCTCAACCAAAAGACAAAGACTGGCTGAATAGATACAAAACCAAGACCCCTATGCTGTCTACAAGAGACCCACCTCAAAAGAAGGGACACATACAGACTGAAAGTGAAGGGCTGGAAAAAGATATTTCACACAAATGAAGACCAAAAGAAAGCAGGAGTAGCAATACTCATATCAGATAAAATAGACTTTGAAATAAAGGCTGTGAAAGAGACAAAGAGGACACTACATAATGATCAAAGAATCACTCCAAGAAGAAGATATAACAATTATAAATACATATGCACCCAACATAGGAGCACCGCAATGTGTAAGGCAAATGCTAACAACTATGAAAGGGGAAATTAACAGTAACACAATAATAGTGGGAGACTTTAATACCCCACTCACACCTATGGATAGATCAACTAAACAGAAAATTAACAAGGAAACACAGACTTTAAATGATACAATAGACCAGTTAGACCTAATTGATATCTATAGAACATTTCACCCTGAAACAATGAATTTCACCTTTTTCTCAAGTTCACACAGAACTTTCTTCAGGATAGATCACATCCTGGGCGATAAATCTAGCCTTGGTAAATTCAAAAAACTGAAATCATTCCAAGCATCTTTTCTGATCACAATGCAGTAAGATTAGATGTCAATTATGGGGGGGAGGGGGGAAGCTATTAAAAATTCCAATATATGGAGGCTAAACAACACACTTCTGAATAACCAACAAATCACAGCAGAAATCAAAATATGCATAAAAACAAATGAAAATGAAAACACAACAACCCAAAACCTATGGAACACTGTAAAAGCAGTGCTAAGGGGAAGGTTCATAGCAATACACGCTTACCTCAAGAAACAAGAAGTCAAATAAATAACCTAACTCTACACCTAAAGCAAGGAGAAGGCAATGGCACCCCACTCCAGTACTCTTGTCTGGAAAATCCCATGGATGGAGGAGCCTGGTAGGCTGTGGTCCTTGGGGTCTCTAAGAGTCGGACACGACTGAGCAACTTCATTTTCACTTTTCACTTTCATGCATTGGAGAAGGAAATGGCAGCCCACTCCAGTGTTAATGCCTGGAGAATCCCAGGGATGGGGGAGCCTGGTGGGCTGCCATCTATGGGGTCACACAGAGTCGGACACAACTGAAGTGATTTAGCAGTAGCAGTAGCACACCTAAAGCCACTAGAAAAGGAAGAAATGAAGAACCCCAGGGCTAGTAGAAGGAAAGAAATTATAAAAATTAGGGCAGAAATAAATGAGCACCAAAGAATTGATGCTTTTGAACTGTGGTGTTGGAGAAGACTTTTGACAGTCCCTTGGACTGCAAGGAGATCCAACCAGGCATCCTAAAGTAGATCAGTCCTGAGTGTTCATTGGAAGTACTGACACTGAAGCTGAAACTCCAATACTTTGGCCACCTCATGTGAAGAATTGACTCATTGGAAAAGACCCTAATGCTGGGAAGGATTGGGGGCAGGAGGAGACGGGGACGACGGAGGATGAGAAGGCTGGATGGCATCACCGACTCGATGGACATGAGTTTGAGTAACATCGGGAGTTGGTGATGGACAGGGAAGCCTGGCGTGCTGTGATTCATGGGGTCGCAAAGAGTCGGACACGACTGAGCGACTGAAATGAACCGAACCGAAATGCAAAAGAAACAAAAGAGACCATAGCAAAACAAAGCTAAAAGCTAGTTCTTTGAGAAGATAAATAAAATTGACAAACCATTAGCCAGACTCATCAAGAAACAAAGGGAGAAGAATCAAATCAACAAAATTGGAAATGAAAATGGAGAAATCACAACAGACAACACAGAAATACAAAGGATCATAAGAGACTACTATCAGCAACTATATGCCAATAAAATGGACAACTTGGGAGAAATGGACAAATTCTTAGAAAAGTATAACTTTCCAAAACTGAACCAGGAAGAAATAGAAGATCTTAACAGACCCATCACAAGGACAGAAATCGAAACTGTAATCAGAAATCTTCCAGCAAACAAAAGCCCAGGAATAGACAGCTTCACAGCTGAATTCTACCAAAAATTTAGAGAAGAGCTAACACCTATCCTACTCAAACTCTTCCAGAAAATTGCAGAGCAAGGTAAACTTCCAAACTCATTCTATGAGGCTACCATTACCCTAATACCAAAACCAAAGATGCCACAAAAAAAGAAAACTACAGGCCAATATCACTGATGAACACAGATGCAAAAATCCTTAACAAAATCCAGGCAAACAGAATCCAACAACATATTGAAAAGATCATACATCATGACCAAGTGGACTTTATCCCAGGGATGCAAGGATTCTTTAATATCTGCAAATCAATCAATGTAATACACCACATTAAAAAATTGAAAGATAAAAACCATATGATTATCTCAATAGATGAAGAGAAAGCCTTTGACAAAATTCGACAATCATTTATGATAAAAAAAAAAAAACCCTCCAGAAAGCAGGAATAGAAGGAACATACCTCAACATAATAAAAGCTATATATGACAAACCCACAGCAAACATTATCCTCAATGGTGAAAAATTGAAAGCATTTCCCCTAAAGTCAGGAACAACACAAGGGTGCCAACTCTCACCACTACTATTCAACATAGTTTTGGAAGTGTTGGCTACTGCAATCACAGCAGAAAAAGAAATAAAAGGAATCCAGATAGGAAAAGAAGAAGTAAAATACTCACTGCTTGCAGATGACATGATCCTCTACATAGAAAACCCTAAAGACTCTACCAGAAAAGTACTAGAGCTGATCAATGAATATAGTAAAGTTGCAGGATATAAAATTAACACAGAGAAATTCCTTGCATTCCTATACACTAACAATGAGAAAACAGAAAGAGAAATTAAGGAAATAATCCCATTTACCATTGCAATGAAAAGAATAGAATACTTAGGAATAAATCTACCTAAATAAACAAAAGACCTATATATAGAAAACTACAAAACACTGATGAAAGAAATCAAAGAGGACACTAATAGAAGGAGAAATATACCATGTATATGGATTGGAAGAATCAATATAGTGAAAATGAGTATACTACCTAAAGCAATCTATAGATTCAATGCAATCCCTATCAAGCTACCAACGGTATTTTTCACAGAACTAAAACAAATAATTTCACAATTTGTATGGAAATACAAAAAACCTCAAATAGCCAAAGTAATCTTGAGAAAGAAGAATGGAACTGGAGGAATCAACCTGCTGGACTTCAGGCTATACTACAAAGCTGCAGTCATCAAGACAGTACTGGCACAAAGACAGAAATATAGATCAATGGAACAAAATAGAAAGCCCAGAGATAAATCCACACACCTATGGACACCTTATCTTTGTCAAAGGAGGCAAAAATATACAATGGAAAAAAGATAATCTCTTTAACAGGTGGTGCTGGGAAAACTGGTCAACCACTTGTAAAAGAATGAAACTAGAACACTTTCTAACACCATACACAAAAATAAACTCAAAATGGATTAAAGATCTGAACGTAAGACCAGAAACTATAAATTTCCTAGAGGAAAACATAGGCAAAACATTCTCCGACATAAATCACAGCAGGATCCTCTATGACCCACCTCCCAGAGTAATGGAAATAAAAGCAAAAATAAACAAATGGGACCTGATTAAACTTAAAAGTTTTTGCACAATGAGGGAAACTGTAAGCAAGGTGAAAAGACAGTCTTCAGAATGGGAGAAAATAATAACAAACGAAGCAACAGACAAAGAATTAATTTCAAAAATATACAAGCAACTCCTGCAGCTCAACTCCAGAACAATAAATGACACAATCAAAAAATGGGCCAAAGAACTAACAGACATTTCTCCAAAGAAGACATATAGATGGCTAAAAAACACATGAAAAGATGCTCAACATCACTCATTATCAGAGAAATACAAATCAAAACCACAATGAGGTACCATCTTACACCAGTCAGAATGGCTGCTATCCAAAAGTCTACAAGCAATAAATGCTGGAGAGGGTGTAGAGAAAAAGGAACCCTCTTACACTGTTGGTGGGAATGCAAACTAGTACAGTCACTATGGAGAAGTGTGGAGATTCGTTTAAAAACTGGAAATAGAACTGCCATACGACCCAGCAATCCCACTGCTTGGCATACACACCGAGGAAGCCAGAATTGAATACAGAATTGGTACAGACACGTGTACCCCAATGTTCATCACAGCACTGCTTATAATAGCCAGGAAGGACATGGAAGCAACCTATATGTCCATCAGCAGACAAATGGATAAGAAAGCTGTGGTACATATACACAATGGAATATTATTCAACCATTAAAATGAATACATTTGAATCAGTTCTAATGAGGTGGATGAAACTGGAGCCTATTATACAGAGTGAAGTAAGTCAGAACGAAAAACACCAATACAGTATACTAACGCAAATATATGGAATTTAGAAAGATGGTAACGATGACCTTATATGCAAGACAGCAAAAGACACACAGATGTGTAGAATAGTCTTTTGGACTCTGTGGGAGAAGGCAAGGGTGGGATGATCTGAGAGAATAGCACTGAAGCATGTATATTATCATATGTGAAACAGATCACCAGTCCAGATTCAATGCATGAGAAAAGGTGCTCAGGGCTGATGCACTGGGATGACCCTGAGGGATGGGATGGGAAGGGAGGTGGGGGGTGGGGTCAGGATGGGGTCACATGTATATCCATGGCTGATTCATGTCAATGTATGGCAAAATCCACTACAATATTGTAAAGTAATTAGCCTCCAATTAAAATAAACAAATTTAAAAAATAAAACAGTATCAACCAACTTGATCTAATTAATATTTGCAGAATACTCCCACCAGTGACAATGGACTATTTTTTTTTAAGTGCATGTAGAATATTTACCAAGATGGACCATATTATGAGCTACAAAGCAGGTATCAATACATTTTAAAAGGCTCAAATCATATAAGTATGTTCTCTAAAATGGTGTTAAATTAAAAATCAACAACATAAGTAGAAAATCCAAAATTTGAAACCTGAATAGTATACTTCTGAGTAATCAGTGGATCAGAAAATAAATCAAAGGGGAAATTAGAATGTACCTTAAACTGAAATAAAATAAAACATGTCATATCAAAATTTGGGTGGTGCTACTAAAGCAGTGCATGCGTGCTTAGTCACTCAGTCCTATCTGACTCTTGGCAACCCCAATGACTGTAGCTCACCAGGCTCCTCTGTTCACTCTCTCTAGGCAAGGACACTGGAGTGAGTAGCCATTCTCCTCTCCAGACCCAGGGATCAAATCTGGGTCTCCTGCATTACAGGCTAATTCTTTACCATCTGAGCCACCAGGGAAGCCCTACTAAAGCGGTACTTCAGTCAGATCAGTCGCTCAGTCGTGTCCACCTCTTTGTGACCCCATGGACACGCCAGGCAGCACGCCAGGCTTCCTGTCCATCACCAACGCCCAGAGCTTTCTCAAACTCATGTTGCATGTTGCTTGGTCAAAGCAGTACTTAGAGGATATTTTAATATTTTTAAATATTTAAATTTTTTAATATTTAAAACACATATTAGAAAAGTAGAAAGGTCTCAAAACAGTGATTTCAGTTTCCACATTACAAGGTGAGAAAAAGGGCAAACTAAACCCAAAGTGGATAAAAGAAAAGAAATACTTTTAAAAGAGCATAAATAAATTAAAAACAGGAAAAAGAATCAATGAAGCAAAAAGGGGATTATTTTGAAATAGCAATGAAACTGATAACACTCTAGTCAGACTGATCAAGAGAGAAAAAGACACAAATTTCTAATAAGAAGAATGTGAGATATGATATAACTATAGATCTTATAGATGATAAAGTAATAGAAAGGGAATGCTATAAATATTTTGTGTCAACAAATTCTACAACTTTGATGAAATGGGAAAGTTGCTTTAAAAACATAAACTATCAGAGTCCACTCAAGAAGAAATAGACAGTATTAGTTCAGTTCAGTCACTCAGTTGTGTCCAACTCTTTGTGACCCCATGGACTGCAACACAATTTGAGTAGGCTTAAATTTATTAAATAATTAATTTGTTTAAAGCATTCTTACAAAGAAAACTCCAAGCACAGAAGTCTCCACTGGTGGATTCTACTAAACATTTAAATAAGAAGTAATATCAATTCTACACAAGCTTTTTCAAAAAATTTAGAAGGGGATAATACTTCCCAACTCAGTCTATGAGGTTAGCATTGCCTTGTTATCAAAACCTGACAAAAACCAGTATCCTCTGAGTCATCAGGGAAACCCCGTCAGTAATAAAATGCAATAATTCTTTATAAAACTTAACACATTGAACCCAATGATAAATAAAGGGTATAACATATTATGGCCAAATGTGGTTTATTCCAGAAATATAAGATTAGTTTACCATTTGATGTCAGTGTACTTCATCATTTTATTGTTCAGTTGCCAAGTCTATAAAAGAACACATGATTATCTCAAAAATGCAAAACAAAAAAAAAAAAGGACAAGATCCAAAATCCATTTCTAATAAAAACTCAATAAATGTAAAATAGAAGGAAATTTCTCAAATTGATAATTTTTTTAAGCTTTTCATTTTATGTTGGGATATAGCCAATTGTTTAGTCACTAAGTCATGTCTGACTCTTTTGCAAGCCCATGAACTGTAGCCCATGGACAGAGGCTCCTCTGTCCTTGGTATTTTTCAGGCAAGAATACTGGGGTGGGTTGCCATTTCCTTCTCCAAGGGATCTTCCTGACCCAGGAATTGAACCCACGTCTCCTGCGTTGGCAGGCAGATTCTCTACCATTGAGCTTTCAGGTGAATAGCAAAGGGACTCAGTCCTACATATACATGTATCCATTCTCTCTCAAACTGCCCTCCCCTCCAGGCTGCCATATAACACTGAGCAGAGTTCCATGTGCTATATAGTATGTCCTTGGCATCTATGAAAAATCTAAAACTAACATCATATTTTTTTTCATTTATTTTTATTAGTTGGAGGTTAATTACTTTACAGTATTGTAGTTGTTTTTGTCATACATTGACATGAATTAGCCATGGATTTACATGTATTCCCCATCCTGCTCCCCCATCCCACCTCCCTCTCTACCCAATCCCTCTGGGTCTTCCTAGTGCACCAGGTCCGAGCACTTGTCTCATGCATCCAACCTGGGCTGGTGATCTGTTTCACCCTAGATATTATACATGTTTTGATGCTGTTCTCTTGAAACATCCCACCCTCACCTTCTCCCACAGAGTCTAAAAGTCTGTTCTGTACATCTGTGTCTCTTTTTCTGTTTTGCATATAGGGTTATCATTGCCATCTTTCTAAATTCCATATATATGTGTTAGTATACTGTAATGGTCTTTATCTTTCTGGCTTACTTCACTCTGTATAATAGGTTCCAGTTTCATCCTTCTCATTTGAACTGATTCAAATGAATTCTTTTTAATGGCTGAGTAGTAGTCCATGGTGTATACATACCACAGCTTCTTTATCCATTCGTCTGCTGATGGGCATGTAGGTTGCTTCCATGTCCTGGCTATTATAAACAGTGCTGTGATGAACATTGGGGTGCACGTGTCTCTTTCAGATCTGGTTTCCTTGGTGTGTATGCCCAGAAGTGGGATTGCTGGGTCATATGGCAGTTCTATTTCCAGTTTTTTAAGAAATCTCCACACTGTTTTCCATAGTGGCTGTACTAGTTTGCATTCCCACCAACAGTGTAAGAAGGTTCCCTTTTCTCCACACCCTCTCCAGCATTTTTTGCTTGTAGACTTTTGGATAGCAGCCATCCTGACTGGCGTGTAATGGTACCTCATTGTGGTTTTGATTTGCATTTCTCTGATAATGAGTGATGTTGAGCATCTTTTCATGTGTTTGTTAGCCATCTGTATGTCTTCTTTGGAGAAATGTCTGTTTAGTTCTTTGGCCCATTTTTGATTGGGTCATTTATTTTTCTGGAGTTGAGCTGCAGGAGTTACTTGTATATTTTTGAGATTAATCCTTTGTCTGTTACTTCGTTTGCTATTATTTTCTCCCAATCTGAGGGCTGTCTTTTCACCTTGCTTATAGTTTCCTTTGTTGTACAAAAGCTTTTAAGTTTCATTAGATCCCATTTGTTTATTTCTGCTTTTATCTCCATTACTCTGGGAGGTGGGTCCTAGAGGATCCTGCTATGATTTATGTTGGAGAGTGTTTTGCCTATGTTCTCCTCTAGGAGTTTTATAGTTTCTGGTCTTACATTTAGATCTTTAATCTATTTTGAGTTTATTTTTGTGTATGGTGTTAGAAAGTGTTCTAGTTTCATTCTTTTACAGGTGGTTGACCAGTTTTTAACATCATATTTAATAGTGAGAGACTGAATACTTTCCCTCTAAGGTCAGAAACAAAATAAAGATGTTCACTATTACTACTTCCAGTAGGCACTGTACTAGAGGTTTTAACCAGTACAATAAAGCAAGAAAAATAAATAAAAAGCATACAGATTGGAAAGAAGTAAAAAAATGTTTTTATTCATACACAATTGCATGATCATCTATATAGAAAATTCCATGGAAGGTGAAAAAGACTTAGCACTGTTGAAGGCTACAAGACCAATAAATAAAATTAATTTTATTTCTGCATACTAGTAAGGAAAATCAGAAACTAAATTTAGAATAACTATGTTGTTTTAGTTTTCTGTTGCCATTGTAACGAGCTACCACAAATTTTGTGCTTAAAACCACACAAATTTATTATCTTAAAGTTCTATAGATTAGAAGTCTGTTGTGTGTCTCACTGGGATAAAAATCAAGGTTTGGTAAGGCTGTTTTCCTTTCTAGAAGCACTAGGGGTGAATTTATTTTCTGGACTTCAACTTATAGACAATACACAATTCTTATTCAAAACCCTCTTCCTCTTCCTTCAAAGCAAGTAATCTTGGATTTGGTGTAGATTTCTTAGATGCAACACAAAAGCACACATTATTTAAAAAAAAATCAGTAAAATGGATTTAATCAAAATTTAAAACTTTTGCTCCTCATAAAATGCTATTAAAGAAGGAGGAGGAAGAGAAAACAACCCAACAAACTAGAAGAAATACTTGTAGAACATATATCTGATAGAAGACTTGTACCTAGAATATATTAAAAAAAATTCTTATAACTCAATACAAAGCACTGAATAAAACAATTGGCAAAAGATTCAAACAGACACATCATGAAAAAAAGATATGTATATGGAAAACAAGCACCTGAGAGGATGTTCAACATCATTAGTCATTAGAGAAATGCAAGTTAAAATGACAATGTGATACCAGTATACATCCACCAAAATAATTAAGACTTGGCAGAGTGCTAGAGAAGATGTGGTTCAGATGGAACTCTCACTGTGGGAATGTAAAATGTTACAACCACTTGGAAAACCATTTGACTTTTTTCTTTGCAACTTCAACATAAACCTAGCATATAATCTGGCCCTTTCATGCTTAGGTATCCAACAGAAGCAAAAGCATGTAGACACACAATTTGAATAACCAAGACATTTGAAAACAGCTTAAATATCCATGAATAAGTGAATGGAAAATAAATTGTGATATATCCTACAGTATTGATATATACTCAGTAATAAAAGGGCTTGAAGTGTTGATACAAACAACAACATGGATGAATCTTACAGTAATATACAGAGTAGAAGCCACCAGACTAAAAAGAAAACTATTTAATTCCACTTAAATAGAAGAGTAGAAAATAGAATAGTGATAGCAGATCTTTGGTTTTTTGGAGACAGTGTTGGTGGGGGATGGAAGAGGTAGTGAAGAATTACAGAGGGGCACACAGCAACTTCTAGAGGCAATAGTAATGTTCATTAGCTTGGCTGTGGTCATAGTTTCTCGTACACACACACATACAAAAATACACCAAGTCATATGTGAAGTATATTGTATGCCAATTATACCTCAATCAATAAAATTGTAAAAAAATAAAAAGGAAACTATGTTCCCTCACCAAATGAGCAAAAACTAAAATCCTGTAGTGGAGATAGTAATAGGTTATGAACATTCTCATGCAGTGTTGGTTCGAGCTTAAGTCTTACAGTATCTATCAATTAAAATGTACAATCTCCTTAAAGCAGTAATTTCACTTTAACAATTAAATTTATAGGAATATTTCCACATGGATACAAATATAAACATTTATAATCACATAATCTTATATGTCCGTCAATAGCAGAATGAGTAAGTTAAGTACAAATTATCCATCTTATGGAATATATTTCTCTTAAACAAGTTCTATGATATAAACACCTATTCTAATTTTCTGTCCTTAAAAGCATTACATAACTGAGTTAGTATGTCCCCATGATGAATTTGTTTAACATGCGATATATATATATATATGTATATATATATAGGATCAAATTTTATTTATTTGACAGATGTAAGTCACTTAGAAGAGCTCATTTTGATTTTTTGGTTACATAATAATATGTCTTTCAAAAGAAAAACATGCTCATATATATTTGCTTGACAGATTGAAATGCCGCAGAACTAGCACTTTGTTCTTTCAGAGAGATGAGAGACATTTTTATATATATAAATAAAATATGTTCCTGGCCTAATCATCCAAGTAAATCCAAAGGAGTTATTCTAGGTTCTTGAATAAATATTACTCATTTTATAACTTTTCATTAAAGTAAAATATAAATATCACCTACATTTCATATGCATAATCTATAAACCAGTAATTCAAAGTATATTTATATACAAATTATTCACACTAATGCACTCACACCTACTATCAAAAAACCAAACAATAGTTAGGACATGAGTGGCATTTCCTTTTTAATTAGGAGGCTTCTATGACACTTCTTTTCCTATATAAGTTCTAGACTGTCTCAAGCTGGGAATCTTGTAAATTTTGCTTTCTTTGGGTTGCATCACAATCAGATTTTCTAGGTTCAGTTCAGTTCAGTCAGTCAGTCGTGTCTGACTCTTTGCAACCCCATGGAGTGCAGCACACCAGGCTTCCCTGTCCATCACCAACTCCCGGAGCTTATTCAAACTCATGTCCATCGAGTCAGTGATGCTATCCAATCATTTCATCCTCTGTCGTCCTCTTCTCCTCCTGCCTTCAATCTTTCCCAGCATCAGGGTCTTTTCCAATGAGTCAGGTCTTTACAACAGATGGCGAAAGTATTAGAGTTTCAGCTTCAGCATCAGTCCTTCCAGTGAATATTCAGGACTATTTCCTTTAGGATCGACTGGTTAGATCTCCTTACAGTCCAAGGAACTCGAGAGTCTTCTCCAACACCACAGTTCAAAAGCATCAATTCTTCAGTGCTCAGCTTTCTCTATAATCCAACCCTTACACCCATACATGACTACTGGAAAAACCATAGCTTTGATTAGATGGACCTTTATTGGCAAAGTAATGTCTCTGCTTTTTAATATGCTATCTAGGTTGGTCATAGCTTTTCTCCCAAGAAGCAAATGCCTTTTGATTTCATGGCTGCAGTCACCATCTGCAGTGATTTTTGAGCCCAAAAAAATAAAGTCTGTCAATGTTTCCATTGTTCCCCCATCTATTTGCCATGAAGTGATGGAATCAGATGCCAAGAGCTTAGTTTTCTGAATGTTGAGCTTTAAGTCAGCCTTTTCACTCTCCTCTTTACTTTCATCAAGAGGCTCTTTAGTTCTTCTTCACTTTCTGCCATAAGGGTGTTGTCATCTGTGTATATTTGAGGTTATTGATATTTCTCCCAGCAATCTTGATTCCAGCTTGTGCTTCATCCAGCCCAGCATTTCGCATGATGTACACTGCATATAAGTTATATAATCAGGATGACAATATACAGCCTTGACATACTCCTTTCCTGATTTGGAACCAGCCTGTTATTTCACGTCCAGTTCTAAGTGTTGCTTCTTGACCTGCCTACAGATTTCTCAGGAAGCAGATAAAGTGATCTGGTATTCCCATCTTTTTGCATATTTTCCACAGTTTGTTGTGATCCACACAGTCAAAGGCTTTGGCATAATCAATAAAGCAAAAATAGATGTTTTTCTGGAATTCTCTTGCTTTTTCAATGATCTAACAGGTGTGGGCAATTTGATCTCCGGTTCCTCTGCCATTTCTAAATCCAGCCTGAACATCTGGAAGTTCACAGTTCACGTACTGTTGAAGCCTAGCTTGGAGAATTTTGAGCATTACTTTGCTAGTGTGTGAGATGAATGCAATTGTGTGATAGACTGAACATTCTTTGGCATTGCCTTTCTTAGGGATTAGAATGAAAATTGCCCTTTCCAGTCCTGTGGCCTCTCCTGAGTCTTCCAATTTGCTGGCATATTGAGTGCAGCCCTTTCACAGCATCATCTTTTAGGATTTGAAATAGCTCAGCTGGAATTCCATCACCTCTACTAGCTTTGTTCTTAGTGATGCTTCCTAAGGCCCACTTGACTTCACATTCCAGAATGTCTGGCTTAAGGTAAGTGATCACACCATCATGGTTATCTGGGTCATGAAGATCTTTTTTGTACAGTTCTTCTGTATATTCTTGTCACCTCTTCTTAATATCTTCTGCTTCTATTAGGTCCATGCCATTTCTGTCCTTTATTGTGCCCATCTTTGCATGAAATGTTCCCTTGGTATCTCTAATTTTCTTGAAGAGATCTCTAGTCTTTTCCATGCTATTGTTTTCCTCTATTTTTTTGCATTGATCACTGAGAAATGCTTTCTTATCTCTCCTTGCTGTTTTTTGGAACTCTGCATTCAAATGGTTATATCTTCCCTTTTCTCCTTTACCTTTCACTTTCCTTTTCTCCTTTACCTTAAGCTACCTTTTGTAGCTTAATAGGCCTTAATACATTTAGCTATGTGATTGGTCTTCACCAGGAAGGGTCAAGGGAACCAACAAACTTCCTAATTCACTAATGCCTCAGAGGGTGGCAGCAAACATCCTTTGCATATGACTGCAATAGCAACTGTGCTTGAGATGAAAAATCAACCTCCTTTCTTCAGGCTCTGTTGAGGTTTAGCTTTCAACTGCTTCTTCCTGAGGAATATGAAGCAAGATCTTGTGGCTTAGGCCAGCATCAAGGTGAGAGCAAGACCTTAACAAAACCTATCTATGTGTGAGAAGCAATGATAAGAGCAAACATCCAGATAATCAGCAGTTTGGATCACAGAAGAAAGGCAAGAGATTTAAATGAGAAACTGGGGGGCGAGGCTGTTTTAACTCCACTTTGTAAACTGAAGAGTGAGACATCATGCCTCTCTTAGCCACACAGAGCAAGACAGAGCAGAGAAAAATAAGCTAGAGAAAGCAGCTCCCAAAGTGATAGCAGATGAAGAACTAGAAAGCAGGCAGAGCTCCTGACCAAGCAAGGCAGGATCCCAGCCTCAAGACAAAGGCAGACTAAGCATTAAAATTAGGACCCTTCACCAATCTAGACAAGGATACTGGATTTTATTTATTCAACACATATTTATTGAGAATCTGTTACAGGCAGACATTGTTCCAGGACACAGAGGGAAGGCCACCTGGGAAGAATCTTAACCCTGTATCCTGGGGCCAATGTAAAAGGGCTGAGAAGAGTGTGTGATTGAGGAGAGAGGTATGTGGGACCCAGATTCACCCTTAGAGAAGCAGTTTACAGGTCTCTTTGCCAGCCAAGGGGAATTAGTGAAAACAGGCACCTAGGAGTTGTAACAAGACCTCCACATAATTACTCTTGACAGCAGAACTTTGATAAAACGCTGCAAGAGCAAGTTGGGGAGGACTACTTACATTCTGCCTTTATAGGCAACAGCTTAGGAATTGGGCTATGCTTGAGCCCACATTCCCACATTAGCAATGTGCTTTGGAGGATGGGGTACCAGCAACAGCTAATCCAATTGTCAAAATTCAAGGAAGACAATAACAGGAGAAATGAGATAGGGGATGACAAAAGGGAACCAGAAGGTCCAAGCCCTGTCCAAGAGAACCCAGGAGGGTTGCAGCACATAAAGAATATAGTACATGTGAGCGAGCATCCAGGTAGTACTCTGCAATAAAGAATAGTCTTATATTGGTAATCACCCCATTGCTTTAACTTAGAGTGCTGGGAATAGCCAAAGAAGGGAAGGAAACTTGTAATTAGAGTTGGGAGGGAAGGGACCACAACTGCAGGCATAAAACACACAGGCTAGTGCCAGACACACAGTAGGCTTCAGTTCATGACAGGAACACTTATTAACTATCATTGTTTTAATCTGAGCAAGGTCCCAATACAAACAGGTAATCACAGATCTTCTCTCTGGCTGGTCTTCATATTCAAAGCCTATAGCAGAATGGCCTGCCCAGTGTATGTCCATACTCTATTCAAAAGTCTGAATTCTCTTCTTCTGAGTGCACCTTCAACTCTGGGTCTAGCATCAAATAACGTTGCTAGAGAAGATTAAATCAAAAAGCACTGGTGAGCCTCTGGGATTATCTACAGATTTCATTCCTGCAGGATCTATTTCTTCTAAGTTAATATCGGTAACTGAGAAATGCCTGCCCACTATGTTTTGTTTATGTTATAGGAGCCTTCTAATGGGCCAAGGAAAGAAACTCAGAATTTGTTGGGGTGGAATTTAATACAGTCTTTGAGTTCCACTAGTGTGAACCCAAGTTACACACATGTATTTTGAAAGAATTCTTAACCAGGATGAGCCACTAAGCTTTTCTTTGCCCAGCCTCAAAAGACCTCCCCTCTCTTCACATGGACCCACCTTCTCCACTTAATACAAACAATGTAAATATTTAATTTCAACCAGCAGATTTCTAACTTCCTCCAAGGACTAGCAAAACCTAATTAATGTTGAGAACTTTTGTGGCGGAACTACCAGCCTGACACCTTACCCGGATTTATAATTTCATCATGTGCCCAAAGCTGAACTTGCTGCAGAAATGGTGTCTCTCTTCTTTGTGACTGTCACAGCACCAAGGTGCCATTTAGGTCAATGAATTAACTTATTGGTCAAGCAGAGATGAGCAAGCCAATGGTAAAACCTTGGGTGAGCTACGCATTAGGAGACAGATGCTGATGGGGTCAAGGGCCACCTATCTGAATGCCTATATTTGACCAGTAAAATCTATGTGGTTAGTTCACACTCCCAGAAAGGAGAAGTGGAAACAGCTGAGGGGAATGTTCTATGGATAGCTATGGTACACCAACCTAGAAAATTCATGTTATCATTATAAGGGAGAAAATTTAGAAAGTTTTGAAGTCAGCATCTGGTCTTTTTTTCTAAACCCTGCTGTTGGTGAGCAGAGATACAGGAAATCCTAAAACAGCCACTGTTTTCTTTATCTTGGCATTAACAGGCAACATGAAGGGTTTAAGAAAACTTTACTGGAAAATTTCCACTTTGAACAGCAAGGGATTAGGTGTTTACTCCAATTTCTTCCTCACTCCCTCCTTTTCTGCGAGGGGAGTTCACTCTTAAGTTGAAAAGCAAACAGCCACAAAAGCATTTCCAAGTACAAAGCCACGAGGTATATCCCGGCCTTTGGAAGAGTTTCCCAGATTTCTAACCACAGCCGGTTTTATGTTCCGTGCATCAATCCACACTCGTGATTGTTATCGTACACCTGTATGTCATTCAGAGGTTCACCAAGCTCAAGCAAATTATATTTTAAAACTTCACTGATTGAGGGAAAAAAAAGTTCAGGGAAAGGGATTTCCTAGCTTTCAAATAAAAATGTGCAGTGGAGCGCTTACTAAGTAAACAGAAAACATGGGCAGCTGAGAAATCAATTTAGCTGAACAAACAATGTTCCATGTAATGAACTACTAATTATCCTTTTATGCCATGTCAGTCTGAGTGATTACAGAGCTGTGCAGTTTAATTTGACGTTTGAGCATTGCCTTGCTCCATTAGCTTCATATAAAGCTACAACACATTCAAAAAAGGAGGGTGTCTGTATTTATCTGGAACTAAGTAAGCACCTGTATTAATAATAAGAGGAGCATCTGAGACTCTTCCTATGTTTTTCACATGAAAATAGATAAAGTATTGGGAACCTAAGGAGTGTGGAGATCAAATCAGGTACCTTTCGGTCAGTTGATGAAAAGCATTGACGCAATGACACGCCCTGGGCCCATCCAAGTAACTCCAGCTCCTGAAAATGCCACCACTGTCAGCTGACGCTTACCTTGCTCCCCACTCCCAGGCTTCAGTCAGCTGCAAGACTATGGAGCCTAACAAGAAGATGCAAAGTGGGGGTGAAATGAGGAAGGAACCCTTTTGCAAACTAGGTTCATTAAATTGTGAGAATCTTTTTTTTTTTAATGAATCTGTGTTGTAGTAAGAATACAATCAAGGGGATTAGAATCTTAGATTCCCCTGCTTTTCACATCATCTCACATAGTGAGTGAAACATGTGCTCGCTTCGGCAGCACATATACATGGTGAGTGAAACAACTGGGGGAGGAAATGGTGACCTGGGAATTTTTCAAAATTACAACCAATTCAACAAGTTTGTGTTGAGTTCAGGTCATGTACCTGTGCTAATTGTTGCAGTAAATAGAGAACGAAAGAAAGGCATAGTCCATGTTCTTCAAGAATTGGACAATCTTTAATATTTGAGCCATCTTCTATTCAACTTGCTGAGCAAGAAAAACCAGCCCTTGCAAGCAGTGGTTCTCAACTTTGGCTGCAGGTTGGTGTCACCTGGAGATCCCCAAAACAAACAAGCAAACAAATTTGACACCTGGATCCCATCCAGGGATTCTCATTTGATAGCTCCGGAGGGCAAAGGGAGAGTCATGATTTTTAAAGCTTCTCAGGTGAATCTAATTGGAAGCCATGTTGCTGCTATAGTGTCTAAAGTTTTATCATCAAATTGTGCCATTTACTCAATCCACAAGTATTAAGTACTTGGAAAGCATTTATGTGGTATGGGAAATATATACAGTGGTGATACAAGGATCCCCAAGAGAGGGAAGAATCACCCACCTTTTCAGAAAACATTTTAGAATTGTACAGTACTTCAGAAAAAATGATCTCAATTTGTGCCCACGACAACCCTGAAGTGAGGTATCCATAATCCCACTTAACAGGTAGGAATGAAACCTAGCAAGATTAAGTGGCTCACTTAACAAGGAACATTTAGTCAGTGACAAACTGGGACATATAAGAAACAGAATTTTACAGCCAGATGACACCTAAGTGGTGACCTAATTCAAATCTTTCATTTTTCTGGTGAGTGTTCTGAGTTTTAGAGAAATATAATGACTTGGCTAGACAGTGGTCAAATGACTTTTAAAGCCCTAAGACCAAAATCTAGTTTCCCAGTTCAGTGTTTTTACCTGAGCAATAGATCGCATCTCCAAGTGGTCAGCTCTGGTTACTGGACAACTAAAAGTAGCATATTCAATGAGGAACAGGGTTCCTAAACTTTTTTGTTTTAGCCTCACATCAGACTGATTATGGAAACAAACTCACTGCTTGACATTTAGTTGTCAAGATAATTAAGAAAAGTAAGTAAATAGAATAATACTGTCAACTAAGTCTGTGATAAAGACACTTTTCCAGGATCCCAAATCCTTGACCAGCTTCATGCCTGTGGCCTATTTCATTTCTGTGGCTATATCTAGGATACTTAGGCAATTATGTTCTTTATTACTAGCTAAATCTGCTGTTCTCCATCCTGGATGTGCATTAGAATCACCTGGTGTACTGTTGAAAAATAACCAGGCCTGGAACCCTCCTGCCCTGTTGGTAGGAATGTAAACTGATACAGCCCCTATAAACAACAATATGGCAGTTCCTTAAAAATAATAATAATAATAATAATAATAGAGCTACCATATGATCCAGCAATCCCACTCCTGGGCATGTATCTGAAGAAAATGACAATCTGAAAAAATACATGCATCCCAATGTTCATTGCAGCACTATGTATAATAGCCAGGACATGGAAGCAACATAAATGTCCATCAACAGAGGAATGGATAAAGAAGATGTGATATATATATATATACATATATATATATATATATGTATATATATATATATACACACAATGGAATATTGCTCTATCATAAAAAGGACCAAATAATGCTATTTGCAGTAACATGGGTGGACCTAGAGATCCTCATACTGAGTGAAGTAAGTCAGGCAGAGAAAGACAAATATATGATATCACTTATACATACAGTCTTTTAAAATGACCTTATCTACAAATGAACTTATCTATTTGTATCTTATCTACAAAACAGAAATAGAGTTTCAGATGTAGAAAATAAGCTTATGATTATCAGGGGGTAAGAGGCAGTGAGAGATCAATTAGAAGACTGAAACTGACACACACTACTATATATAAAATAATGACTATTGCTTCTTGGCCTTTTGGCTAAGATCAAGTGTAAAATAATAACTAATAAGGACCTACTGTATATAGCACAGGAAACTCTACTCAATACTCTGTAATGGCCTATATGGGAAAGGAATCTTGAAAAGAGTGACTATATGTATATTATAACAAATTCACTTTTCTGTACATGTGAAACTAACACAGCATTGTAAATCAACTATCTCCTAAGAAAAATTTTTAAAAAAGAAATACCAAGGCCTGGACCACCTCTCCAGAAATTCTGATTTATTTGGTCTGGGGTAGAGTTCTGAATATTTTTAGAAACTCCCCAAGTGATTCTGATTTGTAGTGGGCTAGACCATTGACTCCAGGAGTTGCCCTCAAATATACTGGACCACCCATGGTCCTCAGGCGCTCTTCATCCCCTGAGCAGAAGACCGGAATGGAAGGAGGCCTAGCGTCGTCCTCTTTGTCTTTTCTACCCCCTTTCTCCCCCAGAATCAGCTGTGGTTCTTCTCTGGCCTTCCAAGACAGAAAGCAGTTTCTACCAAACAAGAAAGGATCAGACTTCATTTTAAAACACAGCATTTTTGTTTTTTTTTTTTTCATTCTACAAAATACCTTGCCGATACTCCTCAAACTTTCAAGATTGTGAAAAACAAGGAAAGGCTGAGAAACGGCCACAGACCAGATGAGATTAAGGAAGCATGACAGATAAATGGAGACAGTATCCTAGATTGGATCCTGGAACAGAAGAAGACATTAATGGGAAAACTGATGAAATCGAGAGTTAATAGTCATTTACCAATTTAGTCTTTTATTTTTGACAAATGTCACATACTACTGTAAGATCATGAGGGAAAACTGAAACTGGTGGAGGGGTATAAGGGAATTCTCTGTGCTATCTCTGCAGCTCCTCTATAAAACTAAAACCATTTCAAAATAAAAGTTTATTAAAATTAAAAAAGGGGGGGATCGGGATGGGGAATACGTGTAACTATATGGCTGATTCATGTCAATGTATGACAAAACCCACTGAAATGTTGTAAAGTGATTGGCCTCCAACTAATAAAATAATATTTAAAAAAAATAAAAATAAATAAAGCAGGTAAGGTCAGCACAAAAAAAAAAAAAGTAATTTTTTAGGTGCATTGAATGAGAGTTTAAAGGATTGCTTACCTCATTTAGTTTTTAATCATGATACTGTTTACTCTCTCTTCTCAAAACTTTACCCCTTGCTAGTATGGTAAATTGCCTGTATCTGAGGATTTTGTCCTTACCTGTGTTGTCCTGAAACTATTCCATAGATCGGGGGTAGAGGGAGCTTGACATTCCCCACAGAAGTTAGAGGGTACCATTAGTAATACTGTTCGTGTTATATATGAATCGTGTGGGGAAAATAGAGGATTGTGGCATTAGAGCACAATGAATCGCAACTCTAGAAAGTATAGCCTGGCTGTCATGTTCTGAGACATGAAGCCGCATGGTTTAGCAGCATAACAAAATGTTTCCATTGTATTGGCAGCATCATTTTTACTGTCATATTCTTACTACACTCACATGCATATTTTATGGTCTTCCTGAATGCAATGTGTTCTCTACGTAGAACATATGTAGTCTCTAAGCACATTAAAAACAGCTGCTGCCTGAATCCCTGTTTGTTTTCCCAGCCTATAAGCCTAGTTCCCAGGCCTGTCTCCCAAGACTATACTACTTTAAAAAAAAAAAATGAATGAACTATTAGCAAGAGGTATTTTGCCACCAGATCTCCATGATCCTCCATAAGAGTCACTGTAGCTGAAAGGAATCTAGTATCTACACAAAGGAGTAGAGAGCTGGCTACCTACATTTCTATTCAATCCAAAAGGAAGCCAGTTCACTGTAAGTGCAGGAGTTTTGTTGCTTAGAATACAAAACCACCTGACTCTGATCTGAGGCCCACTAAAATCATACCATCTTCACCCCTCAGCAAAGAATGTTCTAGGAGTCTTCTAGTCAGTGTCTCTTGGAAGTGAAACAAAATTACAAAGTTAGGAAGAAAAGATGCTGAAATGGGGCTTGAAAAAGAGGACCTTCTATCTAATTGGGCCTGTTCTCTCCTCAAACCAGTATAGGGTACCTCAGCTTTGACCACCCTGCTATGATAATGTTTTAAATCAGTCTCTTCCATTGGGTCTGCTTCTGACTTTCCATGTAGCTAGAATAGGATTTCCCTTACACTACATTCCAATTTGGAACCTAGAGCAGGGATGGTCCTGTATTTGGCCCTTGCTCAAACTTGTCCTTCCACTCAGCTTCCCACATCCTGTGCTGTTTCTGTGCCTATCTGTTTCTCCACTTGATTAAAATCCCCGTGGGAGAGAAAACCATGTCTTATTAATTTTGTGTCCCTTGCTATGCCTACCACAATGCCTGTCAAATTGCAAGTGTTCAACAAATGTTGGTGGAATGTGTTTTATAGTTCTTTAGTGGCAAGACTTCCTATGGAGCTTGTTTATGGCTGCAGTCCCTGTGGTCACAACAATGTGGAGATCAGGGCAGTGCTCAGTCAGAACTCAGTTAGGGACCCTACATTTGTTCAGCCCACCCTGGAAAGAGGAAGGGTTGAGTCACTGAAGACTGAGGCAGTATTAGAAACATTTCAGAATGATGTACAAAAGACACAAAATTTCCCTCATCTCTAGATCAATTCTATTCATGGTATAGAATTCATCAGCTGAAAAGTAAGGATAAATTTCATCTCATAGAAGGAGACACATAATACGAGGGCATGTCCTAAAGTCTGAAAGGAGACAATCTCTTAGGCATGATGATATGTAGATGACTTACATGTAAGAGGTAAGGGTGGCATAGTTCATAATCCAGTGGCCTTACCAGGTTGGCCTGACCATAAAGCGCAACAACAAGACCAGGAGGAAACACTCTTTAATGTGAAGTTGGACAACATTTTCCAACCTGAGTCCACAAGGAATAGAGATTAAAGAAAGCCCTCTCTAGCCTGTTATACCCGTCCTCTGCCTCCTCATTAGTTAGCTCTACACTCTAGGTCTTTCCCAGAAAGCCACCCCATCACAATCCTACCCCGCAGAGCTGCCCACTCGCTCAATCCTTTATACTCCACACTTTTTTCTTTTTGCTTTTGTAACAGTATGTTTCTTCTCACTAAGGTTCTACCTTGGGCTAAGCATCCAGGTGGCTTGTCAATCATCAGCAATTTGCACTTACGTTTCTTGGAAGATGGAAAAGCAGAAAGAGTAGGAACCCATGGCAATCACCTGTCTGCAGGAGAGGATATTTATGAATGAATCATATCCATCATACTGTCATGATTAACTTCTTGATAGCATATACCCTGTATGTTACTAAGCTAAAATGGTATTAGAGTCCTTCTTTATCTTAAATCCTGCTTTCTTGTTTACAAAAACTCTCCTTGTATTCCTTATTTGTGTATCTATCTTGCTTATTAAACTGATTATAAAGTCATCGAAGGAAAGACCCATGTATCAGGTGTTCATTTGGTATGTGCTCGAAGGGCACAAAAAGGGTGTAGAGGGAAGGAAAAATACATAAAGCAGTCTGTGCTGTTATTCAAAATCCGTAACTTTGTAGATTTTTCATAAATCCTATACAAGATCCCTATAAAATCATCCTGGCCATTTTGGCAGCCAAAATCCAACAGAGGATGGGTCATTTTACTATTATTTTCAATGTAAGTGAAAATTCTTCTTTCACAGGTATGCATGCATATTCGTCAGCCAAACTGGACAATTACCTTCTCCTCTAATTTGTCTTTTCTGGCTATCCTAATCACATTTCTGCTGAGATTATGCTGCATAACAAACAACCCCCAAAATCTCAGGGATTCCTAACTGACATTTATTTTATACTCACAAGTATGCATGTCTGCCAAAGGTTGTGTGATCTCAGCAGGGCTTATCTGGGCCAAGTTGGATTTAGGCCAGGTCACTTTCAGGTCTGCTTCCATGTGTCTTCATGCCGGTCCCAGGCTAAAAGAGCAGCAGTTATCTGAAACATGCTCCTCTTAAGACAAAAGGAAGGAGCTCCACAAGGGCTGGCAGGAACTTTATCACACCTCCTTTACAGGCTGTACTCACAATCATGATGTCACTTCCATTGGCCTAAGAACGTCACAAGGTCAAGACCAAAGACCCTGAGGGTTAGGGAGGATGCTTCACCCCAAGCAGTTTGGGGGAGTGAAATGAATAACTTCTGTTCAGTGATCTAATATACCACAAGCCTATGCAGCTTTGTTTTTACTACCCCATTTGGCTGAAATACCTTTAGTATCCACAAACCTACCTATTTAAACCTGGTCCATCATCCTTCAAGTCCCAGTTCAAATGTCACCTCCTCCAGCAAACTCTCCCTGGTGTCATTGGGCAGATATAATCATTCCTTTTTCCAAACATTGAAATCTATGTGACTCAAATCATATTTATTATACATAGAAATGCATTGCAGTCATTGTCTGTGTGCAATGTCTCCTATAAAATCCTGAGAACCTCTAAAAACAGGGACTATGAAAAATTCCTTTTTTTATTACCAACATTATTCAATGCCTTTAGCTTAGTAGACGCTTAGTATGTGTTGAATAAAGAAATGAATACATGCATATGTGTGTGTGCATGTGTCTGTGTGTGTATGAGTGTCTGCATTAAAGAGAAAATATAGTAATTAAAGGTTTCAAGCTCTGGCATCAGATAGACCTCAGTTCAAACCCTGTCTTCCCCTCTCCTTGTCTGATTGCCCTTTAGGAAAGTATTTAGTCCCTCTGTGCCTCAGTACCTCAACTCCAAGATGGAAATTGTAATAATCCATGTAAAAGTTTGCATACAAGACACTCAGTGCTGCTATTTTATTATTACTATATATGCTATGGTGAAACATTATTTCTCTTATTATATGCAATGTGATGAAAATATTTTTGAAATAAGTACATAATGACAAGGACTAAAAGGGAACATATGTTAGAGTAATAGAATTATAAGTAAAACATCCTCTTTTTATTTCCTTCATGGATAATATGGTTTTGTTTATACAATTTAAACAATTAAACATTTATTTTCCTTGGTGTTCAGCCAACTCCGGGGTGGTGACACCCATATGGACCTACTACTCCATAAAAATGACTTTTTGAACAGATGCTATGTGCCAGACCCATCATAAATACTTTTTTTCCTAATTCTCACAACAACCATACAAGGTCAGTGATATTGAATATTATGTCCATTTTATAGATGAGAAAAGTGAGATCCTGAGAGGCTAAATTATTTGCCCAGGACTCTGCTGCTAATAAGTGGGAAATACAGGAAATGGAGACTTCTCTGAAATATAGGAAAGCAAAGACTTGTCTCTGAAGCTCAGACTTCCTTATTCACCCCTCTCATGTTTTGTCCAATCATTACTCCACAGTAGTTACTTATAGTGTGAAAAACACTCCTGAGGCACAGATAAATGTTGGTGTCTAATATCATCTTCCAATAAAACAAACCAGGGCTCCTTAGGGAAATGACTGAGTCTGTAACTGTAGCCGGAAACATACAAGATGAACCTAGAGCATTTGTAGCACCAACAAGTAATGAAGCACTCCAAAAATTTACAAGAAGAAAACACACACACACACTATGACATGCGTATGTCTAAGGGGCACAAGAGCCAACTGAAGGAGATTCCAATGAACAAAGCTAGAGCAATTGGACCAACAAAAAAAGTAGCACTGGGTTATAAACCAAAGCATAAAATAAATATCCATGTGTCCATAGCTGATATAAATAAATCATTTAATAAAGAGATAAGTTGGGGAGAACAGGTAAATTTTCCATGCAGAAGTCTGCCAAATAGCTTATGTGGATATTCCACCATCAAAAAGGTGGAGCATAAATCCCCAGTCCTTAAGTTCAGGCTCCACATGGTAACTTTCTTCCAAAATGTACAGTATGGAAAAAGGAGAAATGAGTAAGCTTGCAGTGGAGAAACAAACACTAGCTCAGCCAGATGTCCAAGGTCAGCATCAACAGTGATGTCATGATAATAATATGTACCCTCGGTATGATGTGATGAGAATGGTACTTTAGGTCTCTAGTCCTCCTCCCCAAGACCCGTGACTCTAATTAATCATAAGGAAAACTTCAGACAAATCCCACTAGCGAAGCATCCTGCAGAATGCCTGAACAGTGCTCTCTAAAACTGTTTTAGAGACTTTGATGTCAAAGTCATCAAAAACAAGGGAAGTCTGGAAAGCTATCATAACCAAAAAGCCAAGGAGACATAACAGATAAATGTGATGTGGTGTCCCTGATGCAATTCTAGAGCAGAAAGAACAATAGATAAAAACTAAGGAAATCTGAGTAAAAAGATGAATTTCAGTTAATAGTAATATATCATTATTGGTTCACTAATTGTGGCAAATGCACCATACTAATGTAAAAATGTCCATGATAGGAGAAATTAAGTATATGGGCACTGTGTGTACTATCTTCACAACTTTTCTATAAATCTAAAACGATTCTAAAATTGAAATTTTATTTTTAAAAAACACAGGGACTTGATGTGAAGATAGTTCCAACTCTGGAATTACCCTGGAAGAACCTGAAATACAGGCTAAAAGAGTTTTCTTGTTTTCCTGGAGGTACTTAAGAAAGTACAACCTGGCAACATGCTTACACACCGTCACCATGAAACTGACTCACCCAAGGAAGTGGATAGTCTATCTGATGATCCTAGATGAGAGACCCAATTGCCAGATCATGAAGCAACTCATTCCATGGTTATCTGATGACAGCTCTCAAAGTCCCCACTATTACATACTCTCATTGGGCACATTGTGAATAATTATTTGACCAGTTATCTGGTCAACATCTGTCTTCCTCTGTACACAGGGAGTTCCAAGAAGGAAAAGACTTCTTTCACCACATATTCCTAGAACTTAGTAGAATGGCACCTACTAGGTGCTTGAAAATTATCTACTGAATTGCATGAACATCAATGCAATCTAAAGGAACAATGATTAAGACTGCTAAGTCTGCTCCATGGTAAATGACAAGCCTTGACTTTCTGAGGATTGAGAAGCCACTGGGACAAATGCAAATAGCTTCTCTTTTCAGTCTTCCCAGTCTCTTTGTTCACTCTCCAGCTTCCCAAATACTGTTATTTCTAAAGTGAGGAATTTTCCCTGCTATGATCAAATCTAGTCCTAGAAAACAGTAAAGTTTTCAAAATCCAAGGAAATTATAAGGTCCACATACTTTTTTTGTCTGTGGCCCATCTATTAGCCTAAGAATTGAGCCTATCCCAGGCATCACCAGGAAAACATAGACTCCTAAAAATCACAAGAAACATGTAGGCAAGAGCACTGTGGGGAAAAACTGTAAGCATAAAACAGATTTCATTAGGGGCACATGGTATTAAGTCTCTCTGGTACATCAATCTTCATTATTGTTATTTTATTCTATCAGGGCATTCCAGGTCACAGCAAGTTAGTAATTTTGCCATATCTTTCACTGCCTGGCTCTATGTAAGTGCTGCTAAGAATAAAATTAAGCAGTGGGAGAAAAACATCAGTTTGGTATCTAAATTTAGAAAACTTGATGAATAAATCTATTAAATTCATTGTGGGTAAGAGAGTAAAGCAAATCAGTCCTTATTGGAAAAATAAAATAAATAGAAAATAAAAGGTGATTATCTTCATAATTCAGAAAAAGATTTAAATGTCAAGCCCCCCCACCCTCTTTTATTTATAAATGAGTATATTGGTTGATTGTTTATTTCATTCACATAGCCCTCAGCTTGGATTTTTAAAAAGACATAATCGGAGGCAAGAAACCATGCTGAAAATAGTTATATGAGCCCTGGACTCAGTATTTATTGGGAAGAAGTAAGACCTTTATGAGATCCTACTGACGGGATATAAATCATCTTCCGAAGATCATGGAAAGCAGGTCCCTGACACTCAGCACTGCAGACATCTGGCAGGCTTTTATCCTCACACGCCACCCTCCCGCTCAACATCTGGCAGCCCCTTCATCCCTGCACCCCACCCCTTGTCCCCACTGCCTCCCAACATCTGCCACACACTTCTCTTAACCTCAGAAGCAAATCCATTCAAAAGCTCAAAAACACAACGTTCCAAGGGTGGTGACCTGGAGTCACATACTAGGTGGGGCAGAGCAGGGTTTGGTTTTTTTGTTTTTAAATGTAAATGAATATACAATTCACTTGAAAGTATGCTTTCATGTCTGTTTGGTTCTCACTGAGAAATTTGTTTAAAATTGAAATTCAAAGTTAGCATTAACCTCTTAAAAGCTTTTATATCATCCTGGGAATTAGAGGATACAATCAAAAGTTATGAGAAAATAAAAGAATTTTATTCTGATGACATACATCTTATAAAGAAAGAGAATTAATTCTGATTGGGAAAAAATAGACAAAATACCTATGTGTTGCCTAAATATACAAATCACTTAAAGTGTTTTAAACCTAATCCAAAAATGTTTCAAGAACTATTTAAGGGAGTGAGTAGTACTTGTTTTGGAGGTTTTTTCCTTTGTTTTCACTTATTTTTAAATTTTTATTTATTTTTAAAGGTTACTTTTCATTTGCAGTCATGATAAAATATTGGCTATATTCCCTGTGCTGTACAATATATCCTAGAGTCTGTCTTACAAGGGATTGAGTGCTATTTGCATTAGTTTAGAAATTCCTTCTTAGTGCCTCCAGCACCTTATTGGCACTTACATCTCACATCTTACATCTTACACGTGGTTTACCTTGGTTCAGAACAGGATAGCTTCCTGGTTAGACTGTCCCTGAAAGACTTCTCCACACCTGGAGTAAGTCACCTGACTTCATTTTTCTACTACCAGACTTACATTCTGGGTCACATCACTCTGGCTTTTTGTTTTTAACCATTTCATGGTATTTATCTTTGGGCTACATCTAAATGAGTTAGATGTAGTTGAAAATGAAGTCACTCAGTCGTGTCCGACTCTTAGCGACCGCATGGACCGCAGCCTACCAGGCTCCTCCATCCATGGGATTTTCCAGGCAAGAGTACTGGAGTGGGGTGTTGTTAGATGTAGTTAACTCCCTAACAATTTCCTCCCTCCCATCCCTACACACACACAATTCTCCATTTCCTCTCTTCTTTAGACCAATCCCTATTCCTTTCCTCCAAATAAAAAGATGTCTTTTTTTTTTTTAAAGAGAAACATGGAAAAAAAACATGTAACCCAGAAAGTGCTGGACACAGGTGAGTTCCTCAGGTGATCTTGGTTTCTGAGGAGAGAGATGTTCCAGACTTGAAGCCACTCTGGGCTTTGGATGGCTGCCAAGCTGCTGGACATTATTATAGTTACTTCTGGGACATTATTTAGGTTCTGTTGCTGTGTGCAATTTCTTGTTTAAATGTTTAAATATGTTTGTTGTTTTTCAGTCGCTAAGTCGTGTCTGACTCTTTGTGTCCCCATGAGCTGTAACCCACGAGGCTCCTCTGTCCATGGGATTCTCCAGGCAAGAATACTGGAGTGAGTAGCCATTCCCTTCTCCAGGGGATCTTCCCAGTCCAGGGATCGAACCCAGCTCTCCTGCATTGCAGGCGGATTCTTTAAATATGTTTAGTTATTCTTTAAATATGTTTAGTGTCTGTTCATCATTTGACATCCTTGCACATACATTTGTGTGTTTCACTCTCCATTATTGTTTTTAGTTCCTAAGAATGCTATAAAACAAAGCATTATATCAACATTTTTGATTGTTACCTGGACTGGGGAAATCTTTGTGCTTATTAAAATCATAGGGATGGTAAATCAAGTTAGGTTGAAGTAGACTAGAATTATAAATGGTCTTTGCATGTCAGTTTTATCATAAGCAGGATGAAGATGACATGAATAAGTTTTACAGAGAGTGCACAACAAACTGAACTGTAATAATATGTAGTGTGGAAACAGCATTTGAGTAGGATATAGAAGACTTGCCTTCTGGTTTAAGTTCTGTAGTATCTAGTTTTGTGATGTTACACATACCTCCTCACCTCTCTGGGTCTTGATTTTTCTCATCCAAAATAAGTAGGTTTGTCTACATATATTTTTCTTAACTCTGCATTGCTAAAAGAAAAACTCATTCACTAAAGTAGAGAGAATAGTACAATTAACCCAGCTTCAAAACTTATATCTTGCTTTATCTATACTGCCTTAATATCTCCCACATCCTTTCCTGCGACTTCTTTTTAAAGCAAAGCCTAGACATCATAACATTTAATCTGTAAATTAGTATTTCTATGAGATAAAGACTTCTGCCTTAGTCACATCGAATTATCATCATTACATCAAAACAAACAAACAACAAAACAAAGACAAAAAACCAAAAACACTTGATAATAATTCCTGCAGTCACTTTCAATTCTAACATTTTAAGACCCAAAACTTCCCACAAGTTAGATCTTAGTCTTTAATAGCCACCTTTTCCTAAAACTAAAGCTTTTTACTCCAGTCTATAAATGAGGAAGAGTTTTAGCATTTTTACCTGATAACTTCACTGATCTCCAATCCTGGACTTCAAACCAAAGGGAAACATGAAAAACTTAGAATTGACTAAAGAGCCAATCAAAGGTTCAGATGTTCAAAAGAAGGCAGATTCCTTGTGAAACATTAAAGGGCTAGAATTTTTCTGACTGAATAGGAGACACACCAATGGAGTAAATTAGAAGCAAGAATCCCATTCATTCATTCATGCATTTTTTCATTCATTCAATCAACAAACACTAATTGAATACTTGCTTATGCTAAGGGCGCTTCCCTTGTGGCTCAGCTGGTAAAGAATCCACCTGCAATGCAGGAGTCCTATGTTTGATCCCTGGGTTGGGATGATCCCCTGGAGAAGGGAAAGGCTACCCACTCCAGTATTCTGACCTGGAGAATTCCATGGACTATGCAGTCCATGCAGTCCCAAAGAGCTGGACACGACTGAGCGACTTTCATTTTCACTTTCACTTTATGCTAAGGACAATGGTAAATGATGGGAATGCAAATATGAATATGATACAAAGCATCACCCAAATTGTGGCAATTTAGATAGCATCTGTTTTTAATTAGGGAAGGATTAATAGCAGTGGGATTTCATATGTAGTGGGAAGACTAGCAAAATATTGAAGTTAGTTTTCAAGGGACTCTGGGAATCTCTTTTTAGAAGGAGGAGAATTTCATTTTTATTTAGGATGGCTTAAATACATAGAGGATAAAAAGTATTTTAAGTTGTCTTTTAATTTCAAGATATTATAAACCCTGATTTGATACTTGGGCGAGAAAGTTATAATGTGCAGGTAGATACTATAATGATTACTATTACCTGTCTACTGGAAACTGGGAGTTTTCCTATATATAAGGACAAAATCACCTTGGTAACTGACCTCTCCAAACAGAAGTTATAGATAAGTGAAACACAACTGAAAGATATAGATGTTGGTTAAAACTCATTTCTATCTTCCTTTCCCTCAGTGTTCCTCCTACTGGGATATCAGGCTCTGTTATCTGATGGCTGCAAGATCTTTAAGTTGCTGAGTCACCCCAGTAATTTTGATGTCAGCAGTTTGAAACTCTAGTGACTGAGAAAAACCATGTGAGGTAACTCAAACACCTGTAAAAGGACAGCCCTAAGCCAATCAGTGACCAGAGAAATATCTGCCTCACTGACACCTTCACCTGCACCAATGGCCTCCACATTGATTGACTGTTGAGACCTTTGTTTAGATGAAGCTCTAATTGTGGACTTTTCATTCTCCTTCTGTTTCCCACTCATCCAACCAAAGAAATGACCCTACCCATGCCCTATTCATCCAGAGCCATCCTTTATTACAAGACCAATTTTTAAGATAATGTGGATATAAAAATAACTAAATTAGTTTATTCTCCCAGAATGTATATATTCATTTTCATAAGGATCCTCTAAAAGCATCAATTGGCCACTGATGGAGAAAAGATGTATGTATAACACTGTATGTGCTTCAAGCTTTCAGATAATATTGCCAAATTTAGCCTAAGTGCCACAGCAGCCCAATAAGATTTGTTATCATTTTACAGGAAAAGTAACTGAGGTCCAAACAGACTAAGTAGCTTTTCCATGACCAGCTGACACCTAAGAGGCTGAGTTGTTTCTGATTTCAGATCTCTTCTCAATATCTAGAAGCCTGAGTACTTATAATCTCCCAAATAGAGTTTCAGCAGGGCCATCCTCTGCTTGATTGGGAAGGAAGCAGCACCAATCCTGAAGTCATGATCCTTTGATGCCCAGTCCTCTAGCTTTTTGATTCAAAATGCTCTGTAGCATTGTTCTGGTTATGTTGTTGTTGCTGTATTGTTGTCGTCCTTGTCATCCCTATTTGTTTATTTTGTTTTGTTTCTGTGATCTCAGTATTTATCACTACAGAAATGCTTTAACCCTGAGACACTTCATTGTGGATATTTTAGGTACCTGTGGGCCCCAGGTAGCAGAGTAGCCTCCAAATGGCACCACACAGAACCCCAGGCCAGTTCTGCAGACCCTGGTTCTCATACGAGAGAGCCAAGTCAGCCACAAAAGAGGTGAAGTCTCCTCTGGTACACATATGGCCAGCACTTCATCACCCTTGGTTTCTTTGGTCAGAGATTCAGAAAGATTGGGCTTCCCTAATGGCCCAGTGGTAAAGAATCCACCTACCAATGAAGGAAATGTGGGTTCAATCCCTGGGTTGGGAAGGTCCCCTGGAAAAGGAAATGGCAACCCACTCCAGTATTCTTGCCTGAGAAATAACAAGGGCAGAAGAGCCTGGCAGGCTACAATCCATAGGGTCCCAAAAGAGTCAGACACAACTTGGTGACGAAACCACAGACCTTTAGCTTAGGATTTAGATTCTAGAGCCACACACCATCACAAAAGAAGTGATTTATTGAGCAGACCGAAAAGAATGTGCATTGAACTTTGATGTAAAAGTGAACGTGAAAGTGCCATGTTCCCAGGTTGCTTTCCTAAGTATGCTAATCCTGTGAACTCCTGTCACTCCGCATCTCCCTGGGCTCCCCTGGAGGCTCAGACAGTTAAGAATCCACCTGCAATGCAGAAGACCCAGATTTGATCCCTGGACTGGGAAGATCCCCTGGAAGAGGGCATGGCAACCCACTCCAGTATTCTTGACTGTAGAATTCCATGGGCAGAGGGGTTTGGCAGGCTACAGTCCATGGGTCATGAAAAGTCAGACAGGACTGAACGACTAACACTTTCACTTTTCTCTCAGAAAGATTAAAGTAGATAAGTAACATAGAGCCAAGTTGAGATGAGTACCGCTGTATTAGTTAATGAGCAAAAAGGGAGCTAGTCCTCCATTTACAAAGCAGACAGCACTAAGACCATCTAGGGGCCGCTAAGCTGACCCTGGCTTTCCCTACACAGAAGACTTCTGTTGGGAACCTAGCTAGATTCACCCACATTCAAGCCTGTGTGAAAATACACCATTTTCTGAGGTGGGGGCGGGGGTGCTCTCCAGACTGGAAGTCTAGGTGGTTGTTATTTAGTCTCTAAGTCATGTCCAACTCTTTGTGACCTCGTGGACTATAATCCACCTGGCTCTTCTGAACATGGGATTTCCCAGGCAAGAATACTTCCAGTTACCATTTTCATCTCCTAGGGATCTTCCTGATGAAAAAAATTGAACCTGTGTCTGGGAAACAGATACCTGGGAAACCACCTGGGAAGCCCAGAAGTCTAGATATCTGTGGTCTAATCCCAGATCTCACTATTTCTGTGATCCTGGATAAGTCACTTAACTTCCCTAGGGCCTCAGTTCTTTCATCTGCAAAACAGGGGCACTGAGGAGAGAAGGTTGGGCTAAATGAAAACTTCTGTTTTTAACACTGCCTAAGGTACACTATATTATATTCTCTTCTGTGCTGTGTGCTGTGCTTAGTCACTCGGTCCTGTCCAACTCTTTGCGACCTATGGACTGTAGCCCTCTAGGTACCTCTGTCCACGGGGATTCTCCAGGCAGGAATACTGGAGTAGGTTGCCATGCCCTCCTGCAAGGGATCTTCCCAACCAGGGATTGAACCCAGGTCTCCCACATTGCAGACGGCTTCTTTACCATCTGAGTCACCAGGGAAGCCCATATTCTCTTCTGGAAGGATGTAAATTGGCACAAAAAGGCAGAATGGGATATACACTTGAGTTAGCCTGTGTTGAATTCTAGTTCTGCCACTTACTAGCTATGTGTCTCTGAACAATTCACTTAACTTTTCTTTTTTTTCTTTTCTTTTTTTCACTGAACTCATTTTTCTTATCTATAAATGGAAATGGGCTTCCCTTGCAGCTCAGCTCATAAAGAATCTGCCCGAAATGCAGGAAACCCCAGTTTGATTCTTGGGTCAGGAAGATCCACTGGAGAAGGGATAGACTACCCACTCCAGTATTCTTGGGCTTCCCTTGTGGCTCAACTGGTAAAGTATCCCCCTGCAATACTGGAGACCTGGGTTTGATCCCTGGGTTGGGAAGATCCCCTGGAGAAGGGAAAGGCTATCCACTGCAGTACTCTGGCCTGGAGAATTCCATGGACTGTATATTCCATGGACCCACAGGGTTGCAAAGAGTCAGACACGACTAAGCAACTTTCACTTTCATAAATGGAAATAATAATTGTTGGGAGACCAAATGAAGTAATACATGTAAGCTGATGAGCAAAGTGTCTGGCATACAATAAGCACACAATAACTCTTAGTTCATATCACATTTTAAAATGTTGCTCATCCTTTACTGTCAACAGTCCACAAATTCACATGCATCAAGAATGGAAATGATTCATTCTGCCTTTGAAGCTTTCCAGTTCCTGTGTAAATGTGGAAAATTTGTTCTCCAGTTCTTAAATTCAAAAAATTCTGATGAAAACTTCTCTTTGTCTTATTATAGGACCTCATTTGCTGTGATCCTGTGTTCAAGCCACTATGAGCTTGTTGACTGAGCACCCACCATGTATCAAACACATCTGAAAGAAGATAACTCTGAAAAATATCATTGAAGCAAAATCTATGTAAAGAAATATACTCCTGATCACTTTATTTTTTGAAAGTATCATTTTATAATGTTGGCCCTGAGACACAGCTACTGAAGCTAGTCCAGCAAAACTGTGTGTATGCTCTACATTATTTACTTGCTCAAAAGATCTATGCCCACTTATTCTGTGCGTGATGCTATGTTAGTCACTGAGGCAGAAACAGTTTAATACCCAGTGCCCAGGAGCTTGTAGTCTTGTGGGAAAGATGCTATGTACACAGGTACCTACCAACCAAAGCAGGATCCAAGTGACGTAAAAGAGGTACAATGGTCCCCAAGTGAAAAATTACTTCTGGTTGAAGGCAGGGGAGACTCAGGGAAGATGTGTTGAAAAGCTGGTATTTAAACCTTTGTGATAAGCAGGATTCTAATGAAAAGAGATGGGGTTTAGGGAGGAGAGTCCCTGAGAACACCTGGGAAGAGTGACAGGCGTCAGCAAAGACTGGGAGAGCCAAATCCAGAGTGCCTTCTGGTCGGTGGGTGAGACATAGAGGAGTGAAAGCACAAAGACTGGGAAAGGCACTGCTAGACTGGGAAGGCTTTTGTCCCCACTACGTTTAGGCACTAGTTAGTAAACAACAGCAAACCACTGAAAATTTGAAGAATAATGGTGCTTTATTTAGTAAGATCAATCTCACAACAAAAAGAAAAACTTTGTTCCTTTCTTCTAAAAGTTAAAACAGGATCGTTTAGGGCCTACGGTTCTCTAGTGTAACACGGAATATCAAATCTTCCTCTTGGAAGCAGCACTGTTATATTTTCACCAATAGATAGTTCACAAATACCTAGCTAGAGTTTGGTAAAAGATCTATATGCCTTTTTGATGAGAGCATCACCATCCATGAGACATGATTTATTTCTCATTTTTCCTGAAAAAAAAAAAAAAAAAAAAGCTGCAACCCACATCCCTCAAAACAATTTATTTATTCTAAAGGTCCCTAATAAGTACTGTAGCCATCCCTAATAGCATATTAACTATGCAGATGAAAGCATTATACTAAAGCCTTCAGCCTTTATGTCAAGGTAGCTTTGAAGGTGCAAAGCACATGTCATAAAATTAAATAAATTCACAAAGTCTGTCCCCTCTCTAGTACTGGCTTTCAATTCTGGTTGCATCATAAATAAAACAGGCTTGGTGTCCTCCACCTATCTCCTGGGAACATTTCTTTGATTTACCAAAAAAAAAAGAGGACATGATTTGACACACTCGGCACAATTAGTATTCTCTACTCAGGAGAATGCCCCAACAGTTAGAATTCAAATATTCTGAAGCTAGCCCTGCATTTCCTTTCTGTCCCCCACCTCTCTCCCTTTTCCATCCTCTGCTCTCTCACTTCTTCCTCGGAAGACCATGCAAGCTGGAGATGTGAAAAAGCAAACCCCAGATGTCATAGGAGCTCTACACAGAATCAAGGAACAAAATGCATGTTTCAGCCGCAGCAGTTCTGCGTAGCTAGCAGAGGCTGCTGTTATCTGCTCTGCTGCCCAAACCTCTTTACTCAACTGCTGATTACACAGTGTTGGTTCCACATAAAGAATTTTCTGGAAGAAACCCCATTTCAGAGAGGGGTGCTGAGCATTTAACAGTGCTTTGCTAACAATCATTAAAGTTATTACTGTTAGTTAAATAAAGTGGGCTTAAATATGTAGAAAACATTGTGGTAACTACTATTCACAACATATAAAAATCCTCTCCTACCAACCACAGAAGAGTTTGCCTGTTCACTTTACATCTGCTTAATTCCTGTTTTAGGGGGCTTTGTGACAGTCCTCCAAAAGTTAACTGCCAAAACTGTGACTATATTTAGTTGTTTATTACATACCAACTCAAGGTGATACATTCTGGTAGACACACAGAAAAGCAAAGCAAATTGAAGCTCATTAGCAAAAAAGGCCAGCAAAGCTTTAGGAAAATTGTGAACTGGAAAGTATTTGTTAGAGAGTTTTGGTAGCTTTTGAAGACAAAAATAATCTAAGCCCTAAACAAGCAGGATAAATGAGTTAATTTTCATGTTGTAATGAACAATGAAGAGGTGATGATAAATTTAAAAAGACCCCAAACTCCAAGGAAATGGCTATAATATTTGATTACTTGACCCTTTGGTTTCATATGGTTGACATACTGGCTAATAGCCTGGAAATGCAAGGGAAGAAAATCATTTTGAATTTTGTTTCTATCCAAAAGTTACATGTGCCATTTTGAAACCATCACAAGTTTCACCTGAGTGGTATTCAGATAAATGACAGCTTGTGCTGAGTATCTGGCAACATAGCAATGCAGAAATGGGATCAAAACTAATCTGGAAGATCATGAAGATGTCTGCTTATTAGTGGTCTGTGCCCTCATTAACCATCATCGAAGGTAGGGAAACGGACCTTTAAGAGCACCTACTTGACATTCAACGCCACATTTTTATTTTATCCTTTGGTTTGGTGAAGGCCTGGGAGGGGAAGCAGTTCCTGCCTTCCTTGATTTCTTGAAATAGAAACAGAAACTAATTGCATAATGCTCTTAAAAACAGTTTAAAAAATAGTTTGGAATTTATCCCATGAAGTCACAAAATCATAGATGACAACCAACAAAGATTGGTCTTTGAGGCAGTTCATTTATATTTTCTTTACCAATACACTCCTTCCAGGCACCCATCTCCATCGCCACCACCACATTACCACAAATAAATACATTACTTTTGAATTTGAGTTCGCAGAGTTGGACTCAAGTGAGCGCCTGAGCACACACGTACTTCTGAATGGTTTGTGGAAAAGCCTTGAGTAGCATACATGAGTAAACAGTGTCACCTAGTGGACAGGAAAAGAAGAAAATGGAAATTTGGGCCAGCTGTCTGCTTTGGGCCACATTTCCCCCTCACTTTTGGCCCTCTGTTATCACCTATGAGCAAACAAAAAAATTTCCCTCTTGGAGACACCAAAAAACAACCACAAACAAATAAACCAAAACCCCCATAGCTTCCCTCCTCTAGTTATCTAACTGCCTAATGAAGGTATTGCCCAAATAAAAATAACAGCTAGCATTTAATGAGCATTTTCCATGAGTCAGCATTTTGCAGAGTTGCTTTACCCAGGACCTCTCATATTGTCATCCAAACAGTTCAGTTAATTGTTTAGGAGTTTGGGTGGCTTATTCCAAGGTGATAGAGTCTGACTGTGATAACCCATACAGTAATGCCCCCTAGTGAGCACCGCACACACATCCCAAGAGCAAGCAGAGATCTTGAAGGGAAAAATGTATGCAATAACACAGTGATTAGATACATAATAAGTATTTACTGTGCCCCCAGACTACTTAGGGGATACAAAAATGAATTGATATGTATCCTGCCCTCTGAAAATTTAGTCTAAAAAGAAAAATTTAATCTATACTTTCAAGTTTACATCATTCAACCTGTCTTCACAGCCCTAAAAAGTAACCATGGCCCTGACTTTAGAAATAAAGTTTTATGATTCATCTAAGTTCACACAGATAAGCTCTTTAGATTTAAAAGCAAGTTCAAAAAAATAAAAGCAAGTTTATCACTGCATCTCATGCTGTCTCTTTCCCAAATGCAGCTGCTACAGATCCCTGTTTTTATGACAAGGGATGGAGGATGAAAACAGCAGAGAGATGACTCAGGGACTAGTCATCATGGGATCAAGTGTGGAATGACATTCTTTGCCTCTACCACTCTTAAACCACCCCCACTCTGAAAAGAATGACCAAAAAATCAAATTTCTCAATAGAGTAAATTAAAACAAACCATTTACATCCTGTATACCTCAAAAAATGAGAACTATAAGAGAACTTCCATAATCCAGAAAAGGGCATACACACACAAGAAAATATAGCTAACATTATACTTAATGGTGAGAGACAGGACACCTCTCCCCTAAGATCATAATAACATGAAGACATCCTCTCTCATCACTCCTTTTCAAAGTCTTAGTTAAAGCAATAACACAAGAAAAATAAATAAAAGATACAGTGATTAGAAAGGGAGAAATACGACCGTCTTTATCTGCAGATGTCATGATTGTTAACATTGAGAACTATGAAGAATATACAAAAAAAATTTAAAAAATAGGTGATTAGCAATGGTGCAGGAAATAAGATCAGTACAGAAAAGTCATTGCTTTCCTACACACTGCCATGAACAACTTGGATATGAAATTATGAAACAATACCATTTACAATACTAGCAAGAATAAGAACATCAAACACTTGATCATAAATATAACAAAATACATATAGAAATTGCATGTGAAAAATTACCTCTAAAGGGGAGGAAAAAACATTCTAGTACATAAAAATAGACTGGGGAATTCTGCCAGAGATGAGAGTCTAACTTTCAAAATCCCAAGGTTAGTAGTCTGTCAGAAGCTCTCTGGTCCCCTTCTCCCCTCTGTGCTCTTCTTATAGAATAAAGAAAGCATAATCAGTTGTTGCATACTCAGAATGCCCTTACTCACTTATGAAAGCTAATGAAAATAACAAAGAGGAAAAAAGTGAGGTTTTTCATAAAAAGTCTTTAATACTTTCAAATGGCAAAAAGAAGAAAGTACAGCATTTCTTCTGGCTCCAAAGACATGATGTTACCTTTCCTAACTTGCCTTCATCAGTTAAGTTTCCAGATCTAAAATCCTTTAAGGATATTTTTAAATCAAAGAGGTCATTTTAACTTACTGAGTGGAGCTGAGAGATACAGCTGAAGTTTCCTATTTACCTTCCATACAATCAGTACCATAAAGAAAATTCATCATGCAGAATAAGAACAGGGTGAACTTTGACTTGTATGTTGTGTATTCTGTGTGACTCTGTGTCAGGCTCTTTCCAAAGTGCTTTACACATAGTAGCTCATTTAATCCCCAAGCAACCCTATGATGGACGTGCTATTATTATCCCTATCTTATAGCTAAATATAAACTCTGAATTTTTTTAACCTTGCGACGTTTCCCTTGAAAGTTTCACTTTGGGTTTCTTTACATAGCCAACAACCAACAATATATGTCAACTTAAATATAATTTTGATCCCTTCACAACATTTCAAGAAGCTATTATGTGTAAAATGCAAGATATATTGGTGCTGTGGGGCCCTTGTGTGGTGGTAGAGAGGCAGAAAAGGTGATGAAGTCGAGAGGCATCTCTGTAAACCCAGTGACATGCCAGTCAGTATTTAACAACCAGCTCTATTTAAGGGCTTCCCTTGTGGCTCAGCTGATAAAGAATCTGCCTGCAAAGTGGGAGACCTGGGTTCAGTCCCTGGGTTGGGAAGATCCCCTGGAGAAGGGAAAGGTTACCCACTCTAGTATTCTGGCCTGCGGAATTCTATGGACTGTATAGTCCCTGGAGTTGCAGAGCCGGACACAACTGAGAAATTCTATTTAAACAAAAAGGCAATGGAAGAGAAAAGAATAACAAAGAAAGTCCTGATTTGTAGTGTTTGATTCTTTTTGTGTATAAATACTCTCACCATTGCTGATTATAATACTCAAAAAGTTCCTAAAAGTTTAAAAATGGGCTCTCAACCAGCCAGTAGGAGCTGGCTTTAGCATACCACTGCAAAGCTTCATTGAAGAGAGCATTCATGACTGTTTTATTCACTCTACCACCTAACACAGTGCTTAATCTCAGTAGACACGCAATAAATGTTTGTTGAATGAATGATTTAGTGAACTGATGAGATGCAATCAAGTAATTTAGGTAGAAGTAGGTAAACTATCTTCTACTGGTTGTATCATAGCCAGAACCTTGCTACTTCAGTGACATCATAGTCTCTATTTGTCATGCTTGTGATTAGTGCTGCAATTAATTCTGTGGAGGGAAGGGAGTATCATCTCAACCTTGCGCTTTGTTAATCTTAATGGAAGTGTTAAGAGAGATAAGACTCCTGACTGTGTGTTTTCAAAAGCAGTAAAAAAAGAGACATTAGACTTGTTTTTGTCTGATTTAATCAAATGTTACTCAATTTATAATTTTTATTTTTTAATGTTTTATTTTTATGTATTTATTTATTTGGCTGTGCTGGGTCTTTAGTTGTGGCATGCAAACTCTTAGTTGCAACATGTGAGATCCAGTTCCCTCACCAAAGATCAAACCCTGGTCCTCTGCATTGGGAGTATGGAGTCTTAGCCACTGAAACACCAGGAAGTCTCTAATTTTTAAATGTTTTTACTTAAACTTCTGTAAGAAAAAATAGCAATGTTATATAAATCTGAAACTCTAGCCTCTAACCTTTTAAAACAATACCTGAGACAATTAATTCAATTAGGAAATGTTCTCAGAAACTCAATTGTTTCTTTAGAACAAGACAGACAGAGAACTAGTTCTTCACTACTACTGGGCAGTTATTTCCTGCTCCTGGAAATAATTATTTTTTTGTAACACACATTGGACAGAATGTCAGAAAAGAGCTAGACAATTATTTATTCATAAGTAGGTGAACTGATTTCACTTTGCCTAATACCAGTTGTGTGTATCAACTTCAGAACCTGTAAGAAATGTAGGTAGATGTTGTATAAGACCATTAAACTTTTAAATAGTGAATGAGGAAGAGTAGTAGGACCTTGTGTGTATGTGTGTGTGCTCAGTCATATCCGACTCTTGGCCAGCCCGTGGACTGTAGCTTGCCAGGCTTCTCTGTCCATGGGATTGTACTGGCAAGAATACTGGAGCGGGTTGTCATTTCCTCCTCCAGGGGAATCTTTCCAACTCAGAAATCAAACCTGCATCTTCTGCGTCTACTGCGTTGGCAGGCAGATTCTTTACCACTGAGTCACCTGGGAAGCCCTAAATACAGGATACCCAGCTAAATTTGAATTTCAGATAAACAGAGAATCATTTTTAAGTATTTCCCCAGTAAAGTTCCCAACATTATGTCCCCATGGGACATAATTATACTAAAAAATGATTTGTTGTTAATCTGAAATTCAAATTTTATTGTGTATTTGTATTTTTCTTTGAAAATCTAGCAACCTTCTTCCAGGGATATGTTTGCTTGACCTGGCCTAAAAGGGAGCCTGAAATTTTAAATAAATTTAGTACTTAAAATGTAAAATAAATAAAGAAGAATTTGAGATAATTATTTTATAACCTTGAATATTAAAAGCCTTTCTATGTTACAAACTTCAGAAGTCATGGAAGAAAAGATTGATAAGATCCACTTTATAAGAATCCAAAAAAATTTTCTCTAGTGAAAAAAATAACCCATGTTAAAAAAAAATGACAACTAGGCAAAAGTATTTGCTACTTGAGACATAGACAAGGGGCTAATCTCTCACATATATAAAGAATGTCTACAAATTCATAAGAGTAAATGAAAGATTATTTATCTGATTAAAAAGCCCACTAAGATAAACAGAATATTCACAGAAAAGAAAACAGATATAGTTCTTGAGTAAGTAAAAAAAAAGAAAAAAAAGATACCCAACTTCACTCTGAGTAATAAAAATGAAAATTAAAACTAGATGAAGTTGGGTTTTTTCCATCTATGTAACAGATTGGCAAAGTTCCAGAAGCATGATAATAAACTATGTTGGCAAGATTGCATAAAAATACTTTTATATGTTTCTGGTGGGAGTGTGATTTTGTAGAATTCTTATAGAGGGCTATTTGACAGTATCTACTAAAGTTTCAAATGCATATCCCATTGACCCAGCAATTCTACTTCTAGGAATTTACACTTTATATGTAGAGATACAAAATGAATTAAGTTCAAAGATATTACCTGCACCAAGGTTGTAATGGAGAAAATTTGGTGACAACCTAAATGTTCATCAACAGGAGACTGATTAAATAAATTATGGTACAGCCTCAGAGTGAAATACTATGCCAATGTTGAAAAAGAATTAAGAAAAGATTAATGTATTAATATGGAAAAATCTCTAAGTTATCCTGATAAAAAGTAAAGGGTTTATCATAATATACTAATGTTGGAGGAGAAAATGAAACAGAAAAGGGATATTTGCTTTGGTCTTATTTGCATTAAAAAATTTATCTGAAAGGATAATAAATCAATAATAGTGGTTACCTCTCAGACAGATAGGGATGATTTTATGAAAGGCAGGGAAGGAAAAGAGTCTTTTAATAAATATCTTTTATATTTTTTACTTTTAAAGCATGAATAAAGCATGTGACTGTATCACCAATTCAAATAATAATAAAAATAAATGGATTGTATTATCCAATCCTGATGGTATTCAAAAATAATAAGGCTTAATTTTTGGATTAAGTTTACAAAAATTTTGAAACTCCTTAATCTTTCTCCTATCCCAGTGTGAACTAATGCTCACAGTATTGTTTTTACTCTCGGAAGAGAAATATAGCAACAGCACAGTTCCATGGCTTGACTCAATGATCCTTGACCCTTCATACTCCTCATCAAACTTTAGCCTAGGTTATCAGCAACAACAAAAATAAATAATTGCCAAGCACTGGCTGTCAGTAAGATACCATGCTAGTTTCTTTGCTTCAGAAAACCCATTAGCCCTTGCACTAGCAGACTTAAAAGAAAAACACTGGGTATAAATTTTAAAAGGCAAATTTGCCATGAATGGTAGAGACGAGAACACTGGACCTAGAAGAAAATATAATTGCCACTTTATATGGAAGTAACGCTCCAATTTGAGCCTTGAAAGATGAAAACTCAGGGCTTCCCTAGTGGCCTAGTGTTTAAGAATCCGCCAGCCAAAGCACAGGACACAAATTAAGTCCCTGGTCCAGGAAGATCCCATGAGCCATGGGGCAACTAAACTTGTACACCAAAACTACTGAATCTACACTCTGGAGTCCAAGAACTACAACTACTGAACCTCCGTGCTACAACTACTGAAGCCCATGCTCCTAGGGCCTGTGCTCCAAAGTAAGGGAAGCCACTGCAATGAGAAACCCTGGCACCCCAACAAAGAGTAGCCCCCATTCACTGCAACTAGAGAAAGCCCGTGCACAGCAATAAAAATCCAGCACAACCAAAAGAAACTTTTTAGATACATAATTTTTTTAAAAAACAGAGAGAGAAAGAAACCACTGCAATGAGAAGCCCCTGCACTTCAACAAAGAGTAGCCCCTATTTGGCACAAGTAGAGAAACTATCCGTGCAACAACAAAGACCCAGCACAGCTAAGAATAAAAAAATTAAATTAAAAAAAAAATTTTTTTAAGATGAAAAATTAGAACAAGAAAAGGAGTCTAGATGATTTCAAACATGGAAACATGATGAGTAAGGGCACAGACGTGGAAAAATTCTACCATATTTAGATCAATGAGCAAACTGAGAGTTTTCCCCACAAGATGTGGATGATAGGAGAAAAAAACAGAAAACTGGGCTAAAACCTGTAGCAGAGATTGCTGGTTGTCTGTACCAGAATGTGTTCTCTTCCTTCTGTTTTTTATCAGAGAATACTTATTTTTAGCTAGGTATGTCAGCACACGGAATAAAAGGTCACATTTTCTCAGCCTCCCTTGGAGCTGGTTGTGGCCAGGTAATCAGGTTCTGGACTCATTCTCTGGGATTTTGAGTAGTCCCCTTAAAAGGGAGGAGGAAATGCCCCAAAACAGAAATACACAAACAGGAACCAAAGGCCCATGAGGAAGCGTTCTGTTACAGACATGTAGAGCACGACAAGAAAAGAGGAAGACTAGATTGTGTTCATTTACCCAATCCAAAATATCTTGTGAAAAACAGACTTCAGCCAGAAGACAAAAGAGTTTTTTTGGCTGAGTAATATTCCATTGTGTATATGTACCACAGCTTCCTTATCCATTCGTCTGCTGATGGGCATCTAGGTTACTTTCATGTCCTGGCTATTATAAACAGTGCTGCGATGAACATTGGGGTGCACGTGTCTCTTTCAGATCTGGTTTCCTCAGTGTGTATGCCCAGAAGTGGGATTGCTGGGTCATATGGCAGTTCTATTTCCAGTTTTTTAGGAAATCTCCACACTGTTCTCCATAGTGGCTGTACTAGTTTGCATTCCCACCAACAGTGTAAGAGGGTTCCCTTTTCTCCACACCCTCTCCAGCATTTATTGCTTGTAGACTTTTGGATAGCAGCCATCCTGACTGGCGTGTAATGGTACCTCATTGTGGTTTTGATTTGCATTTCTCTGATAATGAGTGATGTTGAGCACCTTTTCATGTGTTTGTTAGCCATCTGTATGTCTTCTTATTGTAAAGTAATTAGCCTCCAACTAATAAAAATAAATGAAAAAAAAAGAATTTTTTTCTTGAGAATTTTGTGAAACACTGGAACACAGACAGTCCTTTTTTTCATAACCAGGTAACAAAGGGTGGTATACTGAGATAAAGGAGCTTTCTCCTAATTACCATGTGAGACTGTGTGGTTCCAGTGGAATGGGAGCTAAGTGTGGTACTGTTTTGGCATTCCACAGGTTTTAAACATGACTTTGATGGCCTTGGGCATCAAAAGGAGGATCTAGAGCAGAACTGGATAGAACTGGTCGCAAACTCATGGAAGGCCCCATGAAGTCACTGAGAAGTAACAGAGTAATACCAGAAGTAACAGAATCATTTTGAACAAAAGGTCTGAAGACTTGTGCTATGTGGGTACGTGAAATTAGCCACTGAATTGTGAGTTATTGTGATTAATGTCAACTCATTTTCTCAAAAGTTATCAGGTACAGTGACAGTATATATACATGTCAGTCAGTGTTCCTAAGATAAGGGTCTCTACTAAAGCAACAAAGAAAAGCATAGCTAGAAAAATTATAAAGTGGGGCTTACATTATAGTGTTGAGGTTTCCTTCCTGGGCATGAGAAGGTGATTGATTAGTGACGGTGATAGGAAGGGTGAATGATTAGCAGTGGTAGCACAACCAGAAGGCTGCTGTGATGTGAGGAAAGAGCTCTGAGCTTAAATGGAAAGCCAGAGCCCTGGAAGACTCACAGGGCATTTTTGACATCTCAGAGAACAGGAGGGTGGACCTCCACTTTGAGAAGAAGCAGTCATTTCTTTATACAAAGAAATAGTTTACCTCTTTTCATGGTCTCTTGAACAGAAATAACTTGAGATTTCCAGAGCCATGCTCAAACACAGCAGGTATGAGTCAGTTTTTTCCATATCCCCAGTGCAGGAGAAGCAGAGGGTTCACCTGCTTATTCTAGTCTGTCATAGCATCTGATGAAATTGTGAGGGCTCCTGACTACCCGAACTGTCAGCTCACAAAGACACTACTACTTGGTCTCAGAGGACTTAGGACTGCTTCTTATTTGCTGTTAATTTTTATTTGTTATGGTGTTTTATTTGCCAGATATGGTGATCATCTTAAATCCAAGTTTTTGCTTATTCTTAGCAATGAAAGCCACCATTGAGAAGGACCGCCACATTATAAATTTAATTTTTAATGCTTCCCTTTTTGAAGTCTGGTGTTATAAGATTATCTACCACAAAAGGGAAAGGAGAATGGGGAAGAGGAAAAGAAATGGAGAAAGAGGGAGAACAAGAAAAGATTTAGCAGAAAAACCATGTATAATTGTACCTGGAGGCCATAGAGAAATTTATCCCCAAACACTGCAGACTGGGTTATAAACTACTTTACAAGTTTTGACATTATACATGCGAGTATGACTACGCTTCCAAAGCAATATTTTTACATTTAAAATACCCTTATATTTGACATGGACTTTTTGTCAAACTAAAACTAGTTATTATTTTTTTTAATCTAGAACTCTTTTCAATTTTGTTAAAGCACTCAGTTGACCACCACTTCAGAATGCCTTTAAAGAAATTCAATATGCAGAAAAAAAAAAAACAGAATATTTGGTTTTCACTATTAACAGTGGCTTTAAAAGCTAAGGTGGGAGAATAGAAGGAAGCAGGATTTCTATAGTTGACTATTTGTAAGGTCCTGGTGAACTAGACCAGGTTAAACATGGTCTAGCCATGTCATTCTAGTCATTCTAATCTAGCCTTTTTACATTCAGAGCAGAACCTTTGGCTAACCACAGAAACCCACATATTGTTTGTGCTTTTGTAGCATCTAGACACATTTAACCAATCATTTACTAATGATTCACAGAAAATGTTTTAGGTCATATCTAGGTATCTAAATGACTTGAGTTGTTCTAATAATTCATGTGGATAAACTTTCTATAACCTGGTAATTGGCTTTGCCTGGTGGTAGCAATGCTCCATTTACTATCTGGTTTGCCTGTAGAGTGATCATTTGGACCATTTATCATTTCATTTATTCAACAACCATTTATTGAGCTCTTGTGTACTCAGACGTATGCTAGGTACTTAAAGTCCAGATATAAATAACATGATTCCCATACTCTGAGCTTAAAGCCTGATTGAGAAAAGATGCTAATAGCTAATTGAGAAAAGATGCTAATAGCTAATCTTTATGAAGTGCTTACTCTACAGCAACCACTGTACCATGCATTTATGCAATTTATCTCATTCAATTCTCACAATAACTCCAAGAAGTAAGAATCTTTATTTGAATTGTAGTTTGAGGCATACAAAGACTTTTCATAGGTAAATAATGCAAAAACTCAACCCTGCAAGTTGAGAAAACCGCATGAGCATGGACAAGAAGGTGGAAGATAGCTGGCAAATTTGTGCGACTGTATCATCAGGTTCATGGAGGGAAAAGGGGGAAAATCAAATAAATTGCTGACCAACATTACCCAGTTGATGGTAACTTAATCATACCTCTCATTATCATAATCATCATTGTCTCTTATTACATCTATTGCACTTTATATTTATGAGCACTTTCTCACGCATCATCTAATTTGGTCATTTTGGCAGTTCTTTGAGGTTCCTAAATTCTCAAAGACTCTTGAATGAGGTGAGTTCTTTGTCTCACCTTCTTAGATATGAAGGTAGTGTATCTCTGAAACCACATGTACTATCCTGCGTTGAACTCTGATCTTGAGCATAGACTAAGATTACCTTTAGACGACAAGCCACGGCTTTGAATGCATGGATTAGTCATTCGGCAGATTCAGGGTAATGATCTAAGAAAATATAATCCCCCCCTACTTTTTCTGTAAACTGGCCATGTGATGGTGAAGGGAGGTGTTCTGACAAGCCTGAGGTGTCAATTTTTGGAGTCCTCCCCAGAGACCGCTTTCAGCTACCTGTTATACACAATAGATGAACTGCTTCACCCCACCAGCCTTATCTCCATGAATACAGACATAGAACCCACTCTCTCCAGTCCTCTAAATCTGATGTAAATGTCTATTCCAAATTGGCTGTCCTAAGCCACTCAGGACAGTAGGAAGTATTTAAATGTTCACCATGTATAGTGAACCAAAAATACAGATGAGTGAGACTGAACTCACAGCTGGGGGAAGAGGCAAAAGCAGATGACTTTCCATCACCTTGGCCGGAGACCTTGGATGAGCTAAAGTGCACCCTGTTTCATCGCATCTCCGCTCCCACTTTGGTCATCACCTCATTGTTGCACCAGGACTGTAAGCCATTGTGCACTACAGAGAGAAGAAAGGACAAAGGATAGGGTGGAGTGGAGGCTCAGAGCAAAAGAGAAACCAAGGAACATTTAAATGTTCCGGAAGACAAGGCAAATGGCTTCTCACTAGATTGTGAGCAACTCAAACATTAAGGAAACATATTCTATTTGTTTTTATATTTCTCAGACCTAGTGAGGTACCAGACTTGGAGTAGTAGCTGCTCATTAATATTTGCTGAGGGAATGATAATAAACTGCTGTGTACCTTTACTAACCTCACCTGCTGTTTCCTCCATGGAGCAAGCTCCCAGTCTAAACTGCTGGCCCTTCCTGATGCCACTAGAATTGCCACTTCTAATCTTGCTCCCCTTTGTGGACCCCAAGTTTTGCTTGCCTTTGGGGTCTGCTTGAGCCCCACACCCAGCCTTCTATTTCTGCTTCCTGCACTGGGGTTCTGACAATCCTTGTCAGGTAGCTTGTTTCAAAATTTCTCAGCTTTCCATTTAGTTATAATAAACCTCAAATTGTCCTGGAAAAATTGTAAGCACTTTTGGAAAACTGTGAAGCAAATGATTTTCATAACAACGAGAGACTCCACATGTAAGACAGTGGTTTTATCAAAATTTTAGTTCTCATAAGTCCTGGCAAAAGAAATAAAAAATTTAGTTTTTAGTTTGGGGCTTTTTTTTTTACTTTTATTGTAGTATTGTTGATTTGCAATGTTTTGTTGATTTCTGCTATATACCGAAGTGAATTTGTTACACATATACCCACTCTGTTTTAGATTCTTTTCCCTCATAGCTCATTACAGAGCATTGAGTAGAGTGCCCTGTGCTGTACAGTAGGTCCTTATTAGTTACCTATTTTATATATAGTAGTGTGTACATGTCAACTTCAATCTCCCATTTATCCCTTCCCTCCCGGGTAACTATAAGATTGTTTTTTATATCTGTGACTTGATCTTGCTTTGTAAATAAGTTCACTTGTACCATGTTCTTAGATTCCACATGTAAGTGATAACATATGGTGTTTGTCTTTGTCTGATTTACTTCACCAAGTATGACAATTTCTATGTCCATCCATGTGGCCGCAAATGGCATTATTTCATTCATTTCTATGGCTAAAAAATTTAGTTGTTGGAGGCAACTTGGCAGTATCTGTCCGAAAAAAGTGTAAACACTTTCATCTAGTAATTTCAATTCCAGAAATCTAATTTACAGATACATAAGTGTGCAAGGGTGTAATTGTAAAATGCTTAGTTACACATTATTTGCGATTGTTACAAACAGAATCCAAGGTAAGGCCATTAACAAGGAAATTGGTAAATATATTATGATGTATCCATATTATAGAATATTATTCATCAAGTAAAAAGAATTAGGGATAATATACATGTTTCAATGCTGTTCTCTCAAAACATCCCACCCTCGCCTTCTCCCACAGAGTCCAAAAGTCTGTTCTGTACTTCTGTGTCTCTTTTTCTGTTTTGCATATAGGATTATCATTACCATCTTTCTAAATTCCATATATATGTGTTAGTATGCTGTAAAGTTCTTTATCTTTCTGGCTTACTTCACTCTGTATAATGGGCTCCAGTTTCATCCATCTCATTAGAACTGATTCAAACGAATTCTTTTTAACGGCTGAGTAATATTCCATGGTGTATATGTACCACAGCTTCCTTATCCATTCGTCTGCTGATGGGCATCTAGGTTGCTTCCATGTCCTGGTTATTATAAACAGTGCTGCGATGAACATTGGGGTACACGTGTCTCTTTCAGATCTGGTTTCCTCGGTGTGTATGCCCAGAAGTGGTATTGCTGGATCATATGGCAGTTCTATTTCCAGTTTTTTAAGAAATCTCCACACTGTTCTCCATAGTAGCTGTACTAGTTTGCATTCCCACCAACATGTATATTATCTATAGTGAAACAGATCACCAGCCCAGGTGGGATGCATGAGACAAGTGCTCAGACCTGGTGCACTGGGAAGACCCAGAGGAATCGGGTGGAGAGAGAGGTGGGAGGGGGGATCGGGATGGGGAATACATGTAACTCCATGGCTGATTCATGTCAATGTATGACAAAACCCACTTCAATATTGTAAAGTAATTAGCCTCCAACTAATAAAAATAAATGGAAAAAAAAAGAATTAGGGAAAATCAGGATATATATTTTTATGTTAAATATGCAAATGACTGAATAATTTGCATAGTGTGATCAAATTGGTTTAAAAAAACCTGTATGTAAGTGTATATATATGCATATATATGTGAGGATGGCATGGCAACCCACTCCAGTATTCTTGGCTGAAGAATTCCCATGGACAGAGGAGCCTGGCAGAACTACAGTCCATGGGGTTGCAAAGAGTTGGACACAACTGAGCGACTAAGCACAGCACAGCAGTACTTATGCTACTGCATATATACACACATATAATATATATATTATCATGTATGTACACACTTACATTATGTATTTTCCATTTGTCTATACTTATATATATTGATATTTGAGTATATTTGCATAGAGAAAGGTCTAGAAAGATACACACCAAATAGTTAAGAATGGATATCTATGGAGAAAATAAATGGAATAGAATGATTTATGTAGTTAGCTGATCATCTACAGGTCTAATATGTTCTCTTTTCTTCTGTCATTTTTGGCCCATGTATCTCATAGAAAGATGAAATGAAATATTGTTTAGTTTTATACTTCTTAGCATAGAAAAAAAAAGCCTCTGCCTTTTTTCTCCCCTCTGACCTGTGTGTGTGTGCGCGTGTATGTGTGTATGTGTGAGTAAATTGAATTGAGAAACTAATGGTGAATCTGAGGAGACAGATTAGTATTAGAGTTCATGTACCTATTTTTTCTCATTTCCCATGATTTTATCATCTTAGATAATATGCATAGCCAGGAGTAGATTAAAGATTTTTAAAATGTGAGTGACATATAATTTCTGAAGGTGTTATGTTAGAATGCAGATGATTCCTTTCTCAAGTTCAAAGAAAGCCTTGAGCATAATGATAAGGTATGGGTTGTTTGGTGCTCCCCCTTATAGTGCCCCTACTCTCTTGTTATCTTGAATGGCAGAGATGTTTCAGCAGACCCAGGTATGAATGTCAGCTCCATCAGTCACCAAGCATGGGACCTGGGCCATTCATTTAGTCTTTGAAAGCCGTCTACTGAGTGACACAGTAGTATTCATCTGGTTGGGCTTTTGTGGGGGATACATGAGGTACCATGTATGAGAATGCCTAGTCTACACTGCAGATGCATTAACTCAACTTTAAAGTTTATTTCATTTCTTGCCCTAAGTGCCAACTTTAGCCTTAGAAACCCCAGAGGAACCCAAACACAGTGTATCACTTGCATGGGTTCAGAGAGCAGCGTTCTGAGGAGCTAGCAGTTATACCAAAAAGAACACTGGGCTTAGTATATGTGCCCATAGATATGCAAAAATAAAATTATGAAAGCTTCAAGTGGGAAAATCCTGAGGCCACACACATTGCTTAATCTTTGTGCTAAATAACTTCAAGTCCCAGCGGGTGGCAAGAAGAAAAACAGCTATACACTCTTGCTAGCAACCCAATTGTTAAGGTGTATGTGAGTGCATGCAAATGCCCACCGGACTGGGAAAGTGGATTGGAGCGGACCTGAAGAGATACTAAAAAATGGCTCTTTCCTGGAGTTCTCATTGCAGACCTCTGCAGTGTTTTGTTTTGTTTTTTTTCTTTTGTTAATTACAAAACTAAACTCCTGTCTCAATCCTATGATTTCCACAGTAAGCCTCACAAAAAACTGCAAAAAAATTCCTGAGGCCTTCTTAAACTAAGATTTTTAGAATTGCTTACTTTCCAAAACCAATGGGGGATAGAAAGAGTAAAGGGAGATGGGTTCGTGCATGGATAGAAACACAGGTATAAAATTATTGCATAATAGAACTTTTTGCAAGATCAGAGAATCTATAAGACATAAAAACAATGATTCCAAATCAAAGCACTTTATTTGTCAAAGTAACTAAAACAGTTGTTTAAAGCGCACACACACACACAAGCATGCACGCACACATACTGTTTTCTGAAGCGTGATATTTTTCTGCCTGAGCCTTTTCTTCTCACTTGGCAGTCCTGTTGTGTACACGATCTCTACAGGAATGCAGAAAAACCACCTGAGGGAGAAAATTACTAATCACTAAAAATTACTAATCACGCTCTCACACTAAACAAATCCCACCCGGAGGTTTTTAGTTACACGTCGGGATATGAGTTCTTTTTTTTTTTTCCTCTCAGGTGAATGATACAAAGGCATACAAAATAAAAAAGGAAGCATGTCACATCTTAATATGCATTAGCAGGGATATTTTTACATGATAGCATCTAGGTCTCAGTCCAAAATAAAGGCAAAGTAGACTGAAAGTCTCTAATGCCCACCACCAGGTCTCTCAGAAAGAAAAGAGATTGGAGAAAGAATCATACTTCCCACAGCATTGAATACAGTGCTATCATCCCCCGGCGGTGCCCCTATCATTTACCCCAACGTTCAGTGACCTTATTTCACAGGATATTCAGTTCACAAGCTCATCGGGCTCCTGTCATGTATTATTACGTTAAATAGACCAGTGTGTTATTTATGGCAGCCCCCATCAATTTATATCATATTTTCATACTGTTTATCTTATACTTGTTTATCTTTTACTGTTTCTTTAGTCCACTGTAAATAGCCTAGGCCCATGTACCTACTTAACTGATCAGAAGTTGAGTGTATCCAATTCAGTGGTCATATTACAAATGAGAAATTAGTAGAAGCAGTAGAATTCAGTTTCTTTCATTTGAGTGCCCCTTGGGTTCTTTTTGTTTCTTCTTCATTATTATTGTTTTGGCTGATTATAAAACATAACACCATTCATCATAAAAAAAAATTTTTAAGCAAGTCAAAAGTGTTTAAAATATAAAATGAAAGTCTTTCTTTAATACCTTATCTCTTACAAAGACCATTACACACAAATAGATTCTTCATGTTTACAAATCTATGAATAAGTATAAATATATCCATCCAGCTGGAATAATACTAAACATATAGTTCTATGATTTACTTTTCACTTAACAATATATTTCAGATTCCTTTCTGTATCAACAAATACAGAGTTACATCTTCCTTTTGAACAGCCACTGACTATTTATTCCATTTGGAGGTCATTTTATAATTCATTTAAATAATTTCCTATTAACAGGCATATAGCTTTTTCCCCATTTTTCAGTCTTTTTAATGAAGCTGAGATGAACAAGCTTATAGATATATCCTTAAATACTTTTCTAATTATCTCCTGAGAATAAATTTCTAGAAGAAGGATCACTTCACCAAAATGTATGACATTTTTCATTTTGAAATATACTGAGAATGTAGCTTGTGGGAAAAGCTGATTCAGGATAACTGCACTCTTATAAACACTACATAGGATCAATATTTTTTATCTTTGCCAATATGATAGATTATGATAAAATACAATATTCTTTCAGGTGCATTTCTTAGGCAGTGAAAGAGAATATTTTCAAATAACTATCTCCTTAATATAATGATGAAATTAAAATTTTAAGGTTAAAATACTTCACTTGCTACTTTACAGATTGAAAAGTCTTTATTACTGACTACTATTCACTTATCGTAGCACTGAAAAATCATTTCCATTTTGTAGATAAAAAGCTGAGTCCAAAAAAAATGTTAGTAGATGACTAAAAGGAAATAAATAGTTGCAAGCCTCCTAATGCTAACATTCCTTCTGGAAAACAAAAGCAAAAACAGAGCAACAAATGGGGCATACTCTGTGCTCTAAACAGAAAGTAGAAAGCAGAAATATTAAATAACTCGCATTTATCCCCATTTTGATCTGTCATATAGAGTCCAGCTGCATATACAACAAAAAAAACAGGGGTTTCCCAGGTAGCTCTAGTGGTAAAGAAGCCACCTGCCAATGCAGGAAACAACAAAAAACATTCTGATAAAATATTTGAGTTTGTGTTTCCAAACTCCAAAAACTAAAGCCCTTGTTTTGCCTGCTGCACCAATACCTAAAATGCCAACTGCAACTGTGCCCTATGTTCAGTTCTTCTTTAGTGTGTGGCAAAAATATTGAAATTGGTTATATTCTGGTTTGAGAAGAAAAAAAAGTGATTCAACCCCAAATAAAAATTAGCTCCATCTGGGGACAGTCTACCTCTGACCCTTGTCTCTAAGAGTGCGTGGGGTTAATTAAATGGAGTCTCTCAATCTTTCATTTTCTATCATAGTGTCAAGGAGGAAGAGCCACCTGAAAAAGAAAATGTAGAAAGGGTATACCTCAGAGAGACAGGAAGAAGGAGCGGGTTGGTAGGTGTGTAGGTGCACATGCACACATGTTAAAATTCTGCTTCCCTATGACATTTGGCTTTCTCTTTTGGCACTTAGAGTAATTAAGCAACATCGGCTAAACACCCTGACAGAGGTGTTCCCTTCCCTTGTCCCAGCCCCCACCTCCATCTCTCTGGGCTCTGTATTTTCCTCTTGCTTGGAGGCTTCTTGAGGCCCCAGTTACAACCTGTGTGGCAAAACCAGCCTTCCCTCAAGATCACTGGCCCTGCAACAGTGCACAGGTGTGTCAAGGAGCAATCTCGGCATTCTTGTTTTTCACTTAGGCAGAAACAAAACAAAAAAGCAGAAGAGTAAGTTTTACCCAGGAGCAAACACGTGACAGAGAGAACTGAGGTTAGACCATGTAAGCTAGAACCATCTTTAGATAAATGGTGCTGGAGGGTTCCTAGTGCTGTAATTAAGATCAAAATAAACTTAAAAGTAAACAGCTACAAAGATACAGAAATCTGACTTTTATTGGAGAGTACCACTTCATTTTAGTTGCTATGGAAGTGGCAAATCTCTGGTAAATACGATCATACTATTGGAGAGGAAGAGACTAGAATTGACATGTACTGAGGACACCTACTATGTGCCAAATAGTATTTATGCCAAGACTTCAGGTGTTTTTCTTGGAAAGTTGCACTTTGTGTCTAAGACACCGAGTTTATGAATCTATAAAAATAAGTCTCTCTCATTTTTCCAGGATGCTCTCTCTCTTCCCTGGCAGTCTAGTGGTTAGGATTCTGTGCTTTCTCTTCTGTGACCTGTGTACAATCCCTGGTTGGGGAACTGAGGTTTTACAAGCTACCAGGCACAGCCAAGGTTACAAAGAAAAAAAAAGATCTCTCTGGTTTCTTCTCCTGTTCCTTACCAATTTGCTGACAGTTCTTGATACTTCAAATCTGCTTTCAGTCTGGAAACGTTTCTCACATCCTGGCTCTCATATACACATGCATACGCATGGCGATAATAAATATGAAAATGCTGTACTCTTAGGAGAACACCCACAAATCCAGGGATCACCGAGCCCTATAGAAGTAATGCGTAAATCTAAGGGGATAATAACTACAATATTATGTCACATTGAAGGAAGACATGTTAAAATCCTTAAAGAGGACAAATTTTTTTCAATAGAGGACTGCAAGATTCTTCCTCCCTCCCTCTCTCTCTCTCTTCCTCTCTCACTCCTTCTTCTGAAGGGCTGACTCCCATGTTACAATAGTATTTCCACAACCTTGGGCAATTGAAACCCTTGTCCTCAGCTCCAGTGTATTACTTATTCTTTGGGTTAAGTTTTCTCAGGCATTGGCATGACGAAACATCAAAAATCACAGAGAAAAAGCCAGAGCAATTAATTTTTCTTATGTCTACAAGAAAAAAAATTTAAGTAAATAATCTTAGCCAACTTGATGAATAACAAAGTATTATAGAAGCTTCCCATTCAAGGGAAACTCATACTTGGTTTTGCTTCTGAATTTTTATCCCTGAATATAGAGATGCTGATACCAAAACTGATATAAAACCACTTGTGGTAGAAATGTTCTCTTCCTACCTGAAATTTTCTGCCTGCACATATTAGGAAAGAGGAGGCGGCCTTAGCTCAGAGGTGGAAAATTGAGTGTAAACCTACAGGTCTCCAGGATGCTGCTGCCAACTAATGACAGATAGCCTGAATGTGGTCCTCCTCAGCCCTCAGAGCTGCTGCTGAACCGTGACAGGCCATAGAACTGAGCAGAATCAGGGAGAGGGGAGAAAAAAGGGCATGGTATTGTGGTTAAGAGCACAAGCACTCAAACTACTTGGGTTCAGATCCCAGCTCAGCAACTTACAAACACTTGGGCAAGTTATTTAACGTCTTTAAGTTACCATCTCTTCTGAAAATGAGCACAGGAATAGGACCTTTTTCATGAGCTTGCTGCTATAATAAAATGAGACACCGCCTGTAGCACACTTAGCTGCCCGGTGCCAGAGTCAGTGCTTGATGGAAAGCCGCAGTTGGCATTACCGTCCAGTGTGCACCTCTGCCACCTACCAGCTCTACCATTGCCAAGCCCAACTGATTTAGAGAAAGCAGTTGGTTTCACACGCAGCCCAGCCACACCAGCTCTATCCACCCTACCTTCGCTTTACCCGAGCCCTGCCCTTCCCCGCCCTGCTTCCCCAGCCACCCTGGGTAAGCCTCGGTGGAAGGCTCCAAACCAGCCAGTCCTGAACACTGGTCTAACTGGATAGTGAGGCCAAGGTTCAAAAGCAAAGCCTTGACCCACAAACCACGGAAGAAAACTGCGGCCACTGCCAGCAAAACTCAGGGGCTTTCAAACTAAGAAAAAGAGAAGTGGAAGAAATAACTGGTCCCCAACCAGCTCATTCCAGGCAACTAAGTAAGAAGTTTATCGGGGCTCTATTCTCAACAACCCCAACAAATGAAAACAGAGTTCCACGTAAGGGTGGAAGGGAGCAAAGGCAAAGCAAGGTGTCCAGGTCATCTGCTCTAGTGTTCCTAAGACAAAGAGAGGGTGGCTGTGCTCACTGACTCTCCTCATTTTACCATGTAGGATGGAGAAGGATCTCTGAATTCAGTGCAGGGAGGTGGGGTAGGAGCACATAAGAGAAGAGATGGAGGAATACTGGGGTGTGTCCAGGAGATGGCGAACCAGCTAATGGGGAATCTCAACACTGTGTGGGAGGAGGAACAGAGAAAAGATTTTCAAAGTGTTTATCCTACAAAAGAGGTATCTCAGATATGTTACCAGCTTTCTCCGGATTGTTGGCATTTCCAGCTAGGCCAACTTTGTCTCTAGTTCCAAAGGGCAGAGCCAGGCTTGTGTGGAGCTTACAGACAGGCAAATTTCAGCAAAACAGAAGGAAGGCATGTCCAGCGCACCTCCAAAGTTGAGCTATCCTAGCAATTGTCTAGGAGATGAGGGAACTCTTACTGGCATGATTCCTGCACTGAGTGAAGGAGAAGGTGAGGGGAGTGGTAAAATGACCTCTGACTCCGGAAGCCCCTTCCCATTCTATAATACACGGTAAAGTGGGGAGAGTCAATGAGCACAGCCACAGCCACCCTTCCTCAGAATTAATACCAATTTGTGTTTTCTCTCCTCCTCCCACCACTTGATTATTTTCCTAAATAAGTAAATGGGACATAATTTGTTTCTAACCCTTAGATTCCATAACATTTAGAGGCTGGTTATTAACTCACTGAAAACACTGGATTACTTCTCTCTCTCTCTTTCTCACTCTCTCTCTAATGTGTCAGAAACACAAAAAAATGAAAAAATAATTTTTAAAACACATTTTTAAAAGATCAAGATTCAAAAAATAAAATAAAATAAAAGATCAAGATTCAACTACATATTTTTTTTAATTTTCCATATAAGAAACAAATCTAAAAGACATATACTCTGGAAAATGGCAAAGTTGGAAACACATGGGACAAAAGGATAGTGTCTTAATATATAAAGAGTTCATGTAAACCAATATGGAGATAATCCTTGCAAGAGAAAAGAATGCAAAGGGCAAAAATAGAAAATATTCAAAATAGTATATATTTATATTGAGATATATATTAAGCTACATATGTAGATATTTATACATAAATATCTAACAAATATATGGGAAAATGTTCACATTAACAAGTAATGAAATGCCAGTTAATAATGAGATGGGATGTTATGCCTATCCTACTAATTTCATTTTTTTTAATCAAATATCTAAACAGTTCTAGATCCTCATTTTGTGTGTGTGTGTAATAGACACAATGAATTTTATACACAAGGGTGTTTGCTTCAGGGAGAGAGGCTTTCTGACCTCCTTCCTAACCTCTCTTTAGATAGAAATGATTGTCAAAAGAGAAGTACAGTCATAGCATGATTACTCATTTTAGATGAGTTCAGTGGTCAGACCCTCTTCTGGTCTTTAGTTGTAGTAAAGACCAGAAGCTGGCACAATTTTTGCAGAGATATTTCTTATAAGGAAACAGTGCATATTTTATTTGCTGAAATATAAAATTTATCTTTCTGAGAAAGGTGCAGACAGATCTTGGTGAGACATACTCTAAAATAGTAGATAAAAGTCATGACTTGCTACTTCCATATCTTTGCAAGAAAGACGTAAATATAATTAAATGTATGGTAACTGACTGGGCCCTTTAGGACTATAACAGGAAATCTAGCTGAGGGTCTCTGAAAACACAATTTCCAGTAGTTACTTTCTCTTGTGTATTACTTATAATATAAATAGAATTTTTTTTAAACACAAAAATTCTATTTTCATGTCTGTGAAAAATTATGTGAAACATTTTGTTTAGGAAAACTTCTAAGCTGTAACTAAAACGGAGTCCCTGAATATCTTAAAACTTAATGTTATTGTCCCCTTTGCTGAAAAAAATTCAAGAGAACCTGAGAAAAAACTTTGTAATGAAGAAGGCATGGAAATAAAGGTTAGCAATCTTCTCTGAAGAAGGTATAACTGAAATAGAGGAACTAAGATAAAGGTCAAAAAGGCAGATATGGCAGATAAGGCTAAAACAATCTTGAGAAAGAAAAGCAAAGCTGGAGATATCATGTTCCATGATTTCAAACTATACTACAAAGCTATAATAATTAAAACCATATGGGACTGGCACAAAAAACAGGCACATACAGACCAGTAGAGCAGAAGTGAGAGCCCAGAAATAAACCCACAGATATGTGGGGAATTAATTTATGACAAAGAAGCAAAGAACATACAATGGAGAAAAGATTCTCCCTTCAATAAATGGTGTTGAGAAAATTTGACAACCATATGCAAAAAAAAAAAAACAGATGCAACTAGACTACTATCTTACACCATACACAAAAACTAATTCAAAATGGATTACAGACTTGAATATAAGACCTGGAACTATAAAGTTCCCAGAAGAAAATATTGGCTGTAACCCCCATTGACATAGGTCCTAGGGATATTTTTGCAGCTCTGACTCCAAAGGCAAGGGAAACAAAAGCAAAAATAAATAGACTATATCAACCTAAAAATATTCTGCACAGCAGGGGAAGCCATCATCAAAATGAAAAGGCAACCTACTGAATGGGATAAGACATTTTAAAATAGTATGTCTATAAAGGATTAATATCCAAAATACCTAAAGAATGTCTACAACTCAACAATTTTTTAAAAAATCTCAATTAAAAATGGGCAGAGGATCTGAATAGACAATTTTCCAAAGAAGACATACAGATGAACAACAGGCACATGAAAAGATGTTCAACATGACTAATTATTGGGCTTCCCTGGTGGCTCAGAGGTTAAAGCGTCTGCCCCCAATGCAGGATTATTAAGGAAATGCAAATCAAAACTGCAGTGAGAGATTACTTCACCCCTGTTGGAATGGTTACTATTGAAAGGACAAGAAATAACAAGTGTTGGAGAGGACACAGACAAAGCAGAATCTTGTTTCTCACTGTTCATGAGACTGTAAATTGGTACAGCCACTGTGGACAACAGTATGGAGCTTCCTCAAGAAGTTAAGAATAAAAGTATCATATGATCAAACTGGTGGCTCAGTGGTAAAGAATCTGCCTATCAGTGCTGAAAACGTAGGTTCAGCCCCTGGGTTGGGAAGATTCCCTGGAAAAGGAAATGGCAACCCACTCCAGTATTCTTGCCTGCAAAATCCCATGGACAGAGGAGTCTGGTAGGCTCCAGTCCATGGGGTCACAAAAGAGTTGGACATGACTTAGCAACTAAACAATAGCAACATGATCAAACTATTTCATTTCAGGGTATTTATTAAAGAACAGAAAAACACTAACTCAAAAAGTTATATGCACCCCTATGCTCAATGCAGCATTAGTTACGATAGCCATGACTTGGAAAAACCTAAATGTTTATCAATGGATAAATGGGTAAAGAAGATGTGCTGTATATACACAATGGAATACTGCTTGGTCATAAAAAAGAATGACCATTTGTGACAACATAGATGAACCCTGAAAGTATTATGCTAAGTGAAATAAGTCAAACGGAGAAAGATAAATACCATGTGATTTCATTTATACACAGAATCTGAGAAAAACAAACAAATGAAAGAATGACATAAAATAAAAATGAACTCATAGATACAGAGATCAGAATACCAGAGGGCAAAGGAGATGGATGTGGGAAAAATGGGCAAAGGAGATCAACTGTATGGTGATGAGTGGGTATCTAGAATTGTGGTGCTGATCATTTGTGTATACAGATGTCAAATTATAATGCTGTACATCTGCAACTTACACAATTTTTAAATGTTAAAAAGGAAAATAGAAGTAAGGGTAGGAAAGCTAGAAAGAAGAGAATAGAGAGGGGTGGAATTCAGTACAGTAGCTGTAGGAGCGTCTTTCTTAGAGCTCCTCTCTGATCAATTAATCTTCGAGATGTCCATCTCCTTGAAGGGAGGAAAACGAACCACTTTTTTAAAATGTTCCTCCAACAGTCATTGTTTATTGAATCTTGTTGATTGGAAGTGAATTGAGAACATTAAAGTTGTCTTTGTTTTTATTTTTAAGTTTTAATAACTTCTTGTTATTAATTTTAGAAAAGTGAGAGAATACAGAGGAAGCAAAGGCGCTAAAATAAAATCCACTTTTACCCACCTCTCACAGATAACACTGTTAGGCTTAGATATAAAGCTTTCTATCTTTTTCTGTTGTTTTTGTTTACAAAATAAGGGCTGAAACCAATGAAAAATATCTGACGATTATACAATACTATTTCAGATAAACTTTTTGAAAAGGAAGGTAGAAGTCATTTGATGTTTTCTAGATTATTTCAATAGCATGAAAGTTTCAATTCACTGTTTCCTTAAAAAACAAAGGGGGTGAGAGGAATAAACGTTGATTTTGTCAAGAGGTAGCTTAAGGGGATAGATAGCCAAAACACAAAAAGAGAAGAAAGAATTTGCGTAAATCCAGAAATTCACTCAATTACTTTGAATAAACAATGAATATAATGTATAATGAATATATTTAAAATAGTATATTATTTGTATAAACCAAATGTATAATTGGTTAAGCAAAGGCCATTACTTCACAGAGTTATCAGGGTAACAATTTTCATTTCAATCATTTTTAGAAACTGTACTACATCCTAATACTTTTTTCCAAACCAGTCAAAGGTCATCAGGACAAACATCCCCAAAAAATAATATCTAAACTGAGACCCTGAGGATATGTAGAGAGATGTGAGCAAGCTCACAGGTGGGTCTGGGGCTATGTAATAAAGCAGAAGTAAAAGGAATAGTGTGTTTGAGAGAGAAGAGATCACATCATATTCAAAAACCTTAAAGGGTACCGGATGGGTGGTTGAAGGGTTCCGGGATGAGGACATGAGGCTGGAAGGTGAGTCAGATCAGGTACATTCACACCTAGCCCCTCACCAGGCCTGCCACAGCATTGTTCCATGGGAAATACTAGTCATAGAAGTCATTTCTTTGTGCATTTTAGGGAATATAATATTTGTAGGGAAAGCCCCTGATGAGCCTTCTACTCTGTAGCACTCAACACAAAGCTTACCATTCCTCAAATGTGTGCCTCCTGCAAATTCTATCGAGTTGGTCAAAATCAATCAGCAGGCGTCATAGATAGCCAACGCTGCTACAGCACTTACCATGTTCCACCAGTGTGCTAAGAGCTGTGCACGAATTGACTCTAATCTTCACACTAATGTGAGATAGATGCCCCGTTTTACTGGGGCTAATCTTACTGATTAGAAAACCGGGACACAGAGAAGTTAAGTAACTTGGCCAAAGACACAAAGCTGGCAAGTGACAAAGGCAGGCAATTTGGCCCCAGCAACCTTGCTTTTAAGGATAACCCCACAAATCCTCTTCATGGACATTAAGTGCCTTCTATATGGCCTGCACTTTGCATCAATGTGTATCAAAGCCATGTGGGGAATGTGCCTAGATGACAAGAAACCTCTGTCAGCATTCTACTACAGGAGACAAAACTCCACACCAAGACCTTTAGCCAAATAGCACAGTAATTCATCAATAGGTGTGCCTTTTTCAATGACAGTGAAGTATTACCAATTCCCTCTGGTATTTGTACAATTCATTATTTATGAAGCAACCCCGTGTTGTCTGGAGGTCATGGCTGTCACAACAACCCTGTGAAGCCAGAAAGACAAGATTCTCCTAAGAATCAGACTTTGAGGAAGGAAGTGACTGCCAGTTTTACCAGCAGGGGACCCTGACTCATGGCAGAGGCCCTAAGAAGGCTCACAACACCTGCCCTAGCCTTCGCTGGAATCTTGGCTTGTTCAGTTTTAGCTACTTAATTGCTAATTACATGACCTCTCTGCCTCGATTCCTCACCTCGAAAATGGGAATAATGCTATCTGCAATATGCAGTTGTTGGGAAGACTCAGTGAGGCAACAGAGAACAAAGGTCACTCAACAAATTTTGTTTCCTTTCTTCTGTACTACATGCTCATGAAGAAAGTGTATGCCACATTCATTCTTTAAATTGAATCATCATTTAGATTCACATAAAGAACAAATGTGGTGGCATGAATGTTCAACAGCCCCCTCCTTTCTCTCCCACCGTCATTTTCATAAATTCTTATTTTCTGTTTGCTGTTTTCTTAAGGTAGATCACTTAAAGTATAGCCTCCAGGAAGTGTGTATGTAGGAGAGTCGAGAGCCCAGATTCCCCCACCGTATTTCTGAAGGCAGCAAAGTAACTGTGGCTGGCTCAAATCTGGTGTCCAGAAACAGCCAGAGAAGGAAGGGGCCTCCTCCAGGACCCCTCCTCAGTGTAGCACCAGACCTTTGTGTTGTGTAGCCCATCCCAACATGCAGCCCATCGGATCACACTCTGTTCTTCCCCAGGTGTCCCCATAAACATAAAGGTATGCATATGGGGTAAGACGCTCCCCCCCCCAGTTCAAACCCCCCAGGGCAAACATAGCCATCCAGCCCCTGGCCCTGGGGCCTCATTCCGGCAGCGGCAGCTGCAGAAGCGTGTGTCTATGTTCCCCTGCTGAAGTAACTGGCAGAAAACGCTGGGAATTGAGGAAATTCACTATCACCTCAAAAAATATATAAGGAAAAAAATATGTCATGCTTTTTGTGAAATAATTTCAGAAGCTGAAATGTCTGAGGGAGAAAATGAATCTCTGAATAGAACCCTGTAGCGGGGAGAGAATGGAGGGAAAAGGCCGAATTTTGAAAATAAGTACACTTCTTTTCTTTCTTTTAAACACTGCCTGTTCAAGTAAGAATAAGCAGTCTCCAACAGCACCCTCCCCTTGCCTCTTCCTAGGGCTTCTAAATCCTGGGAGGAAGAAATGGTGTGGTTTGTTTTGCATCTTTCTGCTGTTTTTTGTGGTATTTGATTGCCCTGGTAGTGTTTACCTCACAAATGTAGCCTAGTTCAGGTCAGAGGGGAGGAAAGCCAATGAAAAGAACTCCACAGGCTAGAAGGTGAGCAGGCTGGATACCAAACAGTGGTAGCCTTTTCAGAGGCAATCAATAAGAAGTAGCCGTAGCTGTGGCTGCAGAGGATGAAGTTCATTGAGGGATGGTTAGACTTGGCACAAGGGACAGCCAACCTCAGTTAAGGACAAGGACTTCATTATCTTAGCAGGTGGGCCCAAGAATAGGTAGCCTTCTTTGCCCTTGCCTCAACTGCAGCTCAGTTCACCCTGCTTTGAAGGAGTCAGAGAAGAACATCACTTACAAAAAGACCTGGAAGATTTGTATTGGGCTATCCTCCCACATTTCATCCTCCCCCACCCAGCATCCACAGCTTTCTAAAGCTCTGTTCTTTAAATCCCACTCTTTCCAAGAAGCTTTTTCACATCCTCCAGGTCAGAAGATCCTTTTGGGCCTCTCTTATCAAGCTGTTTCAATTCATTAGTAGCAATTCACGATGCTATATTATCGGTTTCTTTTGCTTGTCTCTCTCCTCTCCTTGGCTCTCACTTCCTTGAGAGCAAGAACTGGCTTGTTCACTGTTGTATCCCTGCACCACGCTAGGGACATGCAATCATTATTGGTTGAAGGTTGAAATCTGATAAAAAAGAAGAGAGAGATGTTAGATACATACTTACTAGGGTGATGCCCTCAGTAGTTACTACCCATAACCCATCCCCATTCATTAATTTCCCTAGAATACTTTGGCTCATTCACATGGAAGGAAAATATTAACATATGAATTTGATTATGAGCTAATTATGGGCTTTGGTGCCAGAACAGATCTGGTTTTAATTCCTGGTTCTACCAACACATACTATCTATACAGACTCAGACAATATTTTTTAACTTTTTTGTACTAACTCTCTCACTTGTAAAATGGTAATAAGAAGCTAAAACTCATAGAACCAACACAGAGGACAAACGAAATCATCATGTGGCAGGTGTTATATGAAGTGATGACCCATGCATTGCCCTCTCTGTTGGTTTCCCACGCCTGTGCTCTTCTACCCCGCTCTAAAAATGAGACTCTGCTTCGACTGTACCCCAGCCTTGAATGCAGCCTCCCATTTGTCACTGCCTAGTGCACACTAAGTAAATTTTTTATTTTACTTTTCCAAAGGCTTAGCTCCTAAAAAACAATAGATTTGGGAAGATTACAGGTTGGGTGGGCCCTCTTTCTAGTTCCTCCCCTTCTGCCTCCAAGCCCTTCAGAAACAAGAGCGTCTACAGGTTGGAAGAAGTGAAGAGAGCAAGTTATATGCTGATTTAGAAGTCAAGATCCTGCATCCTTAGGCTGTCTCAGTAAGGAGAGGCACTGCTGGAGGAGGGAGGGTAAGTTTCAGGATGCCTGAAGTGAGGGGACTTGAATCTCACTTACTCTGACAAAGTCTGCTATCAGAGGTCTCAAGGCTGAATTAGGACACACAGCAAGAAAGATACAGATGTACAATCCCCAGGGGGAGCTAATGAGAAACAATTATTTCTTAAGAGATTGCCATCCTGGAGAAGGACATGCCCAGAGACCAAGCCAAGCAGCTATATCTCATGGGAAATGGAGTGAAATTTTAACAGGTCAGGATCAAGAAAAGTATACCCTCCTCTCCTCCACATCTACAGCAGCATACTCACAAATCTCTGCAGCTTTGAGGATTAACATCAGAAAGAAAGAGAAGAAGAAAAGTCCAGATTTGCATGAGTGTAAAAATGAAATGACTAATGTAATTATTGAAAGGACTGAGTTGACATAGCTACAACTGGACAAAATTTTTTATGTCCAAAAAATGTTTAAGATAATGTTAAAGTTCACTTATGGAAAAGCAGTTATATTCTTGCTTTTTGTGGGCCTTGAAACTCATACTCACAACAAATAAAAGCACCTAAAAATGGCACCTAGGATATAGAGGACTTTCAAGAGACTAGCTTCTGTAGCCTACATTACCTTAATTTTTCACACATATACTCTCTTTTTCAGCTCTGTGCTATTTGTACCTTGACTAAGGGAACCAGTTAGCTTTACTTCTGGAATGTAAATAAATAAATCAACAATAATTACAATACCCAACAATTATAAAAGGAGAACACTGTCCTTCCAGGAAGTGATGTTGTAACTGGTAAAACAAGGGATATATGTCATTACCTCATGCATATTAAAAAGCAGAGACATTACTTTGCCAACAAAGGTCCATCTAGTCAAAGCTCTGATTTTTCCAGGAGTCATGTATAGATGTGAAAGTTGGACCATACAGAAAGCTGAGTGCCAAAGAATTGATGCTTTTGACCTGTGGTGTTGGAGAAGACTCTTGAGAGTCCCTTGGACTGCAAGGAGATCCAACTAGTCCATCCTAAAGGAAATCAGTTCAGTTTAGTTGCTCAGTCATGTCCGACTCTTTGCAACCCCATGAACCACAGCACACCAGGCCTACCTGTCCATCACCAACTGCTGGAGTCTACCCAAAGCCATGCCCATTGAGTCAGTGATGCCATCCAACCATCTCATCCTCTGTCATCCCCTTCTCCTCCTGCCCTCAATCTTTCCCAGCATCAAGGTCTTTTCAAATGTGTCAGCTCTTCACATCAGGTGGTCAATATTGGAGTTTCAGCTTCAACATCAATCCTTACAATGAACACCCAGGACTGATCTCCTTTAGGATGGACTGGTTGGATCTCCTTGCAGTCCAAGGGACTCTCAAGAGACTTCTCCAACACCACAGTTCAAAAGCATCTATTTTTCAGCATTCAGCTTTCTTTATAGTCCAACTCTCACATCCATACATGACTACTGGAAAAACCATAGCCTTAACTAGACAGACCTTTATTGACAAAGTAATGTCTCTGCTTTTTAATATGCTGTCAAGGTTGGTCATAACTTTCCTCCCAAGGAGTAAGCATCCTTGAATTTCATGGCTGCAATCACCATCTGCAGTGATTTTGGAGCCCAGAAAAATAAAGTCAGCCACTGTTTCCACTGTTTCCCCATCTATTTGCCATGAAGTGATGGGACCAGAGGCCATGACCTTAGTTTTCTGAATGTTGAGCTTTAAGCCAACTTTTTCACTCTCCTCTTTCACTTTCAACAAGAGGCTCTTTAGTTCTTCACTTTCTGCCATAAGGGTGGTGTCATCTGCATATCTGAGGTTATTGATATTTCTCCTGGCAATCTTGATTCTAGCTTGTGCTTCATCCAGCCCAGCATTTCTCATGATGTACTCTGCATATAAGTTAAATAAGCAGGGTGACAATATACAGCCTTGACATACTCCTTTTCCTATTTGGAACCAGTCTGTTGTTCCATGTCCAGTTCTAACTGTTGCTTCCTGACCTGCATACAGGTTTCTCAAGAGGCAGGTCAGGTGGTCTGGTATTCCCATCTCCTTCAGAATTTCCACAGTTTATTGTGATCCACACAGTCAAAGGCTTTGGCATAGCCAATAAAGCAGAAATAGATGTTTTTCTGAAGCTCTCTTGCTTTTTTGATGATCCAGCGGATGTTGGCAATTTGATCTCTGGTTCCTCTGCCTTTTCTAAAACCAGCTTGAACATCTGGAACTTCACAGTTCATGTATTGCTGAAGCCTGGCTTGGAGAATTTTAAGCATTAGTTTACTAGTGTGTGAGATGAGTGCAATTGTGCACTAGTTTGAGCATTCTTTGACATTGCCTTTCTTTGTGAATGGAATGAAAGCTGACCTTTTCCAGTCTTGTGGCCACTGCTGAGTTTTCCAAATTTGTTAGCATATTGACTGCAGCACTTTCACGGCATCATCTTTTAGGATTTGAAATAGCTCAACTGGAATTCCATCACCTCCACTAGCTTTGTTCGTAGTGATGCTTCCTAAGGCCCACTTGACTTCCCATTCCAGGATGTCTGGCTCTAGATGAGTGATCACACCATTGTGGTTATCTGGGTCATGAAGATCTTTTTTATATAGTTCTTCTGTGTATTGTTGCCACCTCTTCTTAATATCTGCTGCTTCTGTTAGGTCCATACCATTTCTGTCCTTTATTGTGCCCATCTTTGCATGAAATGTTCCCTTGGTATCTCTAATTTTCTTAAAGAGATCTCTAGTCTTTCCCCTTCTATTGTTTTCCTCTATTTCTTTGCATTGTTCACTTAAGAAGGCTTTCTTGTCTCCCCTTGTTATTCTCTGGAACTCTGCATCCAAATGTGTTTATTTTTCCCTTTCTCCTTTGCTTTTCACTTGTCTTCTTTTCTGAGCTATTTGTAAGGCCTCCTCAAACAACTACTTTGCCTTCTTGCATTTCTTTTTCTTGGGGATGGTTTTGGTCACTGCCTCCTGTACCATGTTGCAAATCTCCATCCATAGTTCTTCAGGCACTCTGTCTATCAGATCTAGTCTCTTGAATCTATTCATCACCTCCACTGTATAATCATAAGGGATTTGATTTAGATCATACCTGAATGGCCTAGTGGTTTTCCCTGCTTTTTTCAATTTGAGTCTGAATTTTACAATAAGGAGCTGATGATCTGAGCTACAGTCAGCTCCAGGTCATTTTTGCTGACTGTATAGAGCTTCTCCCATCATCCCCTAGACCCCTACATTGACATTATATTATTAGACTTATTTAGGGTGGACTTTGTTTTTTCTTTGTGAGGAGAGAGATTTTGCCTGTTTGATCCCTGTTATAACCCCAGTACCTCAAAAATTCCTGGAACATAGTAAGAGGTTATCTGTTGAATGAATGAAAATAAAATCTGTGTAGCTTGCTTCAGTCCGTGTCTCTTCAGATGGCTCTGGTCCATTTCAACAGGAAAACTGAGATTGCCTTGTGGGCCCCAAAGATACTGATGATGGATATGTTTGATCTGAATGAAGCAAAACCTCCCAACTTCAGCTAATTATAAGAAGCCATTATAATTAACTCATTGTTAATCTAATCATTAAGCTTTTGTTACCTCAAGAGTAAAGCCTTCCCCAAATGATTTTGGCACCACTGATAAGCCCATGGGCAATGAGCGATATTTAACTACCACCAGGTGTTCAAGAAAATAGGTCATTTGGTTAAGATGTTGGTTAAATGTAGTAGTGAGAGTAAGCCAGATTTCAGACTGCAGTTATTTTTATAGCCAAATACATTCTACATACTTCACACTATGACAACAGGGAATTTTCTGGAATAATAAAAATATTCTTAATTATAATAGTGGTCACATAGCTGAATAAATTTATCAAAATTCATTGAATATTAAACTTAAGACCTGTACAGTTAACTGCATGTATATTTTACATCAGTTTTTTGAAGCATGACCCTAAATTGTTTATAATCTCATTGTACATGACCCATGTTAAGAAAACCCAGTTTGCAGGAGAAATGTATATGTTTATAGATGACTCTATCAGTTATGGAAGAGATATATGTCTATCATAAGAACAACCTTTGGAACTTTCTTTTTGTTTGGAAATTTCTAATTAAAAAGCATTAGACTAATATTTCCCATTATCATCATCATCATTGGAATTTTTTATAGTTTTCATAAAATCATCTTGAAACTATGTGTGTTGTCCTAATAAGATATAAAACACAAAACAATAGGTAGCAAAAAACTATCCCCACAAATCTAAGTATTATCCTAGCAGCACAGTCTTAATTAGAGACAAATTTTACTTGAATACTTTCCAGTTGCAGGGAGAATTTGCATAGCAAAGAGATAAATGCTTTATTTGGGCTTCCCTGATGGCTCAGCAGTAAAAGAAGCTGCCTGCAATGCAGAAAATGCAGGAAAGGAAGGTTTGATCCTTGGGTGGGGAAGATCCCCTGGAAGAGGAAATGGCAACCTACCTACTCCTGTATTCTTGCCTGGAAAATTCCATGGACAGAGGAACCTGGTGGTCTACAGTCCATGGGGTCACAAAAGACTCAGACATGACTAAGCAACTGAACACATACACAAATGCTTTAATTGGGATTAATCCAAGTTTGAAACCCCCATTCCTTAAAGGTGGAACTAAAGAGACTTGCAGGTAATTAGCATGATCTTTAACACAAAGGGGACCACAAGGTACTGAGCACAGATTGCAAGCGTTCAGCTGACTCTGGGAGGGATATAGTGAATCTAGAAATCCAACAGTAAATTAGCTGTTAAAATTAGTCCAAGGCAATAACATTATAATTTGTATTTCTATATCTAAGTTGCCAGATCATAACTTACAAAGAACTGACACCAAGTTTTCCCAAGAGGAGTGCTTATGTATAAGCAGAGAAATACTTGCAATACTTCTACCTTCAGTTTCACAGAGAAATGTTCTACCGATTGCAATATAGAAAATTTTTATTGTATTTTTATTAAAGAAATCCCTTCAAATAGAGATTAGGTGTGTGAGACTGAGATCCCATCCTCAGAAGTATTTCCTTTGACCCTTAAATTTCCCACCCTGACTTATTTACTTCACAGCACCTATCACCACCTGAAATTACATTATTTATGTTTGCTGGTTGACTTGTTTATGTGCAGTCTCCTCCACTGCCACGTGAGCTCTGTGAAGTCAGAACTTGGATCATCCCAGCACCTGACGTAGCAATTGCAGGGCACATATAGTCAACACTGAAACTACCAAATTCATCCACCCTAACTGTGTATAGATATCCTGGGGAAGGGTGGCCATGGGTACATTTCATTTGATTGGTTGGTTGGTTTTTTCAGCACAATCTTTATAAAGAACAATACAGCACATTTTTCCACATTGTACTCAGTCCAGCAAAGCCCAGGTAGTGAGGCTGATGCTCTTAATCCTCAGTGGAGGCTGAGAGACCTTGGACCCCAAGCAGCTGTGTCAGAGACCACTCCAAAGAGACTCACACGGAGTGGGGCGATGGCCAGATGAATGGAGGACAGTGGCGGGCAGTGTGGTGGCCAGAGAGAGGGAGTGGAGATGGGGTGAGGATGAAGATGAGGTTGCTGTTAGGGTCACAAGCAATGAGGAGAGTACCAAGGAGAGCAGGACACCTGCACTGGCTGAGGCCTAGGGAATATGGTTTGTAGTAGTTCTGGACTGAGTAGCCCAAATGAAGCAAACAAAGAAGCATGACTTGTAGGAAAATGACATTAGCAGCGCAGAGGAGTCATGAAGAAGGGCCTGGAGTAGAGCGGTGACAATGACACAGAGACAGTATGAGACACGTGGACTGATTCCCAGGCAAGGCCAGAGGACATGCAGATTGCACAGGAGAAATTAGAGAAAAGAAGAAAAACTTACCTCTAACCCATCTGTACTGCACAACACCAGTACCATCTGAATATGTTATTCACACGTTATATCACTGGGAGACAATATAGCTACTTCCCCTGGATCCTTGCACCACTCACGCATGTGTTCCCCAGTGTCCCACCTCATGTCTGTCCTCACCCTGTTTCTTCTGCCTGAAATGTCTTTTCCTTTTCCCATTTCCTCATGACTACATTTCACCTACTTGTTGAAGGCCAGCTCATATGTACTAACATAAGTTATTTCTAATATCTTTTTGGCCAGAGTAGCAAAAATAAAAATAAATGGGACTACATCAAACTAAAAAACTTTTGCATAGAGAAGGAAACTGCCAAAAAAACAAAAGGCTGTCTACTGAATGGGAGAAGATATTTGCAAGCAATATGTCTGATAAGCGCTTAATATCCAAAATATACAAAGAACTCATACAACTCAACATTAAAAACACAAGAAAACCCTATTTAAAAAATGGACAGAGGACCTGAGTAGACATTTTTCCAAACAAGAAATACGGATAACCAATAGACACATGGATCGATGCTCAACATGACTAAATCATCAGGGAAATGCAAATCAAAATCTCAAAATAATGCTTCATACCAGTCAGAATGGCTACTATTAAAAAGACAAGTAATAATTATTGGCAAGGATGTGGAGAAAAGGGATACTTTGTGCACAGTTGGTGAAAATGTAAATTTGTGCAGCCCCTATGGAAAATGGTATGGTGATTTCCTCAAAAAATTAAAAAATAGTAGTACCATACAATCCATCTATTTCACTTCTAGGTATTTTTACAAAGAAATCACAAACATTAACTTAAGTAGAAATATGCACCCCTGTGTTCATTGCAGCATTATTTATAATAGCCAAGGTATAGGAGTAACCTAGATGTCCATCAATAGATGAGTGGATAAAGAAGATGTGGTATATATATATACATATATATGCACACACAGGAAATATATATATATGTATATATGAGTAGATAAAGTGGATATATATGAGTGGATAAAGTGGATATAGATCAGTGGATAAACAAGATGTGGTATATATATATATTATATGTACACATTTTATATATATATGTACATATATAATATGTATATATACACACATTGGAATACTAGCCAGAAAAAATAATGAAATCTCGTCATTCATAATAACATGGATGGACACAGTATTCTGCTAAGCAAAATTGTTAGAGGAAGACAAATGCTATGTGATTTCACTTATATGTGGAATCTAAAAAACAAAACAAATGAGCAAACATAACAAAACAAACTCAGAGATTTAGAGAACAAACAGGTTGTTGCCAGAGGAGAGGCAGGTAGGGTGATGAGTGAAACAGGTGAGGGACATTAAGAGGGACAAACTTCCAGTTATAAATCATAAGGATGAAGTGTACAATATGAGGAATATAGTCAATAATACTATTATAATTTTATATGGTAACAGATGATAACTAGACTTGTTATAGTAATCATTTTGTAATGATTCGCTGGAAGAATCACTATGCTATGCACCTGGAACTAGCATGGTTTTGTAGGTCTATTATACTTCAGTTAAATAAATGAATTAATCTAACAAAAAGGAAGTGATGTGTGACAGAGAGTTCTAGGCTTTAGAATCAGAAAATCTGGATTCAAAGAAGCACAAATTACATTGACACAATATCAATTGCACTATTCATTCAGCTTCCCTTCTCCCATTAACTCATGGATCAAAGAGATAATCAGTTTGATTGGTAGTAAGTTAAAGTTCTTCACAGGTGGGAGATGGGTTTCTGTGATATCTTCATTGGGTTACCTTCATCCAAAGACTGGATACAGAAGCTGACTCCAGGATCTTTCTACATCCAACATTTCCTATGCAACATTCCTCATACCCTCTTCAAGGTTTCTGGGACAGGTCACAAGGACACAGGTGGAAATCTGGTCCTGCTGGATCAAACATTGTTCTATCTGAAGGAAGTGAAAAATGAGGACAATCTCTGGTGGTCACTATCTACCTGAAAGCTCCCCAAAAGTTGACCTCCAGCTTCATAGGGTGAAAACACTAGGGATGAGTTAGACATTACTTTGTCCTTGGGTGGTGTTCTGAAGGTCCTAGTGCTAGAGAACATGCTTCAGTTCTTGGCTTTGGCAAGACCTCATGTGGGGGTACATAAAATATATCAGATACTGGCCAACTGCTAGGACCCTGATGACACTGCAGGAAGAGTGCAGAAGCAAATGCCATAATTGCTCCAAATTCAGATGTTCTGATAGAAGTTCAATTCTCTGTGTGTGACTTGCCCTGTGGTGAGGTATGTCTGTATAAGTATATCAAGGCAGGTCTTCTTACAGTTTCAATCAATTGCCAGTGTAGATTATCCAACACAGACAGATTTTAAGAGTCTGACCAGTGAGAGTCATGTCACACTTTAGGACTCAGGGTGATTTGTGAAGGCAGACTGATCATAATGACAATGATGATAAGAATAATTTTTAGTCTCTCCACATGGCAGGCACTGTTCTATCCCATTAGTACCTAGTGATATCATTGCCATTTTGTAGATATAGAAACTGAGGCCCAGTGGTAAAATAACTTGCATAAAAACCACATCACAAGTGAACACTGGGGGTGGAACTTGAATCCAGTTTGGGCAGCCTGAAAACAGAGCCTGATCCCCTAATGAGGCTAGATGCAGATGGGAGCAGGGCCTGGGCTGTGCAGGGTGATGAATGCAGTCTTGGTGAGAACATCTTCTACCTCGCAACACTGAGACAGTGTAAGAGAAGTTGGTCAGAGATTACAATAAAGGAAAAAAATGGAAGAGAGTCATGCCAGTTCATCAAAAGTCATGACCCTTAGCTCTATCCTAAAACTAAGTCCTAAGACTTGGTCATTCTATTCTGAAACTACCTGGTGTAGCTGACCATTCACCCACATGTAGGCAAAAATTTATACCAGACATTGCCCCAAACTTATGCCTTAATGATGCTGGAATGTTTGGGAAACTCTCTAATGGAGGCTTCCTAATCTAGACAAAAAGTTCTATTTAACCTTCTGCTTCTTTCACCAAATACAAGGCAAACCACTTTACCCTTGGGGACCTGGAGTTTCACATGTCCTGATACAATTGCACCTGCAGGCAAAATCACAGCAATGACTTTGAGTTGTAGGTGAATTGCTCCCATTGCAGCTGTTACATGGTAGGGGCAGCAAGAATGCCAACAGGGTCAGGTGTCCTAAGCCATGTACTAGAGCATGAAATTGTTTGGCTGCAGCATGAGGAGGCTATGGGGCTCACTGCCAACCTGACATGTCACTCTGTGGCCTCTGGAGGGTTCGGAGACCTAGAGTTGAGGCACCTAGTCCTGAGAACCCAGGCACTAGGGCCCAGATACACTTTCTGAAGCCACCCAACAAGGGTGCCATGCTCCCTGAAAATCTGCTGTGGCTCTGATTGGACTAAAGGACTGGGTAGGTCCTTAGGAGCAGAGATCCCAGAGCGGAGGCCAGAAGGAATGACCTGGAAACACAAAGATCTGTGGGAATGACATTGCCTGACATTGCCTTTCTGTGGCTTCAGGATATTGGGTATACTTCCAGGGGAAGAAGGATCTGGGAGCCAAGGCAGATATAAACAGCTAGGTCAAGGTAAGAATATAGAAAACAGTACAGACTCCAATGTTCACAACAAATAACAGGAATACCTAGGAAAGTTTCCGAAGATGGAGCCCACATGGAGCCCAAGAACTGATACAGAGAACCCAAGTTGTTAGTAGAGTGACTGTAGTTGAGCCCATAGGCAAGGAAGTCCAGGTAAGGGCACTGAGTCTATTTGGACAAATATTCATAAACTCCAACTCATTCTCATACTATTTCTGACAAAATTAAATTGTCTTTCCTCCATAAAATGTAGCTAGACAATTTATGTTGCCCATTCAATGCCAGACTGACTTAAGAGTTATTGTTTTAATTGGGGGCTGTAAATATTTAGTTATGCCCGACTGTTTGCAACCCTATGAACCATAGCCAACAAGGCTCCTCTGTCCAAGAAATTCTCCAGGCAAAAATACTGGCATGGATAGCCAATCCCTTCTTCAGGGAATCTTCCTAATCCAAGGATCAGACCTACATCTCTTATGCCTTCTGCATTGGCAGGCAGGTTACTTACCACTAGTACCATCTGGGAAGACCAAATATTTAGGACACAAATACATGCATATAATATATATAGGTATATAAATATATGTGACTTGTACAAACATGCTATATATTTTATATATATTAAGTAGTCAACTGTGTCTTCAGGTACTGAGCATACAATGTCTAGAAGACACACATAGTACATCTGAAGTATAAGTATTTAGTTAATGGAGACATGAGAGAGGCATAGAGATAGAAAAAGAGTTAGAGATTGAGAGAAAATGAGAGAATTATAGGTCTAGAATTCTACATGCAGAAAGAAACCAAAGACTTGTTTGTTTTTTGACAGGGGTGGTGCACTTTGGATTCGGAATGCCATGTCACAAAAACAATGTCCACTTGTCTGGATTATGTTTGGGTTATCTGCACCCTCCGATCTTAGTGCAACAGGATTTGCCAGTGGACCATGTCCACTAGAACAAAGACGTAAAAAGGATTCACATTCCTTCGCACACACCATCACACAGTGACCTCCAGGGTCCAAGGGCCACTTCTGTCTATGGCATGTCCATCTCCTGTCAGTAGTCCTCCATGCCTTCAACCATGAAGAGTTTACTAACAGGGAGGAGAAAAAGAAGCTTGACACCTTTAGCAATTTAGGAAAATCTCCTTTACAGATACATTTTCTTTAGTATTTCTGTTTTCCAACTTTATTACCAAGGCTACACTTGGTCACAGGTGAGATGGGGACCTGCATGCTTGTGGTCATTATGCTTCAGGATATCACTGTTTGTTGATGTGCATGGAGTACTAGTCACTCTCTTCCTTTGCTAGATGCCAAGCATTTGAGTAAAGGGTCCTAACTGCCAGCTGATAGCCCCACTGAGTGTCAGAGTGTAAGGGTGTGCATGCTACTCTTTACTCTGGGTCACTTGAAATGATAAATGTTAGAGGATGTTAGAATAGATTTTCCTGAAATTCTAGCTTTCATTTGTATAAGTAAATGTCATCTAATGCTTAGCAAAACCATTCAACTGAAGTGAATAAGAATCTTGGGTTTCAGACAGAAATGACCAATGGAGATAATTTGTGTCAGTAGATAAAGGATGCTAGAAATCTTCCATTTTGCTTTTTTTTTTAAAGATGTCTAAAGCCTGGCAAATAGTGCCTGTATTCCAAAGCAAAGACAATTAGCAGAAGAAGGGTCAATGCATTGAAAGCAAACTGAGTTTTCATTTTACTAATTTTAAGAAAATCAATTCATGAGGAAATTTGTTTAAAAAACAAATGAACTGATTTTCACAAGCTGTCCAAAATCATAGCAGCACAGTAGGTTTTAATTCATAAGGATATACAAAAGTAATCTGATGAAAAGTGTCTATCCTTCATTCCTACAGACATTTCTCTCTGCCCTGACTTTCTCCTCTCATTTATCTTTTCTAACTAACCACAGTATGTTCACAAAGAGAGATTTGTCACCCTAAACTGTCTTCTGAGAAATTCCCCAGGAATACACAGTGCCATTGAACGCCTTTACCTATTAAATCTAGTTCTATAACACAGAATCAATCTATTTATTTTCATTCATTCCTAAAATACTTATTAACTGTGTTAGCAACTATATGCCAGGCATTGTCTGTGCTGAAAATGCAATGAGGAATAATATAAACGAGTTCCCTACCTTCATGAAATGTATAGTCTGGGAGAGAAGGCACTAATCATAGACTCACATATATATAAATGTAGTGTTAAAATTGTGGTAAACTCTATGAGTGAGAATCACAAGAACCTATGAGAGCTTATGGTCAGTAAATTTGACCTAGAAATATCAGGGAATATTTCCTTAAGGAAATGACAGTTGCAGTCTATATAAGGAGAACAGAAGGAAGAGTCAACTTATAAGTTAAAGGATTAGGGAAATGGAAACTGTACATACAAAAAGACCCTATAGAAACTTCCCTGGTGGTCCAGTGGCTAAGATTTCACGCACCCAATGCAGGCAGCCCAGGTTTCTATCCCCGGTCAGGAAGCTGGACCCTGCATGCTGCAGCAAAGATCAAGATCCCACATGCTGCAACTAATACCTGACACAGCCAAATAAATAAATAATTTTTGTTAAAAAAAAAAGGGGGGGGGCCTGCAGCAATAGGGGGTATGATACATTTCAGAAATTAAAAGTAAAACAGAAACTGCGTTAGTCACTAGGGAAATGCAAATCAGTGAGATAATGCATCATAACTATGAACATAGCTGTAATCAAAAAGACGGACAGTAACAAGTTGGCAAAGGTGTGGAGAAACTGGAACCTTCATACATTGCTGGTAGGAATGTAAACTGGTTCGGCCACTTTGGAAAACACTTTGGCAGATCCTCAAAATTTAAACATAAAATTACCATAATGACCAAGCAATTCTACCCCTAGGTATATTCCCAAAAGAATATGCTCATACAGACTTGCACCTGCATGTTCAAATCCAAATGTCCACCAACTGATGAATGAACAAGCAAAATATACTGTATACATTCAATTTGACAATAAAAAGGAATGAAGCACTAAGTAAATAAACCCTGAAGTCTGAAAACAGTATAAAAAATGAGAGAAAGTCAGACACAAAAAGCCACACTCCATTATATGATTCCTCCATTATAAGATGTCCAGAGCAGGCAAATCCAGAAGGACAGAATATAGATTGGTGGTTAACATGGGCTGGGGCAGAAGAAACTGGAGGATGAATGCTAAAAGATTTCTTTTAGAGGGGATGAAAATAGTTGAGTTAGATTGTGGTGATGGTTGTGCTGTGCTTGTCCTTACTCGTTCAGTCATGTCCAACTCTTTGCAACCCCATGAACTATAGCCCACCAGGTTCCTCTGTTCATGGGCGTTTTCCAGGGAACAATACTGGAGTGGGTTGCCATGCCCTCCTTCAGAGGATCTTCCCAACCAAGGGGTCAAACCCAGGTCTCCCGCATTGCAGGTAGATTCTTTACCATCTTAGCCACCTGGGAAACCCATGAATACTGGAGTGGGTAACCTATCCTTTCTCCAGGGGATCTTCCTGACCCAGGAATCGAACTAGATCTCCTGCACTGCAGGAGGATTCTTTACCAGCTGAGCCACTGGTGTGGTACCAGGGAACCCCCGGTTGTGATAGTTGCACAACCTTAAAAACATACTAAAATGATTGAACTGTACACCTCAAAAGAGTGAATTTTATATTATGATATACCATAAGTGAATATCAAAAAGGGTAAATGATGTATCAATTTTTTACAACAACAAAAAAATACTAAGACAAGAGAACCAAAGAGAGTATGAGTAGAGTAATGCAAAACAGGGCTGAAACAAGAGATAGAGGCCCAGTCTCAGAGGGTCTTTGTGACTTAAGGACTTGGTCTTTGTCTAAGAGTGATGGAATCTTATAAGGAGAAAGGTGATGTTATTAGATTTGTGATAAGAACTATCACTTTGCTATAGTGTGGATTATGGATTAGAGAAGGCAAGAGTGAGTGCTACAGAGTGGATAAGCCTTTTTGTAGGCTCCCGGGTGTGAAAAGTTGGACCATAAACCAAACTGGAGGAAATAAAGTTGCAGAGAAGTGGATGAATTTAAAGTTCTTAGGAAATATCATCTAGGGAACCCCCTGGCAGTCCAGTAGTTAGGACTCTGCTTTCACTGCTGTGGTCCAGGGTCAATCCCTGTTCAGGGAAATAAGATCCCACAAGCTCAAGGTGTGGCAAAACAAAAAAAAGAAAGAAAGAATATCTATCCTATTTGGTGTACATTTGAGGGTGGTATCAAGGACATCATACATATTTGTATATGTTTATGTCAGGATGATTCCAAGTTTCTGGTTTACATAATAGAATAAATTATAATACCATTTCATGAGAAAAGGAAGACTGCAAGAAGACTGGGCAAAGACAAGAAAACAATGATCTTGATTTAACATTGAGTTAGAAGTCCTTTCAGACATCCCGGAGGAGATGTCAAGTGAGCTGATGAGTAAATATGCAGGGCTGAGTTTTAGAGAAGAGGTCTAGACTGGAGCTCTTTTGTGAGGTTTGTGAGACATCCTCATGAGTCAATCTTTAAAGCCATAAGCATAGATGAGAGAAGAGAAGAATAAGGAATGAAAAGAGAGACAAGCCTAAGTCTAATCCTGAGGAAATCTAATGTCAAATGACCAAGTAGAAAACAATGAGCCAATCAACGAGGTAGAAGGACACAGATAGGTAAGAGGAAAACTAAGAGTGATGTCATAGAAGTAAAGGAAGAAATTGTTTCAAGAAAGAAGATGTCAGTCTTTTTCCATGAAAAACATATACTATGAAAAATGGAGTCTATAGTTAAATTCAGTAGAAAATACTGGATTAACTAACATTAATAATTTTCTCTATTGCAAAACTCAGATTTATTTTTAGATTGTTAAATGTATATTGTGAATCTCCTATAGTATATAAATATATCCCAAACTTAACTGGCCTTAGAATCCTTTCTTGGGGTGGAACACTTATTAATATGGCTTGGGACACTGTTTGGGGAAACTTGTAGGAGGCAATGTGTAGGTGAAGCTCAGTTGTCAGCCCTACCCCCTTGAAGTAAGAATCATCATCCTTACAACTAATAGATTTAAAATAAAAGTCATTTCATTTCTTCAAAGAAGACACACAAATGGCCAACAGGCCCATGAAAAGATGCTCAACATCAATAGTTATTAAGACTACAATGTTACAAAGACTACTATACCCCAATACAAAATAAAAATTTTTAAGTTTCTGCATGCATGCTAAGTCACTTCAGTCGTGTCCAACTCTTTGCAACTCTATGAACTGTAGCCCACCAGGCCTCTCTGTCCATGGGATTTTCCAGGCAAGAATACTGGAGTGGGTCACCATGCTCTCCTCCAGGGGATCTTCACAACCCAAAGCTCAGACCCACATCTCTTATGTCTCCTGCACCTGCATTAGCAGGCAGGTTCTTTACTACTTTCTCCACCGGGGGAGTCCATTTAAAGTTTGGAAAAATAGAAAAAGGCTATCTAGATAAACAAACAAACAAACAAAAACTAGAATGAGGTATCACCTCATACCAGTCAGAATGGCATTATCAAAAAGTCTAAAATAACAAATGCTATAAAGGGTGTGGAGAAAAGGGAACCAACCCCCCAACACTGATGTCAGGAATGTAAATTGGTACACCCAACTACAGTATGGAGGTTCATTAAAAAGTTAAAAATAGTTACCATATGATCCAGCAATCCCACTCCTGGGCATATATTTAGAAAAACAAAAGCTCTAATTCGAACAGATGCATACACCCTAAAACTAAAACTAAATATTAAAAAAATTAAATATTAAGATCATGGCTTCATGGCAAATTGAAGGGGGAAAAGTGGAAGCAGTTTGGGTTCTAAAATCACTGCAGATGGTGACAGCAGCCATGAAATTAGTATACTATTGCTTTTTGGCAGGAAAGCTATGGAAAACCCTGACAGTGTGTTAAAAAACAAAGACATCATTTTGCCGATAAAGGTCCATATACTCAAGGCTTTGGTCTTTCCAATAGTCATGTACGGTTCTGAGAGCTGGACCATAAAGAAGGCAGACCGCCAAAGAATTAATGCTTTCAAACTGTGATGTTGGTGCAGACTCTTGAGAGTCTCTTGGACAGCAAGGAGATCAAACCAATCAATCTTAAAGGAAATTAATCGTGAATACTCATTGGAAGGACTGATGCTGAAGCTGAAGCTCCAGTATTTTGGCCACCTGATGTGAACAGCCAACTCATTGGAATAGACCCTGATGCTGGGGAAGATTGAAGGCAGAAAGAGAAGAGGGTGACAGAGGATGAGATAGCTGGATGGTGTCACCAATGCAATGAACATATACTTGGGCAAACTCTGGGAAATGGTAAGGGACAGGGAAACCTGGCGTGCAGCAGTGCAAGGGGTTGCAAAGTGTGGGACACGAGTTCGCAACTGATCAACAGCAACATACATCCCGAGTTCACTGGAACACTATTTCCAAAAGCTAAGACATGGAAGCAAACCAAGTATCCATCAACAGATGAATGGATAAAGATGTAGTATATATACAATGGAATATTACTTAGCCATAAAAAATAATGAAATAATGCCACTTGTAGCAACATGGATGGACCTAGAGGTGATCATACTAGATGAAGTAGTCAGACAAAACCAAATAGCATACATCATTTATATGTTTAATCTAAAAAATAATGCAGATAAACTTAAATATTTATAGAACAGAAACAGACTCATAGACATAGAAAGTAAATTTATGGCTATCAAAGAAGAAGTGGGGAGAGGATAAATTGGTAGTATGTGATTAAGAGATGTGCATGGTGCATAGTAGGTGCTCATTCACTCTGTTCTGTCTTGACTGTAGCCCACCAGGCTCCTCTGTCCCTGGGATTATCCCAGCAAGAATACTGGAGTGGGTTGCCATTTCCTCCTCCAGGGGATCTTCATGACCCAGAGATCAAACTCGAATCTCCTAGGCTCCTGTATTGGTAGGCTGATCCTTTACCACTGGGCCACCTGGGAAGCCCCAAGAGATGCACACTTCCATATATAAAATAGATAAACAACAAGGACCTACTGTATAGCACAGGGAACTATATTCAATATCTTGTAATAAACTATAATGGAAAAGAATTTTAAACGAATATAAACACACACATATATATGTACAGGTAACCAAATCACTTTGCTACACACTTGACTAACACAATATTGTAAATTGACTCTACTTTTTTTTTTTTTAATTTATTTTTTTATTTTTCAGTGGGTTTTGTCATACATTGATATGAATCAGCCATAGAGCTACACGAATTCCCCATCCCGGTCTCCCATCCCACCTCCCTCTCCACCCGATTCCTCTGGATCCCCCCAGCCCAACAGGCCCGAGCACTTGACTCATGCCTCCCACCTGGGCTGGTGGTCTGTTTCACCACAGATAATATACATACTGTTCTTTCGAAACATCCCACCCTCCCCTTCTCCCACAGAGTTCAAAAGTCTGTTCCGTACTTCTGCGTCTCTTCTTCTGCCCTGCATATAGGGCCATCGTTATCATCTTTCTAAATTCCCCATATATGCGTTAGTATACTGTAATGTTCTTTATCTTTCTGGCTCACCTCACTCTGTATAATGGGCTCCAGTTTCATCCATCTCATTAGAACTGATTCAAATGAATTCTTTTTAACAGCTGAGTAATATTCCATGGTGTAAATGTACCACAGCTTCCTTATCCATTCATCTGCTGATGGGCATCTAGGTTGCTTCCATGTCCTAGCTATTATAAACAGTGCTGCGATGAACATTGGGGTGCACGTGTCTCTTTCAGATCTGGATTCCTCAGTGTGTATGCCCAGAAGTGGTATTGCTGGGTCATATGGTAGTTCTATTTCCAGTTTTTTAAGAAATCTCCACACGGTTTTCCATAGTGGCTGTACTAGTTTGCATTCCCACCAACAGTGTAAGAGGGTTCCCTTTTCTCCACACCCTCTCCAGCATTTATTGCTTGTAGACTTTTGGATAGCAGCCATCCTGACTGGCGTGTAATGGTACCTCATTGTGGTTTTGATTTGCATTTCTCTGATAATGGGTGATGTGGAGCATCTTTTCATGTGTTTGTTAGCCATCTGTATGTCTTCTTTGGAGAAATGTCTGTTTAGTTCTTTGGCCCATTTTTTGATTGGGTCATTTATTTTTCTGGAATTGAGCTTCAGGAGTTGCTTGTATATTTTTGAGATTAATCCTTTGTCTGTTTCCTCATTTGCTATTATTTTCTCCCAATCCGAGGGCTGTCTTTTCACCTTACTTATAGTTTCCTTTGTTGTGCAAAAGCTTTTCATTTTCATTAGGTCCCATTTGCAGATGACATGATCCTCTACATAGAAAACCCTAAAGACTCTTCCAGAAAATTACTAGAGCTAATCAATGAATATAGTAAAGTTGCAGGATATAAAATTAACACACAGAAATCCCTTTCATTCCTATATACTAACAATGAAAAAACAGAAAGAGAAATTAAGGAAACAATACCATTCACCATTGCAACAAAAAGAATAAAATACTTAGGAATATATCTACCTAAAGAAACAAAAGACCTATACACAGAAAACTATAAAACATTGATGAAAGAAATCAAAGAGGACACAAACAGATGGAGAAACATACCGTGTTCATGGATTGGAAGAATCAATATTGTCAAAATGGCTATTCTACCCAAAGCAATTTATAGATTCAATGCAATCCCTATCAAGCTACCAATGGTATTTTTCACAGAACTAGAACAAATAATTTCACAATTTGTATGGAAATACAAAAAACCTCGAATAGCCAAAGTAATCTTGAGAAAGAAGAATGGAACTGGAGGAATCAACCTGCCTGACTTCAGACTCTACTACAAAGCCACAGTCATCAAGACAGTATGGTACTGGCACAAAGACAGAAATATAGATCAATGGAACAGAATAGAAAGCCCAGAGATAAATCCACGAACCTATGGACACCTTATCTTTGACAAAGGAGGCAAGGATATACAATGGAAAAAAGACAACCTCTTTAACAAGTGGTGCTGGGAAAAGTGGTCAACCACTTGTAAAAGAATGAAACTAGAACACTTTCTAACACCATACACAAAAATAAACTCAAAATGGATTAAAGATCTAAATGTAAGACCAGAAACTCTAAAACTCCTAGAGGAGAACATAGGCAAAACACTCTCTGACATAAATCACAGCAAGATCTTCTATGACCCACCTCCCAGAATATTGGAAATAAAAGCAAAAATAAATAAATGGGACTCTACTTCAATTTAAAAAAAATTTAAGATCATTTGTCATTTTGCTTCATCTTTTTTTGTCCTCCATAACACCAGCACACAAACTTCATCAGTTACAACAGACTTGACAGAATGATTTGTAGTGACTAAAAATAATAAACCATAGGGATTTCATAATATACATAACTCAAACCATCACACAATATGTCCTAAACTTATAAAGTGATGTATGTCAATTATTTCTTGATAAAACTGGGTGGGAAACCATAGGAGGGTAGGGTGGCATAGGGTTTATTGATGGATGTAAAATTTTACATGACCTTTCCCATGTTCAAGGGAAGACCATCCAAGAACATAATTTATGATGGAAAGAGGGTTCTCATAGTCACCTCCATCCCAACTTCTAAGTTTGCACCCCCCCCACCATACTTAAAACCATTCCTCTCTAAATGAGCATCTTTGTCATGCAATCCTCTTCCCACTCTCAGAAAATTCTATTTCTGGCCTTCTAGAAAGGATCTCACCTCAAATATCTTTCCTCTTTCCCCCAGCAATACCTTTCCCTGTCAATATAAATATAGTCAATATAATCAATTATATTCAATGTATATTCAATTATAGTCAATATAGCCAATATAAAAAAGAAGATTCCCAGGGCTTCAGGAAACATTCTCAGTAACATTTGACACATCATGCTCTAAAAAACTGTGGAGTTGGGATGGGAGTATAGATACGCCTTTAAGGCTCAAAGATCACAAAAAAAATCTAGAGTGAGTCTAAGCAACACACTTGGTATCACACATTCACTATATAGTCTGTTCAGTAGAGAACTGTCAGAACATAAACACACAGACACACACAGACACACACACACACACACACACACACAGACACACACACACACACACACACACACTTCCCAAGGACCAACATTAGTTCTCAGAAGCAGTATAACTAGTAAGGAGAAAAAATTTTCCTATCTTCTTCCATATCTTGCAGTACCAACCATCTCACATTGGAATCAGTAATTCATGTTTTTATGAAAAATACTTGTTTATTTTTTTCTTTGCTTCCCAGCCTGTTTCATATTGTGCCCATTCAGGTCTGCTAAGAGCAATAAACAGTTCCATTGTTTAGCCATACATTTTTTAATAATTACCAAAGACTCAGATGTAAGGAGTTCCATTGAATTTGTCTTAAAATAGGAGAGAAAGTTTGTTTAATTCTATCAGGAAAACATAGCTTGGTTCTTCACATTCTTAGAAAAAGAACTCTTAAATGCATCCAACACAGCTAAATTCACACTATAATTTTTATGCATCATTGAGTTTCTTCGTAAGAGAGCTCTCAAACTCTAAAACTTCCTAAAAGCTAGAAATGGGTTTCATGTACCATTTTCAAGATTTTTAAATGTCTAAAAGAAACATATTTGGTCACCATAAGGGAATCTGCAATATCTACAACAGGTTTCCTTGGTTTGGGTAGGAATTATAGAAATTCAGTGTTGAATATGTATGTTTCACCTTCATCATAATCGTTAACTAGTAGCTAAAATTGTCTTTGCTTACTAAAATGCAAAAACCCAGGGACCTTCCCTGGTGGTCCAGTGGTTGAGTCTGTGCTTCCACTGCAAGGGGCGTGGGTTCAATCTTTGGTTGGGGAAGTAAGATCCTGCATGCTGCAAGGCTCAGCCAAAGAATAGGAAAAAAAAAAAGAAAAAAGAAAAACCCATAACTATTTACAGAATACAAATTTATGGGGGAAAGTCTCTCTCAATTTGCAAATGATGGAGCAGGTGGATGACAGGACTTTTGCTATTGATAGTGTTGGAAACCACTACCACTGTGGTTTCATTAGAGTACTACATCCTCTGAAGCAATACATTAAATAAACAGCTGCTCTCTGGCTTAGCAGTCTTATGAGCAGGGCGGTCTTCTTTTGACAAATTTTTGTTTTGTTTTTCTGTGTTGGTGTTTACTGTTGAAAACATATCTTCCCTTGTAGCTACAAGGTTATAATTATTAGGTGTTCCAATTAAAGCCATGTTAGGGCTCATCTATTGTTGCATGATTTTGAAAACATGCTATCTCTTTTGATGATTGTGATATTATTAATCAGCTAATTACCATCATTGGAAAAATATGTGTCCAAGTAGTTTCAAAAACACCTCTGAAAACAAATTAATTTAAAGTCTTAAAATGTGTATGTTATTTGCAGATAAGATGCATTTTCATGTACAGTTGCTCAGCTCCAAGCCAAGGCAAAAATAAGCACAGGACCCCACAGAAATTGTGTCACCTTGTTGACTTCTGATGTTTTTGTGGCATTCCCTCCCAGCTCAGCATGAGGTATTTGTCTGTCAGCAATGGTCAGATAAATGATTAGCTGACACAGCTCTTCACTCTATGGGTCACTGGCAGAACAGACTGGTTCAAATATACAAGATGTTGGCTCTAGCTCTTCCTGAATGCCTTTCCTACTTCATTAAGCTTTAAACATAGTTGTTTTTGTAGAGAAATAGCACATATTGGCTCTCAAAAATATAAACCCACTGCCTAAATGCAACAGATACATTTATGTGGACTGATTTTTCATAAGGCTGAGAAGAAATTTTAGCTGTGATTTATTTTGACATGTGTTTTATCCACACAGCTTTGTAACTATGACAGAGCAGTAAGACCCAAATGTGGTCACCAATATCTGTTCTCCCTCCCTGAATCACACTCATGAATGCAGGCAATATTGACCACAATTCATCAAAACAAATTCTGATAAAATACACTTGGATCTTCTCAACACATCATATTAGACAAGTGTTTAATTTGGTGCCATGTCATATCTCTCTGGGAATGGTTGAGGAAGACCAGCAACTAGAAAAAGGACAAAAGAAGTATGAGTTGAAATATTTGGATTTTATGATCCAAAGGCTAAAATTAAACTAAAACCCTTATTAAGTGTAACTGGCAATCTTCCTTCCATAGACAGACTATTAAATGCAAACTATCCCAATCTGATCACATGGACCACAGCCTTGTCTAACTCAATGAAACTATGACCCATGTCATTTAGGGCCACCCAACACGGACAGGTCATGGTGGAGAGTTCTGACAAAATGTGGCCCACTGGAGAGGGGAATGGCAAACCACTTCAGTATTCTTGCCTTGAGAAACCCCATGAATGGTATAAAAAGGCAAAAAGATAGGACACTGGAAGATGAACTCCCTAGGTTGGTAGGTACTCAATATGCTACTGGAGTTCAGTGAAGAAATAACTCCAGAAAGAATGAAGAGACAGAGTCAAAGCAAAAACAACACCCAGTTGTGGATGTGACTGGTGATGGAAGTAAATTCCGATGCTGTAAAGAGCAATATTGCATAGGAACCTGGAATGTTTGGTCCATGAATCAAGGCAAATTGGAAGTGGTCAAACAGGAGATGGCAAGAGTGAACATCAACATTTTAGGAATCAGTGAGCTAAAATGAACTGGAATGGATGAATTTAACTCAGATGATCATTGTATCTACAGCTGTGGGCAAGAATCCCTTAGAAGAAATGGAGTAGCCATCACAGTCAACAAGAGTCCAAAATGCAGTACTTGGATGCAATCTCAACAACGACAGAGTGATCTCTGTTCATTTCCAAGGCAAACCATTCAGTATCACAGTAATCCAAGTCCATGCCCCAACCAGTAATGCTGAAGAAACTGAAGTTGAATGGTTCTATGAGGACCTACAAGACCGTCAAGAACTGACACCCAAAAAAGATGTCCATTTCATTATAAGGGACTGGAATGCAAAAGTAGGAAGTCAAGAAATACCTGGAGTAACAGGCAAATTTGGCCTTGGAGTACAGAATGAAGCAGGGCAAAGTCTAATAGAGTTTTGCCAAGAGAACACACTAGTCATAGCAAACACCCCTTCCAACAACACAAGAGAAGACTCTACACATGGATGTCACTAGATAGTCAATACCAAAATCAGACTGATTATATTCTTTGCAACTAAAGATGGAGAAGCCCTATACAGTCAGCAAAAACAAGACTGGGAGCTGACTGTGGCTCTGATCATGAACTCTTTATTGCCAAATTTAGACTTAAATTGAAGAAAGTAGGGAAAACCACTAGACCATTCAGGTATATCTAAATCAAATCCCTTAAGATTATACAGTGGAAGTGACAAATAGATTCAAGGGACTAGATCTGACAGACAGAGTGCCTGAAGAACTACGGACGGAGGTTCATGACATGGTACAGGAGAGAGTGGTCAAGACCATCCCCAAGAAAAACAAATGCAAAAAGGCAAAATGGTTGCCTGAAGAGGCCTTACAAATAGCTGAGAAAAGAAGAAAAGTGAAAGGCAAAGGAGAAAAGAAAAGATATTCCCATTTGAATGCAGAGTTCCAAAGAATAGCAAGGAGAGATAAGAAAGCCTTCCTCAGTGATCAATGCAAAGGAATAGAGGAAAATAATAGAATGGGAAAGACTAGAGATCTCTTCAAGAAAATTAGAGATACCAAAGGAACATTTCATGCAAAGATGGGTACAATAAAGGACAGAGATGTTATGGACCTAACAGAAGCAGAAGATATTAAGAAGAGGTAGCAAGAAAACACATAAGAGCTATACGAAAAAGATCTTCATGGCCCAGAAAACCACAATGGTGTGACCACTTACCTAGAGCCAGACATCCTGGAATGCGAAATCAAGTGGGCCTTAGGAAGCATCACTACAAACAAAGCTAGTGGAGGTGATTAAATTCCAGTTGAGTTATTTCAAATCCTAAAAGATGATGCTGTGAAAGGGCTGCACTCAATATGCGTGCAAATTTGGAAAACTCAGCAGTGGCCACAGGACTGGAAAAGGTCAGTTTTCATTCCAATCCCAAAAAAAAAGGCAATGCCAAAGATTGTTTAAACTACCAATCACACACGCTAGCAAAGTAATGCTCAAAATTCTCTAAGCCAGGCTTCAACAGTATGTGAACCATGAACTTCCAGATGTTCAAGCTGGATTTAGAAAAGGCAGAGGAACCAGAGATCAAATTGCCAACATCCGTTAGATCATTGAAAAAGCAAGAGAGTTCCACAAAAATATCTATTTCTGTTGTATTGACTATGCCAAAGCCTCTGCCTGTGTGGATCACAACAAACTGTAGAAAATTCTTCAAGAGATGGGAATACCAAACCACCTGACCTGCCTCCTGAGAAACCTATATGCAGGTCAGGAAGCAACAGTTAGAACCGGACATGGAACAACAGACTGGTTCCAAATCAGGAAAGGAGTACATCAAGGCTGTATATTGTCACCCTGTTTATTTAACTTATATACAGAGTATATCATGAGAAATGCTGGGCTGGATGAAGCACAAGCTAGAATCAAGATTGCTGGGAGAAATATCAATAACCTCAGATTTGCAGATGACACCACCCTTGTGGCAGAAATTGAAGAAGAACTGAAGAGTCTCTTGATGAAAGTGAAAGAGGAGAGTGAAAAAGTTGGATTAAAACTCAACATTCAGAAAACTAAGGTCATGGTATCTGGTCCCATCACTTCATGGCAAGTATATGGGGAAACAATAGCAACAGTGACAGACTTTATTTTTTTGGACTCCAAAATCACTGCAAATGGTGACTGCAGCCATGAAATTAAAAGACCCTTGCTCCTAGTAAGAAAGGTTATGACCAACCTAGACAGCATATTAAAAAGCAGAGACATTACTTTGCCAACAAAGGTCCATCTAGTCAAACTATGGTTTTTCCAATAGTCATGTATGGATGTGAGAGTTGGACTATAAAGAAAGCTGAGAGCTGAAGAAATGATGCTTTTGAACTGTGGTGTTGGAGAAGACTCTTGAGAGTCCCCTGGACTGCAAGGAGATCCATCCAATCCATCCTAAAGGAAATCAGTCCTGAAGACTCACTGGAAGGACTGATGCTGAAGCTGATACTTCAGTACCTTGGCCACCTGATGCAAAGACTGACTCATTGGAAAAGATCCTGATGCTGGAAAAGATTGAAGGTGGAAGGAGAAAGGGATGACAGTGGATGAGGTGGTTGGATGCCATAATTGACTCTATGGACACGAATATGAGTAAGTTCCAGGAATTGGTGTTGGACAGGGAAGTCTGGTGTGCTGTAGTCCATGGGGTCACAAAGAGTCAGACACAACTGAGCGACTGAACTGAACTAAACTGATCCCTGAGTCCTGGGAGACTGGAAACTCCATCTCCATTATTTAACATTTCATCCCAAGTGCCTGGAATTCTGTAGGTTCTCATAAATATATGTTGACAAATAAGTTTGAAACCTTAGAAAATCTCCAGACAAAATAGAGTGGGGTATTGAAACCCATAGGAGCAAAAGGATTTTCCAAAGTCACAAGTATCTGGTGGTCTAACCTTGGAGCTTCCACAGAATCTTGCTGGTGTTTCCTGGAGAAGGGTCTGATCCTTCACCCTCAAAGAAAGGTCCTTACCTTTTAATTTAGGCTTATATTTCCGGTGGAAGTTATAGAGTTAACAGTGGCCACCTCTTATCTGAGACATGCTTTAATTTTAAGCCACATTCCTATGGCATCATCATAGTTTCTCAGAGAGACTTCTTTGCACTCAGACTGCCCCAGTTTATGTTTCTCTTGAAATGATAATGTTTGCTGATGAGAGCTGAGGGATGGGCTCAAGGTGGTCCTGCCAATCCAACATAAAGGAAAAACATTGTGAAGATGGAAGGATTTTTAAAACCATTTTGGTGAAGTAGAAAGAATAATTTAAAGCCAAGGATATATTTAAAGAGAAAAGATGCTATCCTAATGCTTACTTTCCATAGTGTTAAAATGTAAGATTAAACTCTTATTATATAAAGGAAGGCATTTTCCTTTCTCATTTTGAATATCCTTGAGTGGCTATGGTAGATTTTGTCATCAGACAAAACAGAAGAATATTAACCTTGGTACAGGATTTTGTAATGAAAGGATACCATTTTAAAACCCAAAATTGAATGTTAGAGACATAAACCAATATATAAATTCTATAGATTATAGAAAGGGATTTAACAACCAGCTATCCTGAGGAGCTGGACTTCAGCCTTTCAGGACAATGCAAGTCACACTCAAGGGAAGAAGGTTCATCCTCTCATCATTATGAAGCGCTCAGCTGCATGTGTAGATGAGCACCATTCAGACAAGGTAGAACACACGTCTAAACTCCAAGCTCTTAAAATCAGCGACAACTCTAACACAACAAAATTAAGTGTCATAGAAACAATTAACTACATATAAACCAAAGAAATCAACACATATCCATTAATTCCACTTACAACACAGTACAAGTGGTAGAAGAGGGGAGAAAAGTCACGGAGTTTCTTTATGCAGACAGCTTGGAGCCTGAAAGAGCTCATGACCTGTTGCAGGTCTATTTAGGATGATATCATGACAGTATTGGGAATTCCAGCAGACCCTGACTGCAGGGTGGTTTGATGAACATGTGAGGTGAAGGCAGTGTAAACAGGAAATAATAGCCTAAGAGACTTCTCACGGGTGAGATTGAGATGATTTGACAGGTTACTAAATGGATTTGCTTGGGAGGCCTGAGGGTCTGAGGCTACAGGGGAGCAGAAGGAGACGGGAGGAAGCAGAGCAGGCCATACATGGAAGGAATTGAATCCTGTGATGTGAAGAGGTTGGTCTGACCCTATAGAGAACATCTATTGGAGTCCTACTTAACCTACAGATGCATTTGAGAATTTAGGAGTATTTTGCAATTTTATAAGCTTTGTCCCCCCTTAAAGAACAATAACTCCTGTTTTGTTTTCATTTATACATACTGGGGGTAGGGAGGAAAATAAGAAACTGGACCATGTAGCTTGAACTCCTGGGACCCTAGGAAAATCAAACTTGCAGGAACAAGGAGTTACAAGGTCTGAACTGGATGGTCATTCCATATCCAAGGAAGCTCTAGCAGTGAGGTGACTGTCACCCATGCGAGTCCCTTGTTCCTTTAATCTAGTGTTTAGTTACAGAATTGTAGCCAAATGCATCTCTAAAGAAATGTTTACTTTCCCCAGTAATATGGTGTTATTGTTGTTTAGTCACTAAGTTGTATCTGAGTATTTTGCGACCCTATGGACTGTAGCCCACCAGGCTCCTCTGTCCACAGGATTTCCCAAGTAAGAATACTGAAGTAGGTTGCCATTTCCTTCTCTAGGGGATCTTTCCCACCCAGGGATCTAACCCACATCTCCTGCATTAACAGGCAGATTCTTCACCACTGAGCCACCAGGGAAGCTCCCACTAACATTTAAACATCCCAGAAATGTCCAAGTGCTTGTTTATATGGCTCTACAATGCTTGTTCTTGCTCTATGATCTCCTAAATGTAGGATCCACCATGCTATGAAATCACATGTGTGTATCTCCTTCCCCATCTCCCACCTCCCATTACACTGTAGCTAAAGAGTTCATGATACTTTCTGCATGTGGCCCACAGTCCCACCAACAACCCTAAAGACCCTGTTAAGGCTCATTAATATAAATACAAAACTTAGGTTATTTTTCCTTAAGAGAAGATATTGCATGTATGAAGACAGATTTTGGTGGAAAAAAAAAAATCAGTGACTAAATTATCTTCTTTTCCTTCAGTTTACTACTGGTGAAAAAAAAAAGTTTCTATTAAAAGTTATTTGCATAGCTAAAAGGCACTCTAAGCAAAGGAAAATGAGTGTAACAATTAGTAAACAGAATAAAAGTGAGCTTTTAAAATAAATTTAGAGCTAAAGCAAGTGTGTGATATCTCAGATTCTAGATGTCATATTTTTTTTCCAGCCCCAAATTCATTTTTTCAAAGGAAAGATCCAAATTTTACAAAGAGAAGGTTTTGTTATACATATTTATTATACCATAGAGCTTTGTGTACTGTTGTATACCTAGCAAGTGTTAACGGAGTTTTTTAATTCCTGTTTTGAAAACCATCGATAGTAGAAGCAGAAGAAGAATCTGACTCCATATTAAACTTTATTTTTTATTGAAGCACGGTTGACTTACAATATTATATTAGTTCCAGGTGTACAACACACTGAGTCAATATTTTTATAGATTATATTCCATATAAAATTATTATAAAATGTTGGATACATTCCCTGTGCTATTAATTTTAAAAGACCACAGTAATTGTTTCTGTACAGGAAGGTTTGGCTGTGAATAATTTAATATAAGTCCACATTCCACTTAGGTAATTTGTTCACAATTCTTGCTTTGACTCTCCCACTTGACTAAATACATATACTAACTTTTAAGAAAAGCAGATTCATGTGAAGATTAACCTAAATACTGGAGTAGTGTTCCAGAGGGTGTGGAGAAAAGGGAACCCTCTTACACTGTTGGTGGGAATGCAAACTAGTACAGCCACTATGGAAAACAGTGTGGAGATTTCTTAAAAAACTGGAAATAGAACTACCATATGACCCAGCAGTACCACTTCTGGGCATACACACTGAGGAATCCAGATCTGAAAGAGGCACGTGCACCCCAATGTTCATCGCAGCACTGTTTATAATAGCCAGGACATGGAAGCAACCCAGATGCCCATCAGCAGATGAATGGATAAGGAAGCTGTGGTTCATATACACCATGGAATATTACTCAGCTGTTAAAAAGAATTCATTTGAATCAGTTCTAATGAGATGGATGAAACTAGAGCCCATTATACAGAGTGAAGTAAGCCAGAAAGATAAAGAACATTACTAACATTATATAAGTGTATACTAACACATATATACGGAATTTATAAAGATGGTAACGATGGCCCTATATGCAGGGCAGAAGAAGAGACGCAGAAGTACAGAACAGACTTTTGAACTCTGTGGGAGAAGGGGAGGGTGGGATGTTTCAAAAGAACAGCATGTATATTATCTGTGGTGAAACAGACCACCAGCCCTGGTGGGATGCATGAGTCAAGTGCGTGGGCCTGGTGGGCTGGGAAGACCCAGAGGAATCGGGTGGAGAGGGAGGTGGGATGGGGGACCGGGATGGGGAATACGTGTAACTCTATGGCTGATTCATATCAATGTATGACAAAACCCACTGAAAAATAAAAAATTTAAATAAATAAATAATAAAATACCAAACTAGAAAATACAATACTACCCACTGAATAGTGTATTCCCTTTCTGAGTCTTGGTTGTACTATTCTTGATTTACTAGTTAATTAACCAGTTTCCACTGTAAATTTTCCTGTGTCCTTAATTAAATCGAACATGAAAAACCTCTTGGATTACAGTAAGGCTCTTAAGCTTAACTGAGTGTTAAATCAGCTGGCAGATTGTTAAAGCACAGATTGCTGGATCCCACCTTCCAGTATTTCTGATTCAGCAGTTCTGAAACAGAACCAGAGAATGTTTATTTCTAGTAAGTTCTCAATTGATACGGATGCTGCTGCTCCAGGATCAGTATCACTTTGAGAACTACAGGACTAGAGAACATTATTGTTCACTATTAGTTTTAACAGATAGAACAAACTCCACATTCTAGAGCTACCAGAATCTGTGGCTTTCCATTAAATATTTCAATGATGTTATTATTAGCATCTTCAACAACAAGTTGATAGACCAGAGACTAGCAAAAAGCAAATCTGCTCAGGGGTTAAGGAGTAGAAATTGGTATTTCCTAAGGAATATACCCCAGGACTGGAAAAGGTCAGTTTTCATTCCAATCCCAAAGAAAGGCAATGCCAAAGAATGCTCAAACTAGCACACAATTGCACTCATCTCACACACTAGTAAAGTAATGCTCAAAATTCTCCAAGCCAGGCTTCAGAAATACGTGAACCATGGACTTCCAGATGTTCAAGCTGGTTTTAGAAAAGGCAGAGGAACCAGAGATCGAATTGCCAACATCCGCTGGATCTTCGAAAAAGCAAGAGAGTTCCAGAAAAATATCTATTTCTGCTTTATTGGCTATGCCAAAACCTTTGACTGTGTGGGTCACAATAAACTAAAATCATGGCATCTGGTCCCATCACTTCATGGCAAATAGATGGGGAAACAATGGAAACAGTGTCAGACTTTATTTTGGGGGGCTCCAAAATCACTGCAGATGGTGATTGCAGCCATGAAATTAAAAGACACTTACTCCTTGGAAGGAAAGTTATGACCAACCTAGACAGCATATTAAAAAGCAGAGACATTACTTTACCAACAAAGGTCCATCTAGTCAAGGCTAAGGTCTTTCCAGTGGTCATGTATGGATGTGAGAGTTGGACTGTAAAGAAAGCTGAGTGCCGAAGAACTGATGCTTTTGAACTGTGGTGTTGTAGAAGACTCTTGAGAGTACCTTGGACTGCAAGGAGATCCAACCAGTCCATCCTGAAGGAGATCAGTCCTGGGTGTTCATTGGAAGGACTGATACTGAAGCTGAAACTCCAATACTTTGGCCACCTCATGTGAAGGGTTGACTCATTGGAAAAGACCCTGATGCTGGGAGGGATTGGGGGCAGGAGGAGAAGGGGACGACAGAGGATGAGATGGCTGGATGGCATCACCGACTCGATGGACATGAGTTTGGATAAAATCCGGGAGTTGGTGATGGACAGGGAGGACTGGCATGCTGTGATTCCTGTTGTCACAAAGAGTCGGACACGAGTGAGTGACTGAACTGAACTGAGCTGAAGGAATAGAAGAAGGAGTCTAACAGAAACTAAGAGGATCAAGTGAACTTAAGTTTAAGCTGCCCCCAACTCTGAACTCCATTAGAGGACCTAACAGCCAAAAGATCAGATCTAAACAAAACCTAACTCTAAATACCTGAAATACCTGACTCTGTCAAGATATGAGTGTGGGAGTCCAGCAGCTGTGAAGCAGTAGGAATGGGAATTAAGTCACAGAGACAGTTCCAAGAGAAGAGAGTGTAAATAGCATGAATACCAATCCCAAAACAGATTATTTCAAGAATTTCATTAGAATAGCTAAAGAAAGATAGCTTCTTCAGGTGTTATGATGAGACTTTGGAAGGAGATAAAAAATTCTGAATATGCAAAAATACCTATATTATAGATAAACATATATCACCTAGGGAACTTTTCAAAAATACCAATGTCCAGGCCCTACTCCAGACCTCACATAAAAACCCTAGTGGTGGACCCTGAATATTAATATTTTTTAAAAATCTCTCAGGTGATTCTGGTTAATAGAGGATTGAAAATTACTGGGATAAAATAGCAAGATTGCATGTTTAGGGTGGTAAACGGGACAAAAGCAGAAGAGGGAGGAAAACAAAAGAAAGATGGTAGAAAGCCCCAAAATATCAATAACTTTAAAAGAAAAACTTCAGTAGACTAAACTTATCAATTTAAAGAGAAAAAATCAGAATATAACATACTAGGAAAAATACAAATATCCAGATATATGTGGTTTACAAGAGATTCACTAAAATAAAGTAGAAATCAATTATTCCTGGAAAACAAAAATCTGGAGTGTTCTATATTATCAGTCAAATAGAATTTGACTAGCATAATTAGAAAAGAGTTTACTACATAAAGATAAAATGCTCTGGCCCTAGTGGTAAAGACCTGCCTGGCAATGCAAGAGACATAAGAAACATGAGTTCAACCTCTGAGTTGGGACGGTCCCCTGGAGGAGTATATGGCAACCCACTCCAGTATTCTTGCCTGGAGAATCCCATGGACAGAGGGGCCTGGCGGGCTATAGTCCATAGAGTCTCAAAGAGTCAGACACGACTGAAGCAAGTTAACACACACACACACACAATAAAATGCTCAATTGTTCAGAATTATAGAACAATTTTAAATATATATACACTCAACCAACTAAATATATAAGCAAATACTGATAAAACTACAGGGAGTACATGTGCTGCAACTACTGAAGTCCAAAAGCATAGACCCTGTTCTCACAACAAGAGAAGACACTACAATTAGAAGCCCTCCCTCAGAAATGAAGACCCAGCACAACCAAAAATAAATTAATTTTTTAAAAAACTACATGGAGAAATTAACAAATCCTTGTATATTCCCAGGTGGCACTAATGATAAAGAACCGCCTGCCAATGCAAGAGATGCAAGAGAAGCACGTTCGATCCCTAGCTCAGGAAGATCCCTGAAGAAGGAAATGGCAACTCGCTCCAGTATTCTTGCCTGGAAAGTCCCATGGACAGAGGAGCCTGGAGGGTTACAGTCCATGGGGTTGCAAAGAGTCGGACACGACTGAAGTGATGTAGCACATGTATATTCAGAAATTACTGCCAATTCAAGAGATTCTGTTTTTTAAAAAAATCCCCTATGCAAATGGTCAATATATTGGGTTGGCCAAAAAGTTCATTGAGGTTTTCCATAAGATATATGGCAAAACTCATATGAATTTTTGGCCAACCCAATAATTAGTTGTTCTGGAGAAGATACTTATACTGGCTCACTATCATATAGCTATATAGGATGTCAGAGAAGTGGGATACCACATGCCAAAATTAAGATCCAAAATTAAGTTAAAATTTTAAAATATGAATGATCTACTTCATCTTGTAAGTAAATATCTTGGATGAAAGATAATTTTCAATAGCAGTTTTGATGACTAACCTGGAAGGCTAATGTACCATCCTAATTGTGCTCCTCATGTCTCTCACTCTTGATCTATCATTCAGGACTTCAGAAAGCATCCTGTTTATCTTTTGTAACATTTTTTATAATTACATGTCAATTTCTGTGCTCATTACTTTACTCTCTCCCATAAAGTTTAAGATCCATAAGGACCAGGACCAAGTCCATTTTTTTTCAGTATCACATACCTAGCAGATGCCTCACATACTTAACAGAGTGTCTGGCATATGAAAGGCATCCATTAAATGTTTCTTAATGAATATATTCATAGCATTCAGAGCAAATGAGAGACAAAGTAGCTCAGCCCCTACTTGCTAACTAAAATTTACACTACACCAGAAAATGATCATCAATTCAAACTTTGTTTCAAAACCATGAGACAAAATGACTGCATCATCAATTCAGTAATGAAGAAAGGAAAAAAATATATATTCCTTTAAAGTACATTAGAATAAAAATACTGAGACACTTTCAATTGCCACAGCAAGAGAAGGCACTGGAGACAACAGAAATATCATATTTTAGCAAAACTCTAATCCATTCTTTGACTCAAACTTAGTCCTTCATAAAGGTACAGGTCTTAATGAGTAGGCCAATCTATTAATAAGATTTGTTGTGGCAACCAATCAGTGACCATATAACTCTAATTTGGTAAACTGACTCTCTGTAATCTAAGATACTACTGAGAAATTTTGAAATTGTTATTGTTTCTTACTTCTAGAGGAAGTATTTATTTTTCTAGTAAAAATATAGGAAGGGAAAAAATGGCGAGGGGCAGTCAAGACAGCTTTAAATAAGATAGGGTCAGCTGAGGTACTGGAAGATGGAGTTAACTGAATTTTACACCAACTTACTCGGGCAGCTTTGGACCAGATGGATAAGTTTCATGTGCTATCCTTGGTTGGGAAAAGTCTTCCTAACTGGCTACCTCACGTAGGTGCATATGTGCATGTATGCTCAGTCATGTTCGACTCTGTAACCCCATGGACTGCAACCCTCCAGGCTCCTCTGTCCATGGAATTTTCCACACAAGACTACAAGAATGGGTTGCCATTTCCTGCTCTGGGAATCTCCCCAACCCAGGGATCGAACCTGTGTCTCCTGTGTCTCCTACACAGGAGGATTCTTTACCACTGATCCACCTGGGAAGCCCACTTCATAAAGAAAAAGATAATTATTCTTCCACTCACAAATAAAAAGAAATCACAATGATATATACTAATTTTCTTTAAGTAACGATTAAGTAGCTTTTGCATACAAGAAGGGCTGAAGATAGAGTAAGCATAAAACTTTAGAGATGATAAAACCTCATGTATTTTTCTTCAGCTTTTCCACTGGGATTATTTACAGAAATAATGTTTCAGTGTTTAAGATATAAAATGGAGTCTTAGATATCTATATTTTTCTTATGATTTTGATTAATATACTATAATATAAAATGTCAAAATTGAAAATAGGATTTATCAAACTCTTCGCTTTTTTAAACCACTTTTATCCTCATTTTTACTTTCATTTGTATATGTTTATTTGTTCAGTTTAGGTTCAAAATGGAATTTGTCAACTTCCCTCCAAAGCCAGTTCTTACTTGGAATTCCTCTTGTGATTCATTCTTGAAGTTTAGAAACAGAGGGATCATTTTTAATTTGTTCTAGTTGCGTGAATGTGTGTGTGTGTGCATGTAATGAAACCTGTTAATGATGCTTTAAAATGCTTTTTAAATCTAAAATCTATCTATACTATTTACTCAGCAATTCCTTTCTACTACAGTAAAATAAAAAATAAAGATAATTTGAACAAAGATAGAAAATCTCTGGCATATATATCCATCAATGGCAAATGAATATATAGATTGTTACATCCATGAAAGAAAATGCTTTCATTTTTGCAAAGAATGTTTAATTGGGAAAATATTTCTTAAATATATTGATTGACATATTGAAAAAGATTGGAAAGACATAATAAAACATTAACTTTTACATTTATGGATTTTATAAATATTCTATTATGATATATATATATATTTTAAAAAGGGGGAAAGCAAGTTATTAGGAAGGCAGGGAATGAGAAAGAGAAGGAAAGAGAAAGGGACAAGAGAAAGCAGGGGAAATTTCATAGATTTACTCCTTCCTCTCTATTCTTACTTGGACCACTGAAGCTCCATACCTGTTCATAACACCCCAGCCTTGCTGTATGGTTCCAGCATCTCTTCCCCTGATCTGTCCACTTACTGCTGAGAGACTGTTCTTCCTCTGATTTCCACAGATTCCAAATTTCTCTGCCAAGAGTAGAATGAAATTCACATTCTCATATCCTGATAGTAGAAATGTATACTGAAAAAAGAAAGAAAGAAAGAAATGTACACTGACACAAGCTTTCAGAATATTAAACAAAATATAGCAATAGCTTTTAAAATATTCATATATTTTGGACCAAGATGTGTCCTTTCTAGTAATTCATTTTATGGAGGGAAAAAATCAGCTTTTAAAAAGTTATCCTCATGGTAGTATTATATATTAGAAGAGAAAAAAATACAGCAAACTAAAAGTCAAAAAAAAAAAAATAGGCTGATTAACTCATAGCAAGATCAAAAATTTGGTATTATGTGGCCACAGAAAACATGTTTCCAAGAGATACGTAATGGCATGCAAATAGCTGAGGATGCAGTGTTAAATGTAAGTTGTTAGAGTAAATATATAGTATTGTATGTTTTAAATATAAAAGTAAATATTTGCATAGGGAAAAAAGCTAGAAGCAAGTATATACAGCCATGTAGTTATCTCTAAGTGGTAGAATCACAGGATATTGTTCAGTTTCTCATTGTTTATGTCCATTTTCCACTTTAAAGAAGTAAATCTACTTAGTTAACCTTGACTTTTATGAAGCACACTTCAGTCAGATGGTCTCCTTGTCATCTCTCCAAACTGCCTTGATTTTTTCCTCCTTCACTGATCTGCCTACCTAGAATTCTTCTTCAAGAATTTTTCTTCAAGAGCAAGTTTCAATCTCTCCATCGCCATAGAGGTTTCCCAGTCTATGCTGATCTTCAGCCATTACTTTTACCTTCAAACCTTTGTCATACCTCACTTAGTGGCATTATATGCCCCTTATTGAGAATATCAACTATCCCCTTCAATCTTCAAACCTCGCTAGAACTTCATTATTTTACCCATTTCATTGATGAGGCTACTGTGTGTTACGGAGTGAACAGGTAGCGTGTACAATAGCACTGTTTCTTTACTGTTAATTATTTCATGTTTTAATGCTTTGTCTCTCCACCAAGATTATAGGCATTTTGTGTTCAAAGATCTTATTTCATGCAATAGTACCCTACTTATCCAATATCCTATTTTTTCCATAATTGTATTTTCCAAAAAATTGTTTGCTTTAAATACCAAACAGCATTTTGTGTTAACCATGTTTGGTCATTTTAACAATTCCCCACCTACTTAAATTGAGTATTGTGGACATAATTAATTTTTTTTCTAAGATGTATATAAATATTTGTTGTTGTTCAGTTGCTCAGTCGTGTCCAACTCTGCAACCCCATGGACTACAGCATGCCCTTCTTTATGGTCCAACTCTCACATTCATACATGACTACTGGAAAAGTCATTGCTTTGACTAGACAGACCTTTGTCGGCAAAGTGATGTCTCTGCTTTTTAATATGCTGTCTAGGTTTATCATAGCTATTCTTCCAACGAGCAAGTGTCTTTTAATTTCCTGGCTGCAGTCTCCATCCAGAGTGATTTTGGACCCCAAGAAAATAAAGTCTATCACTGTTTCCGTTGTTTCCCCATCTATTTGGCATGAAGAGATGTGACCAGATGCCTTGATCTTAGTTTTTTGAATGTGGAGTTTTAAGCCAGCTTTTTCACTCTCCTCTTTCACCTTCATCAAGAGGTTCTTTAGTTCCTCTTCAGTTCAGTTCAACTGCTGAGACATATTCGACTCTTTTCGACCCCATAGACTGTAGCATGCCAAGCTTCCCTGTCCATCACCAACTCCCGTAGCCTAATCAAACTCATGTCCATTCCATTGGTGATGCCATCCGACCATCTCATCCTCTGTCGTCCCCTTCTCCTCCCACCTTCAATCTTCCCCACCATCAGGGTCTTTTCAAATGAGTTGTTTCTTCCCACCAGGTGGCCAAAATATTGGAGATTCAGCTTCAGCACCAGTCCTTCCAGTGAATACTCAGGACTGATTTCTTTAAGGATTGACTGGTTGGATCTCCTTGCAGTCCAAGGGTCTCTCAGGAGCCTTCTCCAACACCACAGTTCAAAAGCATCAATTCTTCGGTGCTCAGCTTTCTTTATAGTCCAAATCTCACATCCATACATGACTACTGAAAAACCATAACTTTGACTAGAAAGACCTTTGTTGGTAAATTAAAGTCTCTGTTTTTTAACATGCTGTCTAGGTTGATCATAGCTTTCCTTCCAAGGAGCAAGCATCTTTTAATTTCATGACTGCAGTCACCACCTGCAGTGATTTTGGAGTCAAAAAAAATAAAGCCTGCCATTGTTTCCCCATCTATTTGTCATGAAGTGACGGGACCAGATGCCATTATCTTAGTTTTCTGAATGTTGAACTTTAAGCCAACTTTTCCACTCACCTCTTTCACTTTCATCAAGAGGCTTTTTAGTTCTTCTTCACTTTCTGCCATAAGGGTGGTGTCATCTGCGTATCTGAGGTTATTGATATTTCTCCCAACAGTCTTGATTCCAGATTGTGCTTCATCCAGCCCAGCATTTCACATGATGTACTCTGCATATAAGTTAAATAAGCAGGGTGACAATATACAGCCTTGATGTACTCCTTTCCCAATCTGGAACCAGTCAGTTTTTCCCTGTCCGGTTCTAACTGTTGGTTCTTGACCTGCATACAGGTTTCTCAGGAGGCAGGTCAGGTGGTCTGGTATTCCCATCTCCAATAATTTTCCACTGTTTGTTGTGATCCACACAGTCAGAGGCTTTGGCATAGTCAATGAAGCAAAAGTAGATCTTTTTCTGGAATTCTGTTGCTTTTTCAATGATCCAATGGATGTTGGCAATTTGATCTGTGGGTCCTCTACCTTTTCTAAATCGAGCTTGAACATCTGGAAGTTCTCAGTTCATGTACCGTTCAAGCCTAGTTTTAAGGATTTTGAGTGTTACCTCACTGGCATGTGAAATGAGCACAATTGTGTAGTAGTTTGAACGTTCTTTGGCATTGCCTTTCCTTGGGATTGGGAATGAAAACTGACCTTTTCCAGTCCTGTGGCCACTGCTGTGTTTTCCAAATTTGCTGGCATAGTGAGTGCAGCACTTTCACAGCATCATCTTTTAGGATTTGAAATAGCTCAACTGGAATTTAATCACCTCCACTAGCTTTGTTCATAGCGATGCTTCCTAAGACCCACTTTACTTTGCACTCTAGGATGTCTGGTTCTAGGTGAGTGATCACACCATTGTGGTTATCTGGGTCGTGAAGATCTTTTTTGTATAGCTCTTCTGTGTATTCTTGCCATCTCTTCTTAATTTCTTTTGCTTCTGTTAAATCTATTTCTACCCTTTCTGTCCTTTATTGTGCCCATCTTTGCATGAAATGTTCCTTTGGTATCTCTAATTTTCTTGAAGAGATCTCTAGCCTTTCCCATTCGATTGTTTTCCTCTATTTCTTTGCGTTGTTCACTTAAGAAGGCTTTCTTATTACTCCTTGCTATTCTTTGCAACTCTGCATTCAGATGGCTATACTATCTTTTTTCCTTCGCTTTTCATTTTATTCTTTTCTCAGCTATTTGTAAGGCCTTCTCAGACAACCGTTTTGCCTTTTTGCATTTCTTTTTCTTGGGATAGTTTTGATCACTGCCTCCTGTACAATGTTACAAACTTTGCTCATAGTTCTTCTGGCACTTTGTCTATCAAATCTAATCCCTTGAAGTTATATGTCACTTCCACTGTGTAATCATAAGGGATTTGATTATCAATATAAATATCAGTTATAATTTAGTGTTATAACAGTGATGTGCACAGAGAATATTGGGGAATAGAAGAATTTTCCCTTATTTCAAACATCAGACACAGAATACTAGTGTGCCTTAAATTAAGTATTAACAGTGAGACTTGTTCTAATTCTTTTTCTTTTCTCCCCCCATAAAGATGGACAGATGGGCTCATCTTAACAAGTACGAGTATCTTTCCAGCTATATCTATCTTTTGATAAAAGAAACTTAGGAACTGAAACACTACAGCTGGGCTAACTAATATAAATGATATTGAAAAATAAGCAATGTAAAGAATGGTTCAGATAAAAAAATCTGTTCTATTTCAACTCTGCAAAGTTTACTGCTACTGAGGTCTATTTAGATTCATTTGTTTTAAGACTCACAGAGATTTCCAAACTTCTGCTATATTCTTTATTATCAATTACATAAGACCCTTTAGAAATATTCAATTAATAGATTGAAATACTCAAATTCTAGATTTTTCTTAAAGAAAGAATGATTTGGTTGATCTGGGACCTTAAAATATATTCTTTTTAACAGGCCTTCTGGGTGATTCCAAGATCTTTCTTGAAAATTGGTCTTTTGGGATAATCTGGCCTCTGAGTCCCTGCATATAACAAATGTCTTTTTTTTCTCCATGAAGAATTTCTTGCACCTTTTCCCTTCATTACACAAATGGTGGGAGCTTATTAGGTCTTATTCTAGATTGTAACAATGAATGTAAAAATCCCCTGTCTTCATGACACATGTATTCTAAAAGGAGAAAACATGCAATAAACAAATACACAGGAAAGCAGATGACAAGTGCTTGGTAGGAAATAAAGCAGAATTAGGAAGATAGAGAATGACTGAGAGTTGGGGTAGGGGATTGCCATTTTATTAAAACACACAGTTTTCCTTGATCAAACAGTAATAGAAAGAAGAGCTGAAGGAAGGGAGGGAATCATGTGAGAATCACGTAAAGTGAATCCAAGGCTGACAGCAAGAAGGCTGTTGTGACTGGAGAGGTGTGAACAGGAGAGTGAGTCGAAGATGAAGTAAGAGAAGAAAGGGAAAGGCTGCCTTCGGAACCACTTAAGGAGTTTGTGAGCAGAAGTGGTATGATCTGAGCAATCTTTTAAAAGAATTGTTCAGGATGTTATGTGGAGAACAGACTCGTGAGTAGGCTACTGCAGTAATCCAGGTGACAGGTCTGGGTGGCCTGGACCAGTTGTTTGAGCAAAGGTTTACAGGTTTGTTTCTTTTTTCCTTTCACATGACTTGGATTACAATAATTTTATTGTAGTCTTCTGTAGATGCTATATATTTCAGTCTTCTGAATTTAATAAAGGAAAAGAACAAGGCAGTCTGAGTCTTTTTACCTTTTTGCATAACTTGTTCTTTCTATCTGGAAGCTTGTAAGACTTTTTTCATTATCACTGAAGCAGGCTAAAGACATATCAAGTGGAGTGCCAAGGACAGAGTTGGAGTGTCAAATCAAGGTCAGAAAAACACAAACTTGGGGATGGGAAAACTCTTGGAAGCCCTGGGCCTGAGCACACAGGTGAGTGGGTTAAGGGCAGAAAATCAACTTTCAAATAAAGTCGTTCCTGGGGCCTTCTTTATCTACTGCAGGGTGACTGCCCTTCTCCCACCAGCCTCAGCTCAAATCAATTAACCTTAGATCTCAACCTCCAAGCTGGATGAACATCCTTCATCCTATGCTTTTACTATCACTTTCTTTTGTCAACAAAGCAAAAGACACAAAAACAGAGTCAGAATTATATTCCAAGACAATTGCATTGGCCTCACATGTTGTTCACACAACATGATAATTTCTATATGCCTACTTTCATCTCTATTCATAAGCATGTGTTCTAGATACTTACTTCATACTTCGATCTAAGAATCTATTCACATATATCTGTGGCCCTGAAAGAACTTGGATATATTTATTCAAATGTATAAGTAGAAATTCTGCTTTATTTAGATGCACTTCTTGATTTTTTTAAATTTCATATTTGGCTAAAAGCTGAGTTCATATCTATAAAAAGTTAGTCTCGTTTTGGATAAACGCAAGGAAGAGCCTGAAGGAAAGTATTTATGCCTCAGGCTATTTGGTGGGAGGCGAAAAGGGGATGAGTAGGGAAGCCTGATTGAATACAGGGTAAGTGAGACAAGGCTCCTCCATCTACTGTGGAGAGTGAGTCAGAGCAGAGGCTCCAGGGAAATCAAGAAATATTATATAGGAGATCACGGCAGGAAAGTAAAGGATAATATTTGATAATGATACCCAGAAAGACAGAAGTGCAATAAAGACAAGTATCTCCTTAATTTATTCTGTGTCCTTTCCTCTTCTGACTCCTCGGGTTATTGGGATATATCCTGCTTCCACTCTTTCCCTGGAGCCCACAGTCATCACAACTTCTCTTTCACCCATTCTGTACACATATTTGACTGCTATTTATTTCTGTGTTTTCAGATGAAGGAACATTTCAGTGCATGTAATGTGTAGCTTAGAAGGTACATATACAATTTTGGATGAAGCTAGCTGACCGAGGGATACTAGGAGGTACATCAAAACGTAGAGAACTAAGTGGGCAAGATGCCCAGGCAGTGGACAGAAGATGAAACTGAACAAAATCCAAAGAGCCACCTGGAGAACAGATGGGGACCGGGGACCAGAATGCTCTTCCCAAATGAAATGGAAACAGAAAGCCTGTCCAAAGATTTGAGGGACAGGGAGAATGAGCAATGCAGAGGGAATAGTAACCAATGAGCTTTTCTCAAAGAAAATGAATCTAAAGCAGGTGCAGACAGAATGAAGGGGCTTCCATTTCCTGCTTATAATATGCTCAACAGGTTCCATGGGATCACAGAGAGTCAGGCACGACTAAGCAAGTGAACTGTACTGAACCGAACAGGTTCTAGTGGAAAATCTCAAAGGATGACACCATTTTTCAAACTTAAAATGCTCTTCTTCTTCAATGGAGGTGTTTGTTTTTAAGAACACAAGTACAGTAGAATATTCATGATGAAGAGTTTTTGATGACAAAGGAGCATCCCTGAGGAAATCTTCCAGTTGCTACACTGTCACCTTCTGCAGAACTTTCTCCCTCTCTCTTCATTCTTCATTATCCCATTAGGAATTGGGATAAAAGAGCAGAATGGGTCATAAGGTCCTGTTCCGAGTAATTAGAGAGTTTCTTTTTATCTAAATGTACCTTGTTAAAGTATATCAGTGTCAGCCAGGTTAATTGGAACTTTAATGCATAATTGATGTTAATTTATGGCCCTTTTTGTTCCAGGATGCTATTGCAGATCTTAAAGTCAGGATACAGTTTTCTCGTTATTAATTATATACAGAAAGCCAATATCCCCTTTGAGAAGAGACCCATGTCATCTGTAGCTTATTAAAGATACAGTATCAGATGAAGAAACACTTCAATACATGTAATGTGCAGACTAGTGTCAGTCATAGGTCACTTTTACTGTTTAGGTCCTCTCTAAATTCCATATTACTCCATAATAACATAATAAATTAATCATAGTAAGTGAAAATTGGAGTTTTAAGTTAAGGCTCATGTACGCTGTTAAATGTTAAAATGTTTTAAAATGTATTATATTTCTGTGGACTCATTGTATTCCACAGACCATGGAACCCTAGTTTCATTTTGGAAATCAGTACACCACCCTGGAACCAAAAATGTCTCCATGAATATAAAAGCAATAATACTGCCATAAGTGAGACTGCCATGAGTATAGAATACCAAATGAAGGCTATAAAATTAGAATTTTCTTGCAGAGTTATTATTTCAAGTCTAATTCTCATTAATCACCTTTTCTGGAGAAGTAGGGAGAAAAATAGTATGTCCCAAATCCACAAAACACACTCTATGTTCTAAATATCTTCCACTGTGAGAACTAACTGAACAATTCTGTTGACAGAAATACAGGATCGTGCGAGAACTGTAAGATGCATAAGCTCATATGTTGTCCAAAGTGCCACAATCAAAACCTTGACCTCGAAACTGAGGAAAGGGCTAAGTCCAGTGTGTGACTTTTCTTGATGAATAGTAGCCCTAGATTTGTTAATGGTTAAAACATGTTCAATTTGCAAACTTTGCCTAGTAACTCTACCATTTTGAAGGAGTGAAGAATGAGTGATTTCATATAAATCGAATGTACTGGGTTGTTTTCTGGTATGTCACCAATTTTGTTGAACTTGACGTTTACCACCATGTGATATATGACATAATGTGAGAAACAGCAGGGGTGTCTCACAATGAATGGAACATGACACAACAAGATGTGTCGAGTTTCTTTTGAACCTTTCTTAGGATCCAATATCAGCCAAAGGAGGTCATTTTAATTATCAGATGATTAATTAATTAGATAGTTAATTGTCAGAGGTAGATGAATCCAAAGATAATGTGGTTCTGTACATCCATGTTTGTACACAGAGGGAAACGTAACATTTTATTTTTTTTTTTTTTTTTTTTTTTTTTTTTTTTTTTAATATTATTTTATTAGTTGGAGGCCAATCACCCCACAACATTTCAGTGGGTTTTGTCATACATTGACATGAATCAGCCATATAGTTACATGTATTCCCCATCCCGATCCCCCCTCCCACTTCCCTCCCCACCCGACTCCTCAGGGTCCTCCCAGTGCACCAGGCCCGAGCACCTGACTCATGTATCCCACCTGGGCTGGTGGTCCGTTTCACCATAGATAATATACATGCTGTTCTTTCAAAACATCCCACCCTCACGTTCTCCCCCAGAGTTCAAAAGTCTGTTCTGTACTTCTGTGTCTCTTTTTCTGTTTTGCATATAGGGTTATCGCCACCATCTATCTAAATTCCGTATATATGTGTTAGTATACTGTAATGTTCTTTATCTTTCTGACTTACTTCACTCTGTATAATGGGCTCCAGTTTCATCCATCTCATTAGAACTGATTCAAATGAATTCTTTTTAACGGCTGAGTAATATTCCATGGTGTATATGTACCACAGCTTCCTTATCCATTCATCTGCTGATGGGCATCTAGGTTGCTTCCATGTCCTGGCTATTATAAACAGTGCTGCGATGAACATTGGGGTGCACGTGTCTCTTTCAGATCTGGATTCCTCAGTGTGTATGCCCAGAAGTGGTATAGGCAAAACACTCTCCGACATAAATCACAGCAAGATCTTCTATGACCCACCTCCCAGAATATTGGAAATAAAAGCAAAAATAAACAAATGGGACCTAATGAAAATTAAAAGCTTTTGCACAACAAAGGAAACTGTAAGTAAGGTGAAAAGACAGCCCTCAGATTGGGAGAAAATAATAACAAATGAGGAAACAGACAAAGGATTAATCTCAAAAATATACAAGCAACTCCTGAAGCTCAATTCCAGAAAAATAAACGACCCAATCAAAAAATGGGCCAAAGAACTAAACAGACATTTCTCCAAAGAAGACATACAGATGGCTAACAAACACATGAAAAGATGCTCAACATCACTCATCATCAGAGAAATGCAAATCAAAACCACAATGAGGTACCATTACACGCCAGTCAGGATGGCTGCTATCCAAAAGTCTACAAGCAATAAATGCTGGAGAGGGTGTGGAGAAAAGGGAACCCTCTTACACTGTTGGTGGGAATGCAAACTAGTACAGCCACTATGGAAAACAGTGTGGAGATTTCTTAAAAAACTGGAAATAGAAACGTAACATTTTAAAGCATATCTACTAAATGAAAAACTGAAGTTTAAGAATTTCAATTTGTTTTTTTGAAGAAACATTCATGAATAACTACTATGTATTGTGTTGTTGTGAAGCATGCTAGCATGCTCAGAGATAGAGGAGCTTTCCTACCCTCAAAGGGCTCGGTATTCAAGTTGGAAACACAATGCCTTGCTTTAAAAAAAAAAATCTGGACATTTAGAAAGTACGTCATAAAAAAAATGTTAAATTAATGAAGGAATAAGTTCTAAGGCAATGAATAAAAAATATGAACTATATTATTCCATATTACTTTGCCAATGTTTGCTTTTTTAGGGGAAATTACCAAATATCAGCCACAAGGGTGACTGGCACACCAATAGTTCTTTTAAAGCATAGAATTGAAACTGCAGTATCAGCCACTCAAGTTTTGAGTTAGGTATAAACCAAAAAAATAGGATCCTATGTGAAACTTTAATAAATCAATATTTTAAAGTACTGTCTATTTTTTACTTTTCTGCTGAAAGCAGAGATTCAAGACATAAAAAATATTCAATTTTGTTACCAAATCAAACTTGAGTCCACTTGCCAGACACACAGCAAAACCAATTTGTTGATACCAGGTGATGAAGAAAAGTGTAGCCTTTATTGCACGTTCTCAAGCAAGGAGAATGGGCAGCTAATGCTCAAAAGACCTGAATTTCCTGATGACTTTTAAGGGTGGGTTTTTAAACACAAAGTGAGAATGAGGGTCATAGGGAATGTAATCAATTCATGCAATTTTCTGATTGGTGGGTGGTGAGGTAACCAGATGAGGTCACAGAGATTGATCACATTATCAATCCTCAGGCTCCAGCCAGTCCAGGGACTACATGCTTGTGGTCATCATTCTCCATCTGGCTGGGGTCTGGTTTCTGTAAAACAACTGAGAAATGTGCATTAGACTTTACTTTTGAGACAAAACTAAGAATCCTTGAGGCTGATTTATTAAGTTATGGTTATTTCTCTGCCTGACTGCCCCTTATCTTTATTTCTACATTCCTTAGCTTTTCCAATCAATTGGCTTGAGCTTGTTTCTTTCTCTCTCTAATCATGGAGGGCCTAGAGGCCACAGTATACTTCCAGTCTTTTTCTTAATCACTAAGAAGCAGGGGACACACTGGGAGTTCTCTCACCAGGAAGGCCTTTACATAGGTTGCTCGATCTCAGTTTCACACTTTTATCTAATAAACAGTATTTTACCTGTGGGACATCTAAGTTCCCATCTCTCTTGCTTGCAGGAAGAGCTACAGAATCATATAACCTTAATGTAAGAGGCTGTCAACATTGTGAATTTCTTTATACATATTTAGAAGGGTTTTTAAACAATTAATGGCAATTAATACATCATGCAGAATCATTGTCAAGTACATTTCTTAAGCATCTATTTGCATGGGATTCGCTCCTAGGCATTATACAAAACAAAATAAGCATGTAGTTAATATCTGCAACTTAAGATACAATTGCTTTTCATAATTTTAAATTAATGTTTTTGTTTAATTCTCCCCCTCAACATTTATGATTAGCTTCATTGACCTTTCTGGCTCCCAATTTCTTCATCTGCAAAGTGAGACCCACTCACAGAGCCCAGTGATTACCAACAACTTCTCTAAATTATGTGTGCTATTTTTTTAACCACACTATGTTTAAAATCAAAGGTTTTTACAATGTTAGGAGGGATTTTTAGAAAAGAAAAGATCTGTATTGTTCTCCAGTTGATTCAAAATACTAAGAGCTCCCAGGCCTTCATTTCCATGTAGCTTAAGCCATTGTAATTTATTGGCTTTTTAGAATGCTTTTCAAAATACAATTATGCTTGGTATCCACCTTTCCCTCACAACCACTTCCAATCCATCAGTGAGTTCTGCATGTCCTATCTCCAAAACATAGCTAGGATGTATGTATTCTCTCTGTGTCTAGGACCACCTCCCTAACCAGGTCCTCATATCTCCTGCTGAAAATAACTGCAATGGTCTCTTCAGGTGGGCATTGCCCCATGCAGCCCATGCCCCACAGTGCTACAAAAGTGATGTATTTTCAATAGATCTCAGTGGGTCTGTCCACGCCCATTCATTTTCAGTTGACCATTTTCTACTTATTTCACTGAGAAAATAAAAGCAAATTAAACAGAAATTCCACAAAGTTCTGCCACCACATCTAACCACATACCTATGTACACACTCACCATTCTGCCTTCCTACCTGTTACTCCAGATGAATTGTTTTATCTAAAGACAATCTAAAGACAACCATCTTGTCTGGAAGATCTCATTCATTCTTACCTTCTTGATGACATTGCTCCAATGATTCTCTCCTCTCCAGAATCATCAGTTTTTCCTTCTCTGTTGGATCATATCCATCAACAAATAAACACTATAAGCTCTCACTCCATTTTAAAAAAAGATTCTCCCTAAATCTTACCTACTCACCTCCCTAAACCACTGCTCCCTCAACATCAAGCTTCTCCCCTGGACTTTAGATTCATGTATTCAACTCTTCATGTAACACCTCCACATAGACATCTAAAAGGCATCTCAAAGGTAACATATCCAAACTGAGTTCCTAATCTACCCCCATACCTGTTCCTTTTGCAGTCTTCACCGTCTCAGTGAATGGTTAACTCCATCCTTCCAGCTGCTCAAATCAAAAACCTTGCCTCCTCTCTTTGTCTCATCAGCAAATCTCTGGTCCTTTCACTGCAATTACTTCTGGACTTCACCCACTGTACTGCTACTACCCTGGTGCAAGCTACCAAACTTCATTTTCTAAATCAACCTCCCTACTACTTTTATCCTTCAATCTATTGCCAACACAGCAGGCAGAGTAATCCTTTAAACATAAGTTAGATGATGGCTCTCCTCTGCTCAAAATTCTGCAGTGACTGCCCATCTCATGCGGAGTGACAATCAGAGTCCTTATAATGGTGTAATATTCCCTACATGACCTAAGCTTCAGTTACCTTTCTGACCTTATCACCTTCTATTCTCCTTACACATTTCACCCCAGCTATACTGGTCTGCTAGTATTTCTTAAACATGCCAAGAATGCTTCTGCCTCAGGATCTTCGCACTTGCTCTTCCCTCTGCATGGAAACTTCACCCTCTAAATAGCCTAGATATCCTAGATACTTTCTCACCTTCAAATCTTAGCCCAAATTCACCTCTCAGTGAGAACTTCTCTGGTTCCCTGCATGAATTTACACTTCCTGCATTTCCACAAACCAGACACTGTTTTCCTGCTCTGCTTTATTTCCCACTATAGTAACTACATCATTTAATGTACTCTGTGTTAGCTTCAGGAAGTCAAGGAGATTTTTGTCTATTTCGTACACTGTACCTTCATGCATAGAATAGTCCCTTAAATAGTATTAGGGAAGTGAATGAAAGTTTGGTTTAAAAGTTAATGCCTGATGTTGATGCAGGTATAGGGCAAAAGTTACTGTCATATTCTGCTGATTAAAATATAAATTTCAACAACTTTCTGGTGACCAATAAGTCACTAAGAATCCAAAATCTTAAAAACAGATACCATTCAGCTCAGCAACTACACTTTTATGGTTGAACCAAGAAAATTTTCATGGATATTTGGGGGGAAAGTTTGTAAAATAATGCTATTGCAGGACTCTGCAACAGCAAAAAAGTGGAAATAATCATAAAGGTAAAACAAAAGAGATTTGGTAGGATAAACTACAGTGCAGTACACTTGTATGATGAAATTTTATTCACCTAGTCTTGATTAAATTTTAGAAAATCATATAACGATGTGCAAAGCTGTTAACAATAGGTACAATATAATAAAAACAAATTTTGTGAGATAAAAATACATGCAGAGAAAATGATTGGGAGTAGATATCTCAGTTTATCTCTGGATATGGAATTATAAAGAGTTTTATTTCCTTTTGTTTGTCTGTATTTTCTTTCTCTTATTGAAGTACAGTTGACTTACGATGTTGTGTGAGCTTCTGGTACATAGCAAAGTGATTCAGATATACTTTGGGTTGACCAAAAATGTCACTGGAGTTTTTTTTAAAGATTTATTTATTTATTTTTATTTTTTGGCTGTAGTGAGTCTTCATTGCTGCACGTGGCTTTCTCTAGTTGCAACGAAAGGGGGTTACTCCTCATTGCAGTATGTGGGCTTCTCATTGTGGTGGCTTCTCTTATTTCAGAGCGGAGACTCTAGCTGTTTCAGTAATTGCTGCATGTGGGTTCAACAGTTGCTGCTCAGGGGTGCTAAAGCACAGGCTCAACAGCTGTGGCTCAGGGGCTTAGTTGCTCCAAGGTATGTGGAATCTTCCCAGACCAGGGATTGAAGCAGTGTCCCTTGAATTGCAAGGCAGACTCTTTAACCACTGGACCACCAGAGAAGCCCCGGTGTTCTAGTTTTCCTGCAAGATATTACAGAAAAATCCAAACGAACTTTTAGGCCAAGCCAATGTATATATTTTTCATATTCTTTTCCATTATAATTCATTATAGAATATTGAATATAGTACCCTGTCCAATACTTTGGCCACCTGATGTGAAGAGCTGACTCATTTGAAAAGACCCTGATGCTGGGAAAGATGGAGGGCAGGAGGAGAAGGGGACGACAGAGGATGAGATGGTCGGATGGCATCACGGACTCAATGGACGTGGGTTTGGGTGGACTCCAGGAGTTGGTGATGGGCAGGGAGGCCTGGCATGCTGTGATTCATGGGGTCACAAAGAGTTGGACACAACTGAGCAACTGAATTGAACTGAACTGAACTGCAATACAGTAGGACCTTGCAGTTTATTTTTTTTTTTTAGTATTCAGTTTATTTTTTAGTATTTATTTATTTATTTGGCTGTGCATGCAGGATTGTTGGTTGTAGCATGCAGACTCTTTTTTTTAGTTGTGGAATATGAACTCTTAGTTGCAGCATATGGGATCTAGTTCCCTAACCAAGGATTGAACCTGGGCCCCCTGCATTGGTAGCGCAGAATCTTGGTCACTGATCACCTTGGAAGTCTCTATTTATTTATTTTATATATAGTAGTTTGTATCTGCTAATCTCAGACTCCTCATTTATCCCTCTCATACTGCCTTTCCCCTCTGGTAACCCTAAGTTTGTTTCCTATATCTATGAATCTGTTTCGCAAATAAGTTTGTGTCACAACTTAAATTCGACATAAAAGTGATATCATATGGTGCTTGCCTTTCTCTTTTGACTTTCTTCACTTAGCATGATAATCTCTAGGTTCACCCATGTTGCTACAAATTGCATTATTTCATTCTTTTATGGCATAGTAGTATTCCATTTTGTATATATACTACATCCTTACCTGTTCATCTGTTGATGGACACTTAGGTTGGTTCCATGTCTTGGCTATTTTAAAAGGTGCTGCTATGAATATTGGGGAGCATGTATCTTTTAAAATTATATTTTCCCAAAACATATGCCCAGGAACGGGATTCCTGGACATATGACAGCTCTATTTTAAGTTTATTGAGGAATCTTCACACTGTTTTCCATAGTGACTGCACCAATTTACATTCCTACCAACGGTGTAGGAGGGTTTGTTTGTATATATTTTCTTAACTGACTATAATAACAGTTTCAGTTCAGTTCAGTTGCTCAGTCGTGTCCGACTCTTTCCAACCCCATGGATTACAGCACACCAGGATTCCCTGTCCATCACCAACTCCCAGAGCCTACTCAAACTCATGTCCATCTCATAGGGGATGCCATCCAACCATCTCATCTTCTGTTGTCCCCTTCTCCCGCCTTCAATCTTTCCCAGAATCAGGGTCTTTTCAAATGAGTCAGCTCTTCGCATCAGGTGAGCAAAATATTGGAGTTTCAGCTTCAGCATTAGTCCTTCCAATGGATATTCAGGGCTGATTTCCCTTAGGATGGACTGGTTGGATCTCCTTGCTGTCCAACGGACTCTCAAGAGTCTTCTCCAACACCACAGTTCAAAAGCATCAATTCTTTGGCACTCAGCTTTCTTTATAATCCAACTCTCACATCCACACATGACTACTGGAAAAACCACAGCTTTAACTAGATGGACCTTTGTTGGTAAAGTAATATCTTTGCTTTTTAATATGCTGTCTAGGCTGGTCATAGCTTTCCTTCCAAGGACCAAGCATCTTTTAATTTCATGGCTACTATCACCATCTGCAGTGATTTTGGAGCCCAAAAAAATAAGTTTCTCACTGTTTCCATTGTTTCCACATCTATTTGTCATGAAGTGATGGAACCAGATGCCATGATCTTAGTTTTCTGAATGTTGAGTTTTAAGCCAACTTTTTCACTCTCCTCTTTCACTTTCATCAAGGGGCTCTTTAGTACTTCTTCGATTTCTCCCATAAGAATGAAGTCATCTGTGTATCTGAGGTTATTGATATTTCTTCCGACAATCTTAATTCCAGCTTGCACTTCATCCACTATAGTAAGAAAATGACTTAATGACAAGTTAATAATTACTGAACATTAACAATATGCCAAATACTTTTATATGCCATCTCATTTAATTCTCAAAGAGACATTATGAAGTATTGTCTTAGTCAGTTTGAGCTGCTGTATAAAAGACAGCATAGACTGGATGGTTTATAAACAATAGAAATTTATTTTTCACAGTTCTAGAGTCTGGGAAGTCCAAGACCAAGGCACGTATCTGGTGTGTGATGAGAGCCTTCTTCCTGGTTCACAGACACCAGCTTATCACTGTTTTCTCACATGGCTGAAGGGAAGGGAGATCTCTCTGATTCCCTTTTTTAATGACATGAATCCCAGCCTTCATGGGTTCATCACCTCTGAAATGCCCCACCTCCAAATACTATTATATTAGGGATTATTTCAACAGATGAATTTGGAGTAATGTGACTTCAACATCACCCCCTCATCTTCACTTGGTGTAAGCTGGGACAGAATATCACAAATGATTACTGTAAACATCTCAGGACCTACATAAACACCTTTGTGGCTAAGGCTAATGAGTTAGGAGACTCCAGAATTACAACCATATAAATAGAATATGCAAATGTGAAGAGTATTTATAGCATATTAACTAAAACTTCACTTTTTGCGAGATCTCTATCACTATCAAGTAAGATAGCAAATGTGGGTAGCAGGTTTAAGGCCAATGGTTAATCATTCCTACTGAAGAGTACAGGGTAGGGTGATATAATCTATTTCTATATAACTACAAAAGACCTCAAACCTTTTTCATACTTTATTAAATATGAAACATAGCTAGTTTTAAGAAGGAGAAAATATTAATTGTAGTTAATGCATATTAAAAAAACATCACTTCGAAGGAGGGACCAATATGGTAACATAAGAAACTCCTGAACTTCCCTCCTTCCATGGACACACCAAATGTACAACCTCACGCAAAGCAATTCCCTCTGAGAGAATTCCAGAAACTAACTGAGTGACTCCTACAACACAGGGAAAATGAGGAAATAACTACAACAAAATAAATGGCATAGGCTGAGACATATTCTTGCCATAAACTCCACCCCATGCACAGAACCATACAATCAGGAGGGAACCCCAAACTCCCAGTTTCTCCCTGAGGAGCAAAGAGCTTGAACTGTGCATCTATTGCTCTACCTTTTAAAGATCATATCAGAAGGATGGGTCCAAAAACATATATCTCTGAAAGCCAATAGGGTTTGGGTCCACAGGACCCACAAAGCTAAAACAAACAAAAAAGCAGTTCTTAGCAGGAGTATTAGCACTCTCCACATGTACTCTCACCAGGGCTCAGTGCAGAGAAGCAGGCAAAACTGTCCATTACCAAGTTTTTCTCTGGACATTCTTTCCTGGCTTAAATACATACTTTACTAGTTACTGCTTAGAGTCTGTATGCTGACCAACCTGCATCAAGGTGATGACTGCAGTACTCCTTAGTATTCTTTGGGACATTGATGGGTCTTGGCACACCCTCAAAGAATAAGGATGGTTACTGGACAAGCACAGAAGTTTGAGAGTCAACCAGGTTGACTCTCAAGGTTCGTATCCTACATGAGACCAGCCTATTAAGACTGGGGAAGGTGGCCTTTCTATCTAATGTAGGAAAATCGACACAGAGAGCCAAGGAAAATGAAGGAACAGGGAAATGTGTTCCAAACAAAAGAACAAGATAAATTTCCAGGAATTGATCCTAATGAAATGGAGATAAATCCTGATTGTTCAAAATAATTGCGAGAAAAATGCTCACCAGGATCATAAGATCAATTCATGAAAAACAAAGAGATAGAAAATATTTCAAAGTACCAAACAAAAATCATAGAACTGAAGAATACAGTAACTAAACTGAAAAAATCAATCAGTTCAATTCAGTTCAGTCACTCAGTCATGTCTGACTCTTTGCGACCCCATGGACTACAGCATGCCAGGCTTCCCTGTTCACCAACTCCCGAAGCTGGCTCAAACTCATGTCCATCGAGTTGGTGATGCCATCCAACCATCTCATTCTCTGTCGACCCCTTCTTCTCCCACCTTCAATCTTTCCCAGAATCAGGGTCTTTTCAAATGAGTCAGTTCTTCACATCAGGTGACCAAAGTATTGGAGTTTCAGCTGCAGCATTAGTCTTTCCAATGAATATTCAGGACTGATTTCCCTTAGGATGGACTGGTTGGATCTCTTTGCAGTCCAAGGGACTCTCAAGAATCTTCTCCAACACCAAAGTTCAAAAGCATCAATTCGGCACTCAGCTTTCTTTATGGTCCAACTCTCACAGCCATACATGACTACTGGAAAAACTATAGCTTTGACTAGATGGACCTTTGTTGACAAAGTAATGTCTCTGCTTTTTAATATGCTATCTAGGTTGGTCATAGCTTTTCTTTCAAGAAGCAAGCGTCTTTTAATTTCATGGCTGCAATTACCATCTGCAGTGATTCTGGAGCCCCAAAAAATAAAGTCTCTCACTGTTTCCATTGTTTCCACATCTATTTGCCATGAAGTGATGGGACCAGATGCCATGATCTTAGTTTTCTGAATGTTGAGTTTTAAGCCAACTTTTCCTCTTTCATGTTCTTCAAGAGACTCTTTAGTTCTTCTTCGCTTTCTGCCATAAGAGTGGCGTCATCTGGGTAACGATAACCCTATATGCAAAACAGAAAAAGAGACACAGAAGTACAGAACAGACTTTTGAACTCTGTGGGAGAAGGGGAGGGTGGGATGTTTTGAAAGAACAGCATGTATATTATCTATGGTGAAACAGATCACCAGCCCAGGTGGGATGCATGAGACAAGTGCTCAGACCTGGTGCACTGGGAAGATCCAGAGGAATCGGGTGGAGAGGGAGGTGGGAGGGGGGATCGGGATGGGGAATACGTGTAACTCTATGGCTGATTCATATCAATGTATGACAAAACCCGCTGAAATGTTGTGAAGTAATTAGCCTCCAACTAATAAAAAAAATTAAAAAAAAAAAGAGTGGCGTCATCTGTATATCTGAGGTTATTGATATTTCTTGTTCCATGTTAGACTAGATCAATCAGAAGAAGGATCAGTGAACTTGAAAACAGGGAAGTGGAATTCATTCAATCAGAACAGCAAAAGGAAAGAGAATGAAAAAGAGTGAAGATAATTCAAGAGACTTTTTGGTATAACACCAAAAAGACCTATATATGAATTAGGGAGATGTGAGAGAGAAAAGGAGCAGGACGCTTATTCAGAGAAATAATAGCTTAAAGAATACTAAATAGGATGAATGAACCTAAATAGACCCAAATGACAATACATTATAATTAAATCATCAAAAGTTGAGGACAAATAGGGCAAAGACAGCCTCTTCAATAAATGGTGCTGAGAAAACTGGACAACTACATGTAAAAGAATGAAGTTAGAACACTTCTTAACACCATACATAAAGATAAAATCAAAATGGATTAAAGACTTAAATGTAGGATCAGAAACTATAAAACTCCCAGAGGAAAACATAGGCAGAACACTCAATGACATAAATTAAAGCAAGATCCTCTAAGATACACTTCCTAGAGTAATGGAAATAAAAAACAAAGTAAACAAGTGGGACCTGATTAAACTTAGAAAGCTTTTGCACAGCAAAAGAAACTGCAAGCAAAGTGAAAAGACAACCCTCAGAATGGGAGAAAATAATAGCAAATGAAACAATTGACAAAGGATTAATTTCCAAAATATACAACAGCTCATACAGCTCAATACCAGAAAAACAAACAACCCAATCAAAAAGTGGGAAAAAGACCTAAACAGACATTGCTCCAAAGAAGACATACAGATGGCTAATGAACACATGAAAAGATACTCAATATTGCTCCTTATTAGAGAAATGCAAATCGAAACTACAATGAGATATCACCTTACACCAGTCAGAATGGCCATCATCAAAAACTCTACAAACAGAACATGCTGGAGAGGGTGTGGAGATAGGGGAATGCTCTTGCACTGTTGGTGGGAATGTAAATTGATACAGCCACTATGGAAGACAGTATGGAGATTCCTTAAAAAACTAGGAATAAAACCACCATATGACCCAGCAATCCCACTCGTAGGCGTATACCCTGAGGAAACCAAAATTGAAAAAGACACAAGTATCTTTGTTCACTGCAGCACTATTTACAATAGCTAGAACATGGAAGCAATCTAGATGTCCATCCACAGATGAATGGATAAAGAAGTTGTGGTCCATATACACAATGGAATATTACTTAGCCATAAAAAGGACTGCATTTAAGTTAGTTCTAATGAGGTGGACGTATCTAGAACCTATTATACAGAGTAAGAAAGAGTCAGAAAGAGATAGAGAAAGATTGTATTCTAATGCATATATATGAAATCTAGAAAAATGGTACTGAAGAAATTATTTACAGGGCAGCAATGGAGAAACAGACATAGAGAATAGATTTATAGACATGAGGAGAGGGGACGAGAGGATGAGATGTATGGAAAGAGTAACATGGAAACTTACATTATCATATGTAAAATAGATAGTCAAAAGGAATTTTCTGTATGTCTCAGGAAACTCAAACAGGGGCTCTATTTCAACCTAGAGGGGTGGGATGGGGAGGGAGATGGGAGGTAGGCTCAAAAGGGAGGGGATATATGTATACCTGTGACTGATTCATGTTGAAGTTTGACAGAAGACAACAAAATTCTGTAAAGCAATTATCCTTCAGTAAAAAAATAAATTTAAAAAAAAAGTTGAGACAAAAAAAGAATCTTAAAAGCAGCAAGGGAAAAACAATTCGTTATATACAAAGAAATTCTCTTAAGACTATGAGCATATTTTCAGCAGAGACCTTGCTGGCTAGACGGAGTAGGATGATTATTAAAGTGCTGAAATTAAAAACCAAGGATACTCTACCTGGCAAAGTTGTCCTTTACCTTAGAATTGAAGAAGAGATAAAGAGTTTTCAGACAAACAAAAGCTGAAGGAGTTCATCAACACTAGACCAGCCTTACAAGAAATGTTAAAGGAAGTTTATCAAGTTTAAATAAAAGCATACTAATTAATAACATGAAAACACACAAATGTATAAAATGTAAAAATGTACTGGTAAAGGTAAGTGTATAAATTCAGAATACACTAAGATTGTAACAGTTATGAGTAAGTCACTTATAACTCTAGTATAAACATTAAAAGACAAAAGCATTAAAAATAACCATAACTACAGTAATTTCTTAATAGATATACAATATAAAAAGATGTAAGTTGTAACATCAAAAACATGAAAGGTGGGAGGGATGTGAAAATATAAAGCTTTTGTATGCATTAGAATTTAAGTCATTATCAATTTTAAATTAGCCATTTTAATTGTAAGATGTTTTATGTAAGCCTCATGGTAACCACAAAGCAAAAAGCTATGGCAGAGATACAAGATAAAAAGTAAGGAATCGAAAAATACCACTACAGAAATACACCAAAGTGCAAAGGAAGAGAGCAAGAGAAGAAAAAAGGAACTACAAACAGCCAGAAAACAAGTTACAAAATGGCAATAGTTACTCCATAATTAAGTTAAATGTAAATGGACTAGAATATAGCGAATATTTTAATGACTATAGAGTACAGTCTATAAAATTTTTAATCAAATATTGTATATCTGAAACTAATAAGTCAATTGTGCCTCAATAAAATTAAATAAATATATAAATAAAAATTTTTTTAATCTAAATAGACTAGATTCTCCAATCAAAAGACAAAGAGTAGCTGAATGAAATTTTTTTAAAAATCCAACTATATCCTGCCTACAAAAGATTCACTTCTGCTTTATAGACACAAATAGACTGAAAGTGAAAGGATGGAAAAATATATTCCATGTAAATAAAAATAGAAAGAGAGGAGGAGGAGTTACCTTTACATCTGACAAAATACACTTTAAATGAAAAACTGTAACAAAAAGCAAAGAAGATCACTATATAATTATAAAAGGACCAATTCATCATAAGATATAACAATTATAAATAATGTATAATGTACATTTAGGTACATCAAACCACCTAAATGTATAAACCAAATATGTAACAGGTCTGAAAGGAGAAATAGAAAGTGATACAATAATATAGGGAACTTCAATACCCCATTTTCATCAATGGATAGATTACCCAGATGGAATATCAGTAAGGAAACACTGGACTTAAACTACACACTAAGCTAAAAGACATGTATAGAACATTCCATCTAACAGCAGCAGGATACACATTCTTCTCAAGTGCACATGGAATATTTTCCAGGATAGATCATATGTTAGGACACAAAATATGTGTTAATATATTTAAGAAGACGGAGAGTGATGCAGGAGGGGGGATCGGGAAGGGGAACACATGTAAATCCATGGCTGATTCATGTCAATGTATGGCAAAAACCACTACAATATTAAATAAATAAATAAATAAATAAAATTTAAAAAAAAAATCATGTTAAAAAAAGAAAAGAAGACTGAAATCATATCAAGCATCTTTTCCAACCACAGTGGTACAAAACCGGAAATCAATTAAAAGAAAAAAACTGAAAAATTCACAAATATGTGAAGATTAAACAACATGCTCCTGACAAAGAAGGACAAAGAAGAAATCAAAAGGATAGCAGCCATCCTGACTGGCGTGTAATGGTACCTCATTGTGGTTTTGATTTGCATTTCTCTGATAATGAGTGATGTGGAGCATCTTTTCATGTGTTTGTTAGCCATCTGTATGTCTTCTTTGGAGAAATGTCTGTTTAGTTCTTTGGCCCATTTTTTGATTGGGTCATTTATTTTTCTGGAATTGAGCTTCAGGAGTTGCTTGTATATTTTTGAGATTAATCCTTTGTCTGTTTCCTCATTTGCTATTATTTTCTCCCAATCTGAGGGCTGTCTTTTCACCTTACTTATAGTTTCCTTTGTTGTGCAAAAGCTTTTAATTTTCATTAGCTCCCATTTGTTTATTTTTGCTTTTATTTCCAATATTCTGGGAGGTGGGTCATAGAAGATCTTGCTGTGATTTATGTCCGACAGTGTTTTGCCTATGTTCTCCTCTAGGAGTTTTATAGTTTCTGGTCTTATATTTAGATCTTTAATCCATTTTGAGTTTATTTTTGTGTATGGTGTTAGAAAGTGTTCTAGTTTCATTCTTTTACAAGTGGATGACCAGTTTTCCCAGCACCACTTGTTAAAGAGATTGTCTTTTTTCCATTGTATATCCTTGCCTCCTTTGTCAAAGATAAGGTGTCCATAGGTTTGCGGATTTATCTCTGGGCTTTCTATTCTTTTCCATTGATCTATATTTCTGTCTTTGTGCCAGTACCATACTGTCTTGATGACTGTGGCTTTGTAGTAGAGTCTGAAGTCAGACAGGTTGATTCCTCCATTTCCATTCTTCTTTCTCAAGATTACTTTGGCTATTCGAGGTTTTTTGTATTTCCATACAAATTGTGAAATTATGTGTTCTAGTTCTGTGAAAAATACCGTTGGTAGCTTGATAGGGATTGCATTGAATCTATAGATTGCTTTGGGTAGAATAGCCATTTTGACAATATTGATTCTTCCAATCCATGAACACGGTATGTTTCTCCATCTGTTTGTGTCCTCTTTGATTTCTTTCATCAATGTTTTATAGTTTTCTGTGAGCAATAAATGCTGGAGAGGGTGTGGAGAAAAGGGAACCCTCTTACACTGTTGGTGGGAATGCAAACTAGTACAGCCACTATGGAAAACAGTGTGGAGATTTCTTAAAAAACTGGAAATAGAACTACCATATGACCCAGCAATACCACTTCTGGGCATACACACTGAGGAATCCAGATCTGAAAGAGACACGTGCACGCCAATGTTCATCGCAGCACTGTTTATAATAGCCAGGACATGGAAGCAACCTAGATGCCCATCAGCAGATGAATGGATAAGGAAGCTGTGGTACATATACACCATGGAATATTACTCAGCTGTTAAAAAGAATTCATTTGAATCAGTTCTAATGAGATGGATGAAACTGGAGCCCATTATACAGAGTGAGGTGAGCCAGAAAGATAAAGAACATTACAGTATACTAACACATATATACGGAATTTATAAAGATGGTAACGATGGCCCTATATGCAGGGCAGAAGAAGAGACGCAGAAGTACAGAACAGACTTTTGAACTCTGTGGGAGAAGGGGAGGGTGGGATGTTTCGAAAGAACAGCATGTATATTATCTGTGGTGAAACAGACCACCAGGCCAGGTGGGAGGCGTGAGTCAAGTGCTCGGGCCTGTTGGGCTGGAAGATCCAGAGGAATCGGGTGGAGAGGGAGGTGGGATGGGGGACCGAGATGGGGAATTCGTGTAACTCTATGGCTGATTCATATCAATGTATGACAAAACCCACTGAAAATTTAAAAAAAATAAAATAAAATAAAATAAAATTCAAAAAAAAAAAAAAAGAGAAATCAAAAGGAAAATTAGAAAACATCTTAAGACAAATGAATATGGAAGCAAATAACATACCAAAATTTAAAGGGTGTAGCAAAAGCAGTTTTAAGAGGGAAGTTTATAGCAATAAATTCCCATACTAAGAAAAAATAAAGATATCAAATAAACAACTTAACAGCTCAAAAACTGAAAAAGAACAAACTAATCCAAAGTTAGTAAAGGAAAGGAAATAGCAAAGATCAGAATAGCAATAAATGAAAAAGAGGCTAAGAAGACTAAAGGAAAAAATCCTTGAAACTAAGATCAAGTTCTTTGACAATATAAATGAAATAGACATACTGTAGCTAGACTAAGAAAAACAGAAAAAAAGACTCAAATAGATAAAATTGAAATGAGACAGAAGACATTACAACTAATAACACAGAAACAATAAGAATCATAAGACGCTACTATAAACAATTATATGTCAACAATTAGCTAATGTAGAAAGTGAATAAATTGCTAAATACATATAACCTACCACAACTGACTCATGAAGAAACAGAAAATCTGAAATGATCAATTACTAATAGATTAAATCAGTGTTCAAAATCTTCTCCAACACATAAAAAAGCAGATGACTGCACTAGTGAATTCTACAAAACATTTCAAGAAGAATTAATACCAACCCTTCCCAAACTCTTCCAATGAGACAGAAGAGAAGGGAATATTTCCCAATCTCATTTTACAAGAACAGTATTAGTCTGCTATCAAAAACCAGGGAAAGACACTGTTAAGAAAAGAAAATTATAGGCCATGGCCCTTATGAACACATATGCAAAAATCCTCAACAAAATATTAGCAAACCAAATTCAGTAGTACTTTCAAAGGGTCATACACCATGATCAAGGAGGAAGTGAAAAGAAGCTCAACATCACTAATCATCACAAAAATATAAGTCAAAATCACAAGGAGATATCACCTCATACATATTAGGATGTGAGGTGATATCTATTATTAAAAAGACAAGACAAACTTTCTGGTGGTCCAATCCAGGGGACATGGATTTGAGCCTTGTTCCAGGAAGATTCCACATGCTGCAGAGCATCTAAGCCCATGCGCCTCAACTACTGAAGCCCAGGTGCAACAGCAAAGACCCAGGGCAGCCAAAATTAATTAAAATGTTAAATAAATGAAAAGGCAAGAGATAACAAATGCTGGCAAGGATATGAAGATAGGGAAACTTCTGTACATACTTGGTGGAAATGTATAGTTGGTACAGCTTCCATGAAGTTTCCTCAAGAAGCTAAAACTAGAAGTACCATATGATCCATCAATTCCACTTCTGCATATATATCCAAAGGAAATAAAATCACCATCTGGAAAAGATGTCTGTACTTCCATGTTCATTGCAGTATTATTGAGAATAGCCTATGTGCCCATTGATGAATGAATGGATATAGAGAATGGATTGAAAAAATATTATTCAGTCTTATAAAAAGAAGAAAATCCTCCATACATGACAAAAAGGATGAACTTGGAGGGCTTTATGCTACGTGAAATAAGCCAACAGAGAAAGATACATACTGAACAGTATCATTTATATGTGAATTTTTTAAGTTAAATTCATAGAAACATAGAGTTGAATGATGATTTCCAGGGTCTGGGGGGTTGGGGAAATAGAGGCTGATAAAAGTGTAAAAAATTTCAATTTAAAGATAATTAAGGTCTGAGGAACTAATGTATGACATGGTATCTATAGTTGATAATACTGTATTGTATAATTAAAATTTGTGAAGAGAGTAGAATTTAAGTGTTCTCACCAAAAAAAGAAAAGATAAATAAATATGTGAGGTGGGAATCCTTTCACAATGTATATCTCCGTCAATTCATCATGTATACTTTAAATACATTACAATCTTTTTTGTTAATTATACCTCAATAGGGGGCTTCCCTGGTAGCTCAGTGGTAAAGAGTCCACCTACCAAAGCAGGAGACACGGGTTTGATCCATGGGTCAGGAAGATCCCCTGGAGAAGGAAATGGCAACTCACACCAGTATTCTCGGCTAGAGAATTCCATGGACAGAGGAGCCTGATGGGCTACAGTCCATGGGGTCGCAAAAGAGTTGGACACAACTTAGCGACTAAACAACAAAACACCTCAATAGAACTGAAGGAAAAAAGAAAACATCACGTCTTCATTATGCAGTTACCTTCTTCCAAGGAGCTGAAGTCACTTGATTCCACACATTCAAAGCAAATGGCAAATACACTGGGCCAATTCTACATCCAAAAAGTTGTGGCAATAATTCGCAGAAAAGTTATCCAGATCATTGTAAGTTTTCATTGAGCCCATTATGTGGCTAACACTGTTGGAGCCTCTAGAAGTAACAGACAAAAAGAGAAAGGAGGAAGGGGAATAGAAAGAAGAGAAGTAGCATGTTCTTGTCCTAAAGGAGCTTGTCATGCACTGGGGAACCCCTCAGAATGTTAGTTTGAAAATGAGCAAGTGGCAAATTCTCAGGTGGTTCATCTGCCTTCACTTCTCACCGCTCTCTATCCATTCACCATACAGCATACAGCAATCTGAATGATTGCTTAAAAACCTAAATCAGAGCTTGTCCTGTGAAACTGAAAATCTTGTCATAGCTCCCTATTTCACTTACCATGAAAAAAAGAAAACGTACAGTCCTCACAAAGGCTTAGATGTCCGAGACCTGCCAACTTCTGAGACCCCATCTCCTACCACACGTCTTCACTTTCACTAGCCTCAGACCGACTGGTCTTCTTTCTTTTCCTCAGTCATCCGAGCTCTTACCTGCCTTTGGGCCTTTGTACTGACCAGTCCCTCCCCTGACACAGCTGACTGCTGGTTTTCAGTAGGCTCTTAGATCCTGTGTTGCCCACTGAAAAAGCCTTCCCTAACCATGCAGCATAAGCCAGCCGCTCATCCCACTTGCCACACTCTCTGGCATGCGTTTTCTTCACAGCGCTTTTCACCATCTCATATTTACTTGTGTCCTTATTTATTGCTTGTTTGCTCCTACTAGAAAGTCAACTGTATGAAAATACAAACCGTGCCTGTGTTGTTACTCACGACACATACTTGGCTTCAATAAATATTTTTGAATGTAAGACAGATAGAGAGAAGCATGTTGGTGTTGACTATAAAGTTATCCAAGAAGGTTCCAAGAATTCAATGGGCCTTGAAAGACAGAGAGTGGTAAACTGCTCAGAATCTGATCAGGTTAACTCTCCTTCACTCTTTCCCACTAAAGCCTATATCCCTCAGCATGTGAAAAAGTCAAAGGAACCCAGGAAGCACGTGCCAAATGCTTATTGAATTGAATAGCTATTTTTGAAGAATCCCACGTGGTGTGTATCACTTGAATAGAAGACTGGTATTGGGTTCACAGAGGTTTTTCTAGTTCAGGGCAGCAGTGTCCCAGATAGCGCCTGCTCTATGTCTAGAGTCAGGACAAAATGAAGCAGAGCTACAGGTAACCCAAACTGGTGTTGCTATAAGAAGAAAAATGAAATATACTCCAAGTGAGCTCCTTTCCCATCTCTAACTCTCAAGCTTAACTCTACAAAAATACATACAATATGCAGTGTCGTCAAATTTTGTGACTTAAGTGCTGTACTGTTTGCCTCAGATAAGTGTTTGGCTTCTGTGTCATGCTTTTATTTCTGGGAATGCTTACTTAGCAAAGAAAAGAAATCTAAGGCTTAATGTCTCTCTCCATTAGATATCCATACTCCCAAAGTTTTAAATTATCACTACTGAGAATAATTGCACCCCGTTTCCATCCCATGGTCCCTAACACTCTGTCATTTCAAACACAGCCCGGTGGGATACCAAAGGGGATTATATGTTCATTTGGAATGAGATATGTGCAGAAAACCCCTTAAAAAACTAAGATCCTTTTTCTATTCATCAATAGTAATGTACAAGAAAAGAAAAGGGCAAATGGAAGAACAGCAAGAAGCATTTGTTAGTTGTTTGAGAACTAAGGACTTGACAGATCTTCTCTGGTATGACAACAGGTCTTGAGCCTAGTGTTTATCAGACTAAGACTAAAATTGCAATGCCTTTTTACTTGATGTATTATGTCATAGAAAAAAAACTCCAAGGAACAACTTGGTAAACATATATTTTATGTCTAAAATATATAAAACTGTGTCAAATCTTAGATTGCACAGCTACAGCTAATTAATTTGTATATGCGATAAAGTGTTTAAAAATACGAGTTTTTTTTTAACTTCTAGAAATCAAAAAGTATTCACACACAAATACAGTTTTGATTTGGAGAGGGCACATATGATTTGCCACATAAGGGACAAAAGATTAAATTCTTATGTAAAACACAGTTTAAATTAATTAGAAAAAGACAACTCTCACAATAATCAATAACTGAACAATATGAAAAAAGCAACTGACACAACAAGAAATTCAAATGTCCTGCTAACATTTATTCATCTTTTCCTTATTCAATCAACAAATATTTATTAAGTACCAAATATGTACCTGGTATTACACAAGACACCAAATTGTTGATGAGCAAAATATGGCCCTGTTTTGAAAGAACTCGTAGTATATTAAACCCAACTCATAATCAAAGAAATTCAAATTAAAATGGTGTCTTACCTATTAATTCCTTCAATTTGCGTTCTATAAATTCAGCAAGATACACTAAGTAGTTTAAATTTTTTCATATGCTTGTCTTGCTAATTCCATATCTGGGCATTTTTCCTAAGGGAATAATCGGAAAGATACAAACAGACTTATGTGTAACAATGTTAATTGCGCCATTCTGGGATCCACCTTAATGTTCAACGATTGGTAATGTTTTCTAGAAATTTTTTGTCATTAGAAAATCCTCACAAAAAAAGTGTGGCTGAAAAAAGAATCATACGAAACTGGAATACCAATAGCATAATATCGATGGACGAATATATCCATATTCTAGATTTTCTAAAGCTAAAGTCTTAGTCTAATACTAAGGGGAAAAGGTTTTTAAAATAACCAACATAAATCCTTTTGACAAGGATGCCATCTTATAAGTTGTTTGCCAAATAAACCTTCTAAATATACTCTTTTCAGTGTTCACAATTTGAATCTATCTTGGAGCATACAGAGGCTAAGAAAATCCTAATGTTAGAAGCAATACAAATCAACCCTCTTAGTTGTCTGAGCAATAAAAGCTGCATTATTTAAATTGTGTTAAAAGGAAAGTTCAAAGTTTAGCTTGACAGTCACCTCTGCCTTTATACAAGAAACACAGCCTATAGCACCATTTAAAACCGCAGACCACCGACTTGGACTCAGGACCGGGATGTTCTCCGTTTAGCCCTGATTCACAAAGGTCCCCAGCGGCCCGCCGTCTGCAGATGGCATACCCCCAAAAGGAAAGCCCGCGACTCCACTTCCTGCCTGGGGGCGGCACTTCGGGCCCTCGAAGGGATTTCAGAAACCTGTTCGCGCCGTTTCTTGTAGGCCTGAACCTTGTTATTTGGTAAATATTTATTTAGCTCTCTGAGAACTCCGAACTAATCACTGCCACTTCTCTTTAATAATAAATGGTGAACTTCAAACGCAGCAGAATCAACCAACTCATCAGCGCTCGCCGGGAGGTGCAAAACTGCAGCCGGCCAGCGGACATGAAAGACTGAACATTTCCTGTTCCAGCTCCCGGCGGCCCAGAATAAACTTAAACCAAGTGGGAAGATGTTGGTGCGGCCGCCCCCCGCGCGCGGGCCGCGGGAGCCCGGGATCCATCTGTCCGAGGCCGGGCGCGCCGCCCCTTCCCCATTCGCCCCAGGAACCCTCAAAGCCCGCAGCCCTGCCGGCTCCACAATCTGGGCTGCTGCTCTTCTGGGCTTTTTATGCTGCCTTTTAAATGTGCTGTTGAGCTGCAAGCCAATTAGCCCTTTCCGTTTGCCCGGGCGGGCGGTGGGAGCGAGCGCTCGGAGCGCCCCTCACCAGCGGAAACGCACGGGCTCCCTCGGCGGCGCTCCCGGGCCCAGAAGGGAGTCGGCACGCCTGGCGGCGTTGACGCCAGCCTTCCAGGATTTGGTCCTCAAAGTCTTTTTTAATTTACTAGGAAAGACAAGAGTCTCCCCTTTGATGGTTTCATTTTGGAATGTGAGAAACAAACTTTAAGGTGCATCCTATCACTCGTATTTGATTCGTCAAAGCTGCACGGTCTCACCTTCATCCACTGCTGATTTGGAAATGCTATCAAGCCTTTGGAAATACTGAAAGATTTTTCTCCCAGACACAGGGATAAAGATAATAAGTGTTGAGACCTGACTCATATTTATCTAAAATTCTGTGTATCCAAGATGTATTTTTGAATTCTATACTGCCCATTCTGATGAAGGCATGAGTGTTTGAGGTAGAGCTGACTCTAGTTTTCTCATAAACCATAATAAAGCTTTGAATGAGAAATATTTTGCCCGCAATGTATTCTTTGTTTTGTACGATTATTTCATCTGTGTATAATGGAGATCTACAGAGATCTGAAGTCCAATTTGTTCTCAAACTTAACACATTTCTGTTAAGTTTTTTAAACATGAATTAATTTAGAAGAAGTTGCTGGAACCATAGGGGTTGATGTTAAAATAGCTTCGCATCATTCACAAAGAGCCCTGCTAAATGTACTTTTCATTTTACTCAATAATCCCTAGGTATGGAGAGATGAGAAGCACTTGTTCTCCAAGGCTCACAGAAGCGACCCTGCGGGCACTCTCAGTGATGAGCTTGGAGTGCCCCTCTGTGGAAGGAGATGAGCACTACAGATTCTCTCACTGATGAGTCTGTGGTTGCTGCTGACTTGGAAACTTTGTGGTTCTTGACTTCTGCACACAGGAGGGCAGATGCTACTTTACTGTTAAAATCTATGAGTTTAGTCTCACTCCTTTTCTTCCATGAAACACAAAACATTTGTTGAAAAGAATGAATGAATGAATGAATCCTTTTGTCTCTCTTTCAAAAGCTTTGCATTTATTTTCTTGCAAAACCCATAGCCATGTTAGTCCCCATTCTAACATTTAAGAGCAGATAGAATGAAATGACAAGGAGCACAAATAGGTGTTATCGCATGTCCCAGGTCTCAGAAATTGGCAGTGGCTACCACAAAGGGAGACTGTGGCCAAGTGTTGGCTCAGAAGGAAGGGTGATGTGATGAGTGAGCAGGATGCAAAAAAAGAAGTTAATCACTCTGTGCTCTAGGAGCTGAAACCTGTCTTGTTGATATATAACACTTCTAGCCATTGGTTAATTGTCACTGAATTTATTTAATGCATTTCAGTCTTTGTTTTCATCTCAAAAGCAAAATAGTGTATTTACTGTTTGCTCTGCCAAATAATAAACTCCACTTTTACTTTTGTGATAATAAATTAAAAGGGGTTTTCCAGGTGGCACTAGTAGTAAAGAACCCACCTGCCAATGCAGGAGACATAAGAGACATGGGTTCAATTCCTGGGCAGGGAAGATCCCCTGGAGAAGGGCATGGCAACCCACTCCCGTATTCTTGCCTGGAGAATCCCATGGACAGAGGAGTCTGGAGGGCTACAGTCAAGAGGGTCACAAAGTGTCAGACACAGCTTCTTCTAACACTTATTGGCTAGAAGTCACATGTTCAAGTTATACTCTAAATAGAAATATTATCATTAGGATGCTTTTAACTGCAAGTAAACAAAATCCACCTCTGTCTTATACAATAAAGGCGATGCATTGGCTCATGTAAATGAAAATTCCAGTTCAAGCTTTAAGCAAGGGTTGATCCAGGGGCTACAATAGTGACACCAAAATGTTAGTTTCTTTCCATTTTTCCGCTTTATCTTCCCAGGTACTGTCTTCACCCTAAAGGTGAATTAATGAAATCACCAACATTATCATTACTGTATGAAGGAGGTCACTCAAGTTCTCTAAGAAGAAATAACAGATAAAGTAACAAAGTTGTTTGAATCAAGATATTTTCTCATGAAATAACCTACAGATTAAGTCATTTAAGGAAAAAAATTTTGTTGAGAGCCTGTTGAGGCCCATGATGGAGGAAACTGTCCTCCCTTTCTCTTTTTCTTTAATTGAAATATAGTTGATTTGCAATATTGTATTAGTTTTTGTTCCAGGTGTACAGTAAAGTAATTCAGTTGCTTTTTTTCATATTTCATTTTGGTGTCATTATAGGTTGTTACAATATACTGAATATAATTCCCTGTACTATACAGTAAATCTTTGTTGCTTATCTACTTTTAATTTAATAGTTTGTATCTGTTAATCTCATGTTCCTAATTTTTCCCTCCCACTTCCTCTTTGGTAACTATAAGCTTGTTTTCTATGCCTATGAGTTTGTTTCTGTTTTGTATATAGATTTATTTGTATTATTTTTTATTCCACATATAAGTGATATCCCATATTATTTGTCTTTCTCTCTCTGACTTACTCCACTTAGTATGATCATCTCTAGGTTCATCCATGTTGTTGCAAATGACATTATTTCATTCCTTTTTATGGCCGAGTAATATCCCATGTTGTATGTGTGTATACATATATATATATACACACACACACACACACACACATATATATATACACAACATCTTCTTAAGCCAATCAACAGTTGTTGGGCATTTAAGTTGTTTCCATATCTTAGCTATTGTAAGCAGTGCTGCTGTGAACATTGGGTCCATTATCTTTTCAAATTAGAGCTTTTGTCTTTTCTGGATATATGCAATCCAGGAGCAGGATTGCAGGATCATATATTAGCTCTAGTTTTAGTTTTTTAAGGAATTTCCATACTTTTTTCATTAATGGCTGCACCAATTCATTTCCAACAACAGTTTAAGAGAGTGTTCCCTTTTCTCCACACCCTCTCCAGCATTTATTATTTGTAGACTTTCTAATGAGGGCCATTCTGACTGGTATGAGGTAATACCTCATTATGATTACAATTTGCATTTCTCTAATAATTAGTGATGTTAAGCATCTTTTCATGTTGTCCATCTTTTCATATTGTCCATCTGTATGTCTTCTTTGGGCTTCCCTCATAGCTCAGTTGGTGAAGAATCCGCCTGCAATGCAGAAGACCTGGGTTCAATCCCTGGGTTGGGAAGATCCCCTGGAGAAGGGAAGAGCTACCCACTCCAGTATTCTGGCCTGGATAATTCCATGGACTAGATAGTCCATGAGGTTGCAAAGAGTTGGACACTACTGAGTGACTTTCACTTTCACTATGTCTTCTTTAGACAAATGTCTATGTAGGTCTTCTGCCCATTTTTTTTTTTTTTAATTATTTTTTTTTTATTTTTCAGGGGGTTTTGTCATACATTGATGTGAATCAGCCATAGAGTTACACGTATTCCCCATCCTGGTCTCCCATCCCACCTCCCTCTCCACCCGATTCCTCTGGATCTTCCCAGCCCAACAGGCCCGAGCACTTGACTCATGCCTCCCACCTGGGCTGGTGGTCTGTTTCACCACAGATAATATACATGCTGTTCTTTCAAAACATCCCACCCTCCCCTTCTCCCACAGAGTTCAAAAGTCTGTTCTGTACTTCTGCGTCTCTTCTTCTGCCCTGCATATAGGGCCATCGTTACCATCTTTCTAAGTTCTGTATATATGTGTTAGTATACTGTAATGTTCTTTATCTTTCTGGCTCATCTCACTCTGTATAATGGGCTCCAGTTTCATCCATCTCATTAGAACTGATTCAAATGAATTCTTTTTAACGGCTGAGTAATATTCCATGGTGTATATGTACCACAGCTTCCTTATCCATTCATCTGCTGATGGGCATCTAGGTTGCTTCCATGTCCTGGCTATTATAAACAGTGCTGCGATGAACATTGGCGTGCACGTGTCTCTTTCAGATCTGGATTCCTCAGTGTGTATGCCCAGAAGTGGTATTGCTGGGTCATATGGTAGTTCTATTTCCAGTTTTTTAAGACATCTCCACACTGTTTTCCATAGTGGCTGTACTAGTTTGCATTCCCACCAACAGTGTAAGAGGGTTCCCTTTTCTCCACACCCTCTCCAGCATTTATTGCTTGTAGACTTTTGGATAGCAGCCATCCTGACTGGCGTATAATGGTACCTCATTGTGGTTTTGATTTGCATTTCTCTGATAATGAGCGATGTGGAGCATCTTTTCATGTGTTTGTTAGCCATCTGTATGTCTTCTTTGGAGAAATGTCTGTTTAGTTCTTTGGCCCATTTTTTGATTGGGTCATTTATTTTTCTGGAATTGAGCTTCAGGAGTTGCTTGTATATTTTTGAGATTAATCCTTTGTCTGTTTCCTCATTTGCTATTATTTTCTCCCAATCTGAGGGCTGTCTTTTCACCTTACTTATAGTTTCCTTTGTTGTGCAAAAGCTTTTAATTTTCATTAGCTCCCATTTGTTTATTTTTGCTTTTATTTCCAATATTCTGGGAGGTGGGTCATAGAAGATCTTGCTGTGATTTATGTCAGAGAGTGTTTTGCCTAAGTTCTCCTCTAGGAGTTTTATAGTTTCTGGTCTTATATTTAGATCTTTAATCCATTTTGAGTTTATTTTTGTGTATGGTGTTAGAAAGTGTTCTAGTTTCATTCTTTTACAAGTGGATGACCAGTTTTCCCAGCACCACTTGTTAAAGAGATTGTCTTTTTTCCATTGTATATCCTTGCCTCCTTTGTCAAAGATAAGGTGTCCATAGGTTCGTGGATTTATCTCTGGGCTTTCTGTTCTGTTCCATTGATCTATATTTCTGTCTTTGTGCCAGTACCATACTGTCTTGATGACTGTGGCTTTGTAGTAGAGTCTGAAGTCAGACAGGTTGATTCCTCCAGTTCCATTCTTCTTTCTCAAGATTACTTTGGCTATTTGAGGTTTTTTGTATTTCCATACAAATTGTGAAATTATTTGTTCTAGTTCTGTGAAAAATACCGTTGGTAGCTTGATAGGGATTGCATTGAATCTATAGATTGCTTTGGGTAGAATAGCCATTTTGACAATATTGATTCTTCCAATCCATGAACACGGTATGTTTCTCCATCTGTTTGTGTCCTCTTTGATTTCTTTCATCACTGTTTTATAGTTTTCTGTGTATAGGTCTTTTGTTTCTTTAGGTAGATATACTCCTAAGTATTTTATTCTTTTTGTTGCAATGGTGAATGGTATTGTTTCCTTAATTTCTCTTTCTGTTTTTTCATTGTTAGTATATAGGAATGCAAGGGATTTCTGTGTGTTAATTTTATATCCTGCAACTTTACTATATTCATTGATTAGCTCTAGTAATTTTCTGGAAGAGTCTTTAGGGTTTTCTATGTAGAGGATCATGTCATCTGCAAACAGCGAGAGTTTCACTTCTTCTTTTCGTATCTGGATTCCTTTTACGTCTTTTTCTGCTCTGATTGCTGTGGCCAAAACTTCCAACACTATGTTGAATAGTAATGGTGAGAGTGGGCATCCTTGTCTTGTTCCTGATTTCAGAGGAAATGCTTTCATTTTTTCACCATTGAGGGTGATGCTTGCTGTGGGTTTGTCATATATAGCTTTTATTATGTTGAGGTATGTTCCCTCTATTCCTGCTTTCTGGAGAGTTTTAATCATAAATGAGTGTTGAATTTTGTCAAAGGCTTTCTCTGCATCTATTGAGATAATCATATGGTTTTTATCTTCCAATTTGTTAATGTGGTGTATTACGTTGATCGATTTGCGGATATTAAAGAATCCTTGCATTCCTGGGATAAAGCCCACTTGGTCATGGTGTATGATTTTTTTAATATGTTGTTGGATTCTGTTTGCTAGAATTTTGTTAAGGATTTTTGCATCTATGTTCATCAGTGATATTGGCCTGTAGTTTTCTTTTTTTGTGGCATCTTTGTCTGGTTTTGGAATTAGGATGATGGTGGCCTCATAGAATGAGTTTGGAAGTTTACCTTCATCTGCAATTTTCTGGAAGAGTTTGAGTGAGATAGGTGTTAGCTCTTCTCTAAATTTTTGGTAGAATTCAGCTGTGAAGCCATCTGGTCCTGGGCTTTTGTTTGCTGGAAGATTTTTGATTACAGTTTCGATTTCCTTGCTTGTGATGGTTCTGTTAAGATCTTCTATTTCTTCCTGGTTCAGTTTTGGAAAGTTATACTTTTCTAAGAATTTGTCCATTTCATCCAAGTTGTCCATTTTATTGGCATAGAGCTGCTGGTAGTAGTCTCTTATGATCCTTTGGATTTCAGTGTTGTCTGTTGTGATCTCACCCTTTTCATTTCTTATTTGGTTAATTTGGTTCTTCTCTCTTTGTTTCTTAATGAGTCTTGCTAATGGTTTGTCAATTTTGTTTATTTTTTCAAAAAACCAGCTTTTAGCTTTGTTGATTTTTGCTATGGTCTCTTTAGTTTCTTTTGCATTTATTTCTGCCCGAATTTTTAAGATTTCTTTCCTTCTGCTAACCCTGGGGTTCTTCATTTCTTCCTTCTCTAATTGCTTTAGGTGTAGAGTTAGGTTATTTATTTGGCTTTTTTCTTGTTTCTTGATGTAAGCCTGTAATGCTATGAACCTTCCCCTCAGCACTGCTTTTACAGTGTCCCATAGGTTTTGGGTTGTTGTGCTTTCATTTTCATTCGTTTCTATACATATTTTGATTTCTTTTTTGATTTCTTCTATGATTTGTTGGTTATTCAGAAGCGTGTTATTTAGCCTCCATATGTTTGAATTTTTAACAATTTTTTTCCTGTAATTGAGATCTAATCTTACTGCACTGTGGTCAGAAAAGATGACTGGAATGATTTCAATTTTTTTGAATTTTCCAAGACCAGATTTATGGCCCAGGATGTGATCTATTCTGGAGAAGGTTCCGTGTGCACTTGAGAAAAAGGTGAAGTTGATTGTTTTGGGGTGAAATGTCCTATAGATATCAACTAGGTCTAGCTGGTCCATTGTGTCATTTAAGGTTTGTGTTTCCTTATTGATTTTCTATTTAGTTGAGCTATCCATAGTTGTGAGTGGGGTATTAAAGTCTCCCACTATTATTGTGTTACTATTAATTTCCTCTTTCATACTCGTTAGCATTTGCCGTACATATTGCGGTGCTCCTATGTTGGGTGCATATATATTTATAATTGTTATATCTTCTTCTTGGATTGATCCTTTGATCATTATGTAGTGTCCTTCTTTGTCTCTTTTCACATCCTTTATTTGAAAGTCTATTTTATCTGATATGAGTATTGCGACTCCTGCTTTCTTTTGGTCTCCGTTTGCGTGAAATATTTTTTTCCAGCCCTTTACTTTTAGTCTGTATGTGTCTCTGGTTTTGAGGTGGGTCTCTTGTAGACAGCATATATAGGGGTCTTGGTTTTGTATCCATTCAGCCAATCTTTGTCTTTTGGTTGGGGCATTCAACCCATTTACATTTAAGGTAATTATTGATAGGTGTGGACCCGTTGCCATTTAGTTTGTTGTTTTGGGTTCACGTTTATTCAACCTTTCTGCATTTCCTGTCTAGAGAAGATCCTTTAGCATTTGTTGAAGAGCTGGTTTGGTGGTGCTGAATTCTCTCAGCTTTTGCTTGTCTGCAAAGCTTTTGAATTCTCCTTCGTATCTGAATGAGATCCTTGCTGGGTACAGTAATCTAGGTTGTAGGTTATTCTCTTTCATTACTTTCAGTATGTCCTGCCATTCCCTTCTGGCCTGGAGGGTTTCTATTGATAGATCAGCTGTTATCCTTATGGGAATCCCTTTGTGTGTTATTTGTTGCTTCTCCCTTGCTGCTTTTAGTATTTGTTCTTTGTGTTTGATCTTTGTTAATTTGATTAATATGTGTCTTGGGGTGTTTTGCCTTGGGTTTATCCTGTTTGGGACTCTCTGGGTTTCTTGGACTTGGGTGGCTATTTCCTTCCCCATTTTAGGGAAGTTTTCAGCTATTATCTCCTCGAGTATTTTCTCATGGCCTTTCTTTTTGTCTTCTTCTTCTGGGACTCCTATGATTCGAATATTGGGGCGTTTCACATTGTCCCAGAGGTTCCTAAGGTTGTCCTCATTTCTTTTGATCCTTTTTTCTTTTTTCCTCTCTGCTTCATTTATTTCCACCATTCTATCTTCTACCTCACTTATCCTATCTTCTGTCTCCGTTATTCTACTCTTGGTTCCCTCCAGAGTGTTTTTGATCTCATTCATTGCATTATTCATTTTTAATTGACTCTTTTTTATTTCTTCTAGGTCTTTATTAAACATTTCTTGCATCTTTTCAATCTTTGTCTCCAGGCTATTTATCTGTAACTCCATTTTGCTTTCAAGATTTTGGATCATTTTTATTATCATTATTCTAAATTCTTTTTCAGGTAGATTCCCTATCTCCTCCTCTTTTGTTTGACTTGGTGGACTTTTTTCATGTTCCTTTACCTGTTGGGTATTTCTTTGCCTTTTCATCTTGTTTAGATTGCTGTGTCTGGAGTGGGCTTTCTGTATTCTGGAGGTCTGTGGTTCCTTTTTATTGTGGAGGTTTTACCCAGTGGGTGGGGTTAGACAATTGGCTTGTCAAGGTTTCCTGATTAGCGAAGCTTGCGTCAGTGTTCTGGTGCGTGAATCTTGATTTCTTCTCTTTGGAGAGCAATGGAGTGCCCAGTAATGAGTTTTGAGATGGGTTTATGTGTTAGGTGTGACCTTGGGTAGTCTGTATGTTGACGTTCAGGGCTATGTTCCTGCGTTGCTGGAGAATTTGCATGGTATGTCTTGCTCTAAAATTTATTGGCTCTTGGGTGGTGGTTGGTTTCAGTGTAGGTTTGGAGGCTTTTGGACGGTCACTTATTACTTAAAGATCCATGTAGTCAGGAGTTTTCTGGTGTTCTCAGGTTCTGGGCTTAAGTCTCCTGCCTCTGGATTTCAGTTTTATTCTTCCTGTAGTCTCAGGACTTCTCCAACCATACAGCACTGATAATAAAATTTCTAGGTTAATGGTGAAAAGTTTCTCCTCCGTTAGGGACACCCAGAGAGGTTCACAGAGTTACATGAGGAAGGGGAGAGGGAGAAGGGAGATAGAGATGAGCAGGAGGAGAAAAAGGGGGACTCAAGAGGAGAGAGACAGATCTACGAAGTTGTCTGATCCCAGAGTGTTCTCCGTAGTCCAGACACCCACAAATATTCACAGAATTGGATTGGGAAGAGAAGGGGAAAGGAGGAAATAGAGGTGTTCTGAGGTAGAAAACAGAGAGTCAAGATTGGGAGAGAATAATCAACACACTCCTGAATAAAAATGGGAGCTGAATATTGGATTCTTAAATGTTCACAATTTATATCATATACTGAAAAACAAAAATTAAAAATCTAGAGTAGAGGTTAGACTCTTAAAAATACTATATTAAATACAAAAACCAAAACATAAAAAAAAAAAATTTAGAAATATATATGAAGTTTGGTTTAAAAATAGGGCTTCTCTTCTTTTTTTTTTTCCCCGTAAGGTTATAGTGTATTGAAAATGAAAATTAAGGAGTAGTAAGAGGAGTACTAGATGACTTTAAAAGAAATGAGAAAAAGAAAAATAGAAAATAGAAGAGAAGAAAAAAGAAAAGGAAAAAAAAGAAGAAAGAGAAAAAAAGAGAAAAAAAAATTGTTTTACCTAATTAAAAAAATCATAAAAATCTTATGAAAATGAAAGTTAAGGAGTAATGGGGGAGTAATAGGGAATTTTAAAGGAAAATAAAAGAGAAAAAAGAAAAAAAAATTTTTTTTTTCTTACTTAAAAAAAAAAAAAAGAAAAGAAAAAAATAGATCTAGGAATTTCTCTGGAGCTGTTTCGGTCAGTGTGGGTTCGGCTCAGTTTCAGATATCTCCTCGTTCCAGCTTATACTTCTCGATATCTATAGGTCCTTCCGGTGAAGTCGGTGTTTTCTTCAGGGATTTTAATCTGTTGCACCGGTCCCTTCTGAAGCAGTTCCCTTTGTTTATTTGGCTTCTGTTGCCGGTTTCTTCCGCGCCTAATTTCCGCCCTGACACAGGTGGGCGGAGGTGGATTCTTATTCAGGTAGCTAGTTCCGTCGCGCTCCGCGCTCCGGGGTGGAGCCGGCGCTGCAGGGAGGGGCTGGCGCTATTTTCTCCGTATGGGCTGCTCAGGCTCCAGGCGGTTCCAGCCCTTGGGTGATTCACAAAAGCGCGGAACACAAAGCTGCGCCCGCGGTTTGTCCCCACGCCGCCCGAGTGGCTCAGGCAGCCAGGCGCTTGTCAGGCGCTCTCTCCCCGGGTGCGGCGCGCCTTCTGTCCTGCGCTATCCCAGCCTCAGTTTCTGCCGCGCCAGTCGGGTGCGTGCGCCTTCTGCCCTCTGCGTCCCCAGCCCCAATCCCGCCCGCACTGGCCGGGTGCGTGTACTGTGTCTAGCCACGACCCTCCCGGCGGATGTCGACCATCCAGAATCTGCGGATGTCGACCATCCAGAATCTCCGGAGGTCTTTGATTAGAAGGCGGAGGCCCTTGATTAGAAGGCGGAGGCCCGTTTGCAGTGTGGCAGGGGATGCGGTCCTTGGGGCCGAGCCTGCCCCCTTCCCCTCCCCCCTGCCTCCTGCCTCTGGCGGGGCTGGGCCGGTCCGCAGCCTGTGAGTTCTTCTCAGGACTTTCTCGGTCCCTTTGTTCTGCGAACGGCTGGCAGTGTGTTCGGGCCGGTTAATTTTCTCTCTCTCTTGCTCTCCCACAGTTCAAGCTGGGAACTCACAAAAGCTCCCTCCGATTGTCCTCAGGGCACTCAGGCTCCCGACCCTACCCCCAAGCAATGCCGCCCACTCCTCTCCGTTCCGCCCCCACTTGCTGGTTGCGGATGCGGGCGTCTGGGGTACTTTTCTGCTGGGAGTTGCTTTTAGGCCCGTAATCTGTGGGTTTTATTTATTCTATCCCTCCCAGCCAGATTCAAACTCCGAGACTCAAACACTTTCCCCAGGCCCGCCAGTGCGAGGGTTTCCCGGTGTCTGGGAACGTCCTCTATTAAGACCCTTCCCGGGACGGATCTCCGTCCTTAGCTCTTTTGTCTCACTTTTTATCTTTTATATTTTGTCCTACCTCCTTTCGAAGACAATGGGCTGCTTTTCTGGGCGCCTGGTGACCTCAGCTAGCGATCAGAAGTTGTTTTGTGAAGTTTGCTCTGCGTTCAGTTATTCTTTTGATGAATTTCTAGGAGAGAAAGTGGTCTCCCCGTCCTACTCCTCCGCCATCTTGGCTCCTCCCCCTTCTGCCCATTTTTTGATTGGGTTATTTGTGGTTTGTTTGTTTATTTTTTAATTGAGTCATATGAGCTGTTTGTATATTTTGGATATTAACCTCTTCTCAGTCACTTCATTCACAAATATTTTATCCCACTCTGTAGGTCATCTTTTAGTTTTGTTGATGATTTCCTTTTATATGCAAAAGATTTTAAGTTTGATTTGGTCCCATTTGTCTATTTTTGTTTTTAAGTCTTTTGCCTTGGGAGGCTGACCTAAGAATATATTGATATGATTTATGTCCAAGAAAGTATTATCTATGTTCTCTTCTAGTAATTTTATGGTGTCATGTCTTATATTTTGGTCTTCAAACCATTTTGAGTTTATTTTTGTATACAGTATGAGGGATTGTCCTAATTTCATTGATTTATATGTAGCTGTCCAGCTTTCCCAATTCCATGTGTTGAAGAGACTGTCTTTTCTCCATTGTACACTTTGCCTCCTTTGTTGAAGATTAATTGACAATAGGTGTGTGAGTTTACTTCTGGGCTTTTTATTCTGTTTCACTGATCTATGTGCCTGTTTTTGTGCCAATACCATGCTGCTTTGATTACTGTCACTTTGCAATATTGTCTGAGGTCTGAAAGAGTTATATACTTCCAGCTTTTTTCTTTTTCCTCAGAATTTCTTTGGCAATTCTGTCTTTTATGGTTACATATAGATTTTAGGATTATTTGTACTAGTTCTGTGAAAAATGTCAAGGTTATTTTGATAGGACTCACATTAAATCTGTAGATTATTTTGGGCAGTGTGGCCATTTTAACAATGGTATTTCTTCCAAAACAATAGCATGGAGTGTCTTTTCATTTCTTTGAGTTATCAATTTCTTTATCAATGTTTTGTGGTTTTCAATGTATAGGTCTTTCACCTCCTTAATTGAGTTGATTCCTATGTTGGTGGGGTGTTTTTGTGTTTTTTTTAATTTTACACTATTTTTTGTTGTTGTTGTTGCATTGGGTCTTTGTTGCTGTGCCCAGGCTTTCTCTAGTTGCAGTACACAGGCTTCTCATTGCAGTGACTTCTCTTGTTGTGGAGCACAGGCTCTAGGCTCATGGGCTTCAGTAGTTGCAGCTCACAGGCTCTAGAGTACAGTCTCAATTGTTGTGGCACACAGGCTTAGCTGCTCTGAGGCATGTGGACGCTTCCCTGACCAGAGAGTGAGCCTGTGTCCCCTGCAATGGCAGGCAGATTCCCATCCACAGTACCACCAGGGAAGTCCTTTGGCATGATATTTAATGGGATTTTGTTCTGATATTTCATTTTTAAGAAATGCAACATATTTCTGTGTATTAATCTTGTATTTTGCTACCTTGTCGAATTCATTTATTAGTTCTAATAGTTTTTGTGTAGTGTCTTTAGAGTTCTCTATATAGAGCATGATGCCATCTGCAAATAGTGACAGTTTTATCTCTTCCATTCCAGTTTAAATACCTTTTTTTTTTTTTTTCTTATCTGGGTTTCTTGTCTGTGGCTAATATCCTCTCTTTTTCTACTGTACACTGTTTAATGTGGTGGTGAGAGAAGGCTGTGATGAATACTAAGATATACCCTACCTTCATATATTACATCAGACTGATAGTGCTAGGAGAAACCTTAGAGAACACTTGGTCTTGCATCTTTGGTGTACTAGGAAACTAAGACCCGGAGATGGGGAGTAAACATAAAGTTCATTTTATGAGAACTGAAGAGACACTTTAAAATGTGAACAAGGGGGCTCCCCTGGTGGCTCAGTGATAAAGAATCTGCCTGTCAATGCAGGAGACTTGGGTTCAGTCCCTGGTCTGAGAAGATCCCATGTGCACAGTGCAACTAAACCTGTGAGCCACAACTGCTGAAGCCTATGCGCCCTGGAGCCTGTGTTCCGCAACAAGAGAAGCCACTGTAATGAGAAACCCAAGCACTGCAACTAGAGAGTAGCCCCTACTCACCACAACTAGAGAAAAACCCAAACAGCAATCAAAACCCAGCACAGTCAAAAATAAATAAATTTTTTTAACGTGAATAAAGGTCAAGGCTCTGCATGACCACACGTGTTTATCTGTCAACAAATAGCACCTGAAAATCAGTCTTACCCAGAGATTCAACCAATCCAGACCAATTTGCCATGCCCTCCATGAAGACTCTGTGGTACAGTCTCAGAAAGTAATCTCCCTTCAATCTGCTACTCACAGCTTCTTCTTACCTTAAAATAGTATTTTCTGAATTGAGATACACATACATCAAAGAATACATTGTATGTTGTAGAAAAATTTAGCTGGTATTTCAAGCTGTTGACTTCATGACAATCATTATTCATAAGAAGACTATAGTTGATGTATCAGTGGTGTTCTACCTTACACAGCACATTTTTAACTTTAAGTATACAATTCAGAGATCCCTGCAAAACTTTAAAATAGTCAACTTTACACACTGCTGTATTCACAGAAAAAAACTTGGACTGCTTTGGATATGGGCTTTCCTGGTGGCTCAGCAGTAAAGAATCCATCTGCAATGCAGGGGACCCAGGAGACAGTAGTTCGATCCCTGGGTTGGGAAGGTCCCCTGGAGGAGGACATGGCAACCCACTCCAGTATTCTTGCCTGGAGAATCCCATAGACCGAGCAGCCTAGCAGGCTCCAGTCCATGGGGTCACAAAGAGTCGGACACAGCTGAAGCAACTGAGCACAAACTCATGCTCTGGATGTGTATGAAGATTTAAGAGAAAAATGTTGTAAAATTTTAAATACTGTCGATCTCATTAATGCCAAGTTGTTGATCTCTTTGATTTTTTATTTAACTTTTTAGAGAGATGGAGCTCATTGGCCTTCATTCAGTAATGTTCTCATGTTTCTATTTGCTTTATAAGAAATTCCAAGTCTTTTCTGTATGTAATCTTCAATCTGGCCAAATTGTGTACATAACTTGTGTTTGTGTTAAAAGATACTTGCTCATTTGAACATTCTAAATCTAACCCTCCATGGCAAGCTTACATTCCATATGCAAGATAAAGTGAATGGGAAGATCATAAAGCTGGGGCTGTGAGGAACACTGCTTAATCATGGTGAATAAGATAGGTTTTGTTGTCTGAATTACCTTTTTTAAACTCAGCTGAAGACCTAGTTGTAATTTTTTTTAATCTTATTAAACAGACACTTGAGAAAAAAGGCTTCAGATCTCCTTTTCTGGAAGTAAGAGGAGCTAATATCCTGAGAGGGCCTCCCACCAAAAAACAAGTAGATCCTGATAAGCCATCCTTTACTGCATGTCTATAGTTGTAAGGAAAAAAGGTAATTTTTCAGGATGCTCTCTCCAAAAATAAATTTCAAGAATGCAGAATGATGAGCCGTATTAAGAAGAGAAAGGTAGAGTGGCCTAAAGGCACAAGTCAATATTAGAGCTGTGATAGTTGGACTAAGTCTTGGGCCAGAAGCTACTATAAGAGTTGAACTTGAGAATCCCACATTAAGCTGATCTTCTCAAAGGAAACTGAAATGTTCCAGCTCAATGGTCTCCCTGTTTCCTAGCACAATCGCAAATAAATGTTCTCTTAATAAAACTATCCCCATTGTATTACCAAAAGATCCAGATTAAGAGAAAGCAAATATGGGCTCAAAAAAAGATAAAGACCAATACAGTATACTAACGCATATATGTGGAATTTAAAAAGATGGTAACGATAACCCTATATGCAAAACAGAAAAAGAGACATAGATGTACAGAACAGACTTTTAGACTCTGTGGGAGAAGGCGAGGGTGGGATGTTCTGAGAGAATAGCATTGAAACAAGTATACTATCAAGGGTGAAACAGATCACCAGCCCAGGTTGGATGCATAAGACAAGTGCTCAGGGCTGGTGCACTGGGAAGACCCAGAGGGATGGGATGGGGAGGGAGGCGGGAGGGGGGTTCGGAATGGGGAACACATGTAAATCCATGGCTGATTCATGTCAATGTATGGCAAAAACCACTACAATATTGTAAAGTAATTAGCCTCCACTAATAATAATAAATGGAAATTTATAATAAATAAATGGAAAAAAAATATACATGTAAAGAAGACACCATTATTGCAAGTCATCAGTAACTACAAATAGATTCTAGTCCCTAAGGAATTCATATTTTGGAAATTGTCAGATACAGAATATAACATTTCTATATATAAATTGTTCAAATAATTAAACATGCTTTCACAGAACAAGTAATTGTTAGGGATTATCAAAAATATTCTGCCAACTTGAAAAAAATGAAAATGAAAAGAACTTTTGGGAATAAAAAATGTAATTGTTGAAAAAGAAAATGGATGATTTACACTGCAGATTAAATGTAAGTGAAAAGAGAATTGGTGAACTGGAAGATATATCTGAAAGAATATCCAGGATCCCATGTAGAGAAAAAAGAAGTAAAAATTAATATAGAGATTGAAAGTTATAGAGAATAAAATGAAAGACTAAAATACATCCATTCAGAATCCTAAAGAAGAAAATAGAATGGAGGAGCTGCAATATTTGAAGAGACAATGATCAAGAAATTTCCAAAATTGATGAGATACATAAACTCAGAAGTATCAGTAAAGGAAGTCGATATATAATAAGCAAGATAAATAAAAAGAAACCCACAAAGATACGTTGTAGTGAAATTGCAGATCACAAAGGACAAAAAGACTTTAAAAGCAACCTGGTAGAGAAAGAATGATGTTTTCCTCTCAACCATACGGATAGGAAGCAAAAAGACAGGATCGCTGAATCATGGAGAAAGCAAGGGAGTTCCAGAAAAACATCTACTTCTGCTTCATTGACTACACTAAAGCCTTTGACTGTGTGGATCACAACAAACCATGGAAAATTCTTAAAGAGATGGGAATACCAGATCACCTTACCTGTCTCCTAAGAAACCTGTATGTGGTTCAAGAAAAAAAACAGTTAGAACAAGACATCTAATAACTGACTGATTCAAAATTGAGAAAGGAGTATATCAAGGTTATATACTGTCACCTGGCTTATTTAACTTTTATGTGAAGTAAATCATGTGAATGCTGGGCTGGATGAATCACAAGCTGAAATCCAGGTTGCCAGGAGAAATAACAATAATCTCAGATATGCAGATGACATCACCCTAATGACAGAAAATGAAGAGGAACTAAAGAACCTCGTGATGAAGGTGAAAGAGTAGAGTGAAAAAGCTGGCTTAAAACTCAACATTCAAAAAACTAAGATCGGAATACATGTAACTCCATGGCTGATTCATGTCAATGTATGACAAAACCCACTACAATATTGTAAAGTAATTAACCTCCAACTAATAAAAATAAATGAAAAAAATAAAATTAAAAAAATAAAATAAATTAAAAAAACTAAGGTCATGGCAAATAGATGGGGAAAAACTGGAAACAGTGACAGACTTTATTTTCTTGGCCTCCAAAATCACTGTGGATGGTGACTGCAGCCATGAAATTAAAAGACGCTTGCTTTTTGAAAGGAAAGCTATGACAAACTTAGAGAGTATATTAAAAGGCAGAGACATCACCTTGCCAACGAAAGTCCATATAGTCAAAGCTGTAGTTTTTCCAGTAGTCATGTATGGATATGAGAGTTGGTCCATAAAGAAGGTTGAGCGCTGAAAAATTAATGCTTTCGAATTGTGATGCTGGAGAAAACTCTTGAGAGTACCTTGGACTGCAAGGAGATCAAACCAGTCAATCCTAAGGGAAATCAACCCTGAATATTCATTGGAGGGACTGATGGTAAAGCTGAAGCTCCAATGTGTGGCAACCTGATGAGAAGATGAGAAGAGCCAACTCTTTAGAAAAGACTCTGAACTGGGAAAGCCTGAAGGCAAAAGGAGAAGGGAGCAGCAGAGGATTAGAAGGTTTGAAAGCATCACCAACTCAATGGACAGGAATTTGAGCGAACTCCCGGAGGTAGTGGAGGACAGAGGAGCCTGATGTGCTGCAGTCCCTGGGGTTGCAGAGAGTCAGATACAACTTAGCAACTGAGCAAGGAGAGAAATTACTGTCAGCTTATAATTATGTATTCTGCAAAATTATCTTTTCAGAAATAATGAAAAAATGAACACATTTTCAATTGAACAAAAATCTAAAGAGTTTGCCATCAACAGTTTTAGGAACTTGTAAAGAATGTGCATTTAGTAAGAAAGAAAGCTATTGTTAAAGAAAAGTCTAAAATGCAAATTATTAGTGAATAAATTGGTAAAGGTGTAATTTTTACATCTTTAATTTTAAATGATCTCATTCAAAGAGGAAGAAGATTAGAAAGAAAGAAGGAAGGAGAGGTGGGGTTCTAATTTATAGTGTTTAAGCAATAAAATACAGAACTAAAGTTCTAGACTTAAGTAGCATTTGGAGATTCTTCAGTCTCCAGATTTTGGTTTTGATTCACCAATGAGAAGTAGCTGATGGAAAAGTGTTCTAAGATCCTTGCATCATTCAGGAGCACGTTTAACATATTAACTTACTTTAGACTTACTTAAATTTAATATGTATGATACAATTTCAACAGTAATTGCTAAAAGAATATTTTATCTTAACTGGATGAGGGGAAATTTTGTTAAGAAAAATTTCTAACTAAAAAATTGAATTAATCTTAAAAAGGAAAAGGAAGGAAAGAAGCAAGTGAAACAGATAAGAGAAAAAAATTTTTTAATATTTGTTTATTTATCTACTTGGCTGTGCCAAGTCTTCACTGTAGCATGCAGCATCTTTTACTTGAGGCGTGTGGGATCTAGTTCCCTGACCAGGGATCAAACCCGAGTCCCCTGACTTGAGAGGGCAGAGTATTAGCCACTGGACCACCAGGAAGGCCCCTAGGGAAAAATTCACATTGATAGAAACAAGTCCAATTATATCAATAAAGACAACAAATATAAATGAATTAATTACAAGTTAAAAGGAAAATTTTATTTAATCTGTTCTTGCTTTAGCTAAACCATTTATAATAGTCACACCTAAAATATAAAAATGTCGAAAGGTTAAAAAAGAAATTCCAGACAATGCCAAAACAATGCAGACATCACTACACTGATATTAGATAAAATATAAAACAAAGAACGTTATTGAGAATAGAGAAGGTTACTATATAATAGTAAAAGTTTTCAGTTCACTATGTAATTACAGCAACTTTAAATTTGAATGCACAGAATAAAATTGCCTCAAAATCATCATAGCATATGTTAGCATACCTCTGGTAATTATTGGTGGTCTAGAAGACAGCATATTAATTTGAATAAGGAATGCTTAAAGAACAAATATAACAAAATTGCTATAATAAGCGTATTTTAAATTAGATATCTAACAGGTAGAGAACACAGATTCTTCTCAACCTCACAAGCAGTATTTCTTAAAATCCACCCTCAACTTGGCCATAACACAAGTCTCAATACATCTCAAAGAATCAGCATCATGAAGACCATATTCTCTGGCAGCAATACAGTTGAAAAGATAAGGGACAATAATACAAACTTGATGGAAGACTTCAAATCACACATTCAAGAAGGCCTGTGAATCCTAATCAGAATAACTACAAAGAAAAGCATAACCAGGATATCAGAGCAAAAGAGCTAAAAACAAAAGAAAAGGAGGAAATTTTTAAATCAGGGAAACAAAAGACATTATCTTCAAAGGAGGAACAATAAGATGAACAGTCATCTTCTCAACAGAAACTATAAAAGTCAGAAGATAGCGTTCTTTTCTCAGTCTGATTGGAGGTTTATCAATTTTACTGATCTCAAATAACCAGATTTTAACTTCACTGATCCGTTTTCTCTGTTGTTTTCTGTTTCACTGATTTCTGCTATGTTTATTCCTTCCCCTACTCCTTATTCTGCTTACTTTGGGCTTGATTTTCTCTTTTTCTGATTTCTTAAGGTAGAAGCTGATAAAGGACATCCACAAAAAAGCTTACTTTTAACATCATCGTTACTGATAAAAGACTGAATGATTTCCCCCTCAGATCAGAAATGAGAGAAGGATGTCCACTCTCATTTCTGCTATTCTGCATCATAATGAAGACCCAAACAATGAAAGCAAGAAAAAGAAATAAAAGACGTGTATATTGGAAATAAGCCTCCACTTATTTGCAGAAGACATGATTTTCTATGGAGTAAACTTTAAAGAATATGCCAAAAAAAAAAGACTATTAAGTATGAATTTTGTAAGATTGCAAGATATAGGTTCAATACAAAAAAATTCATCGCAACATTTCTCCAAATAAGACATACAGATGGCTAACAAATACATGAAATGATGCTCAACATCACTCATTATCAGAGAAATGCAAATCAAAACCACAATGAGGTACCATCTCATGCCAATCAAAATAGCTTTCATCAAAAAGTTTACAAGCAATAAATGCTGGAGAGGGTGTGGAGAAAAGGGAACCCTCTTACACTGTTGGTGGGAATGCAAACTAGTACAGCCACTATGGAGAACAGTGTAGAGAGTGCTTAAAAAACTGGAAATAGAACTGCCATACAACCCAGAAATTCCACTGCTGGGCACACACACTGAGGAAACCAGAATTGAAGGAGACACATGGACCCCAAAGTTCTTTACAGCACTGTTTACAATAGCTAAAACATGAAAGCAACCTAGATGTCCATCAGAAGACAAATGGATAAGGAAGTTGTGGTACTTATACACAATGGAATATTACTCCAAAGTTATAAAAAAAAGAATGCATTTGAGTCAGTTCTAATGAGGTAGACAAAACTGGAACCTATTATACAGAATGAAATAAGGTCAGAAAGAGAAGCACCAATACAGTATATTAACGCATATATATGAATTTAGAAAGATGGTAACAACGACCCTGTATGCAGGACAGCAAGAGACATAGATGTAACGAATAGACTTCTGGACTCTGTGGGAGAAGGCGATGGTGGGACAATATGAAAGAATTGCACTAAAACATGCATATTGCCATGTGTAAAATAGATGACAAGTGCAAGTTTGATACATGAAGCATGGCACTCAAAGTTGGTGCTCTGGGACAACCCAGAGGGATGGGGTGGGGAGGGAGGTCTGAAGGGAGTTCAGGGTGGGGGATGCCTGTACACCCATGGCTAATTCATGTTGATATATGGCAAAAATCACCACAATATTGTAAAGTAATTAGCCTCCAATTAAAATAAATTAATTAATTTTTCAAACTACATAAAAACATAGTAAACCCCGAAGATAAGCAGATATGTGTTAGAGTTGATTCAAAATCAAGCATTTGATAATAATGTTAAGAGCATCATTTAATCATAAGAGTATTTCACTGTATCTATTAAGGATGAAATGAATTTTAAGTACTTAGGGAAAAAATATCAAATGTAATTCTATGTACCAGTAGAAAACAATTGAAAATTGAAATTTTAAAACAGAATTATTGACAATAGCATCAAAAAACATGAAATGCTTAGGAGTAAATCTAGCAAAATAGTACAAGAGCCATAGACTCTGGAAAGTATAAAACAGTCCTAAGAAAAATTAAAGAACTGAATCAATGTACTGAGCTCACAGGTCAAAATATACAGTATTATTGTGATATCAGTTCTTGTCAAATGGATCTATAGATTCAACACATTCCCAATCAATATCCCAGCAAGCTTTTTTGTAGAAACAGATAAGCTGATTCCAAGTTTTACAAGGAAAAGAAAAGAACTAGAACAATCTATTTCCTCATCAGCCACCAACAGAATCCCAATCTCCAAATTTCGTATATATGGTTTAGAACTTGCTTCCAACTAAATCTATTTGTTTTATTTGTACTCATTGCTTAATCTATTGTACATTGAATGATTATCCATTCTTTAAACCATATGCAATCACATTGTCTTAAAAGCAATGGTTAACATAAATACATTTTATTAAAATAACTTTCCCATCTTGATTAGCTTGTTGGAAAGAATCAAGAAATTCACCTGTCAATATGTGAATTTTCCACACATTCATTTTTTAAGAAAATAAAAGTGTAAATCTGGATTTTTGCACTCATAAGCAATAGAAGTAATGAGTGTATTCTTTTCCATATTTTTCACAGCATCTTCTGTTACTAATATCTGCTGCTCTTTCATGTGAAAATATATACCAGTTATTGTAAGCTTTATCAAAAGAAAATAGATAGAACAAATTGAACAAAAGCCTTAAAACGTGAATAGCAGGACCTTTTTTCCTTTGGGATCTATAGATTCAACACATTCCTACAGTAGTAGAATATAATGCCCTTTGCTATATAGTAGGACCTTGTTGTTTATGTACAGTATTTTCTATGTAGTAGTTTGTATCTACTAATCTCAAACTCCTAATTTATACCCCCACCCCGTTCCCCTTTGGTAACTGTATATTTGTTTTCTATGTCTGCGAGTCTGTTTCTGTTGTGGAAAAAGTTCATTTGTGACATATGTCAGATTCTGCATATAAATAATAGCATATGTTATTTGTCTTTCTCTTTTTTACTGCGCTTAGTGTGATAATCTCTAAGTCCATCCATGTTGCTGCAAATGGCACTTCATTCTTTTTCATGGCTGAGTAGTATTCCATATTACTCCATGTGTACTATACCTTCCATATCCTGTCATCTGTTGATGGGCATTTAGGTTCCTTCCATGTGTTGGCTATTTTTAGTAATGCTGCTATTGAACACTTTTCAAATTCGAGTTTTCTCTGTATATATGCCCAAGAGTGGGATTGCTAAGTCATACGGCAACTCTGCTTTTAGTTTTTTGAGGAACCTCCATACTGTTTTCCATAGTGTCTACACCAATTTACATTCCCACAAACAGTATAGAAGAGTTCCCTTTTCTCCACAGTTTCTCCAGCATTTGTTATTTATAGACTTCTTAATGATGATCATTCTGACCAGTATGAGGTAGTATCTCGTTGTAGCTTCATTTGCATTTTTCTAACAATTGGCAATGTTGATCATCTTTTAATGTGCCTCTTGGTTGTATGTACCCTAGTCTAGGAAATGGCAACCCACTCCGGTGTTCTTGCCTGGAAAATTCCAGGACAGAGTAGCCTGGCAGGCTACAGTCCATGAGGTCACAAAGAGTGGGACTGAGCATGCACATATTGGCTGAATGTATGGTAAGACCTTATTTTTAAAGCACTACTCATGTCATTTTCTGTTCTGAACTGTGTTCTCTCAAAATTCATATGTTGAAACCCTCCCCGTGACTATATTTGGAGATAGGGTCTTTAAAAGGTAATTAAGTTTAAATGAGGTCATGAAGGTGGAGCCTGAATCCAATGACTGGATCCTCATAAGAAGAGGAAGAGGGACTATCCTCGTAATTCAGTGGCTGAGACTTCACGCTGCCAATGCAGGTGGCCTGGATTCGATCCCTGGTCAGGGAACTAGATCCCACATCCTGAAGTTAAGAGTTCGAATGCCACAACTAGAAGATTTCACAGGCCACAACAAAGCTCGAAGATCTGGCATGCCACAGCTAAGTCCCCGTGCAGCCAAATAAATAAATAAAAATAAATTTTAAAAAAGAAGAGGAAAAGACACCAAGAGGTCTGGTGAAAAGGCCACGTGAGGACACAGGTAGAAGGCCATCTGTCTGCAAGCCGAGGACAGAAGTCTCAGGAGAAACCAAATTTGCTGACACCTTGATCGTGAACTTCCAGCCTCCAGAACTGTGAGAAAATAAATTCCTGTTGTTTAAGCCACCCAGTCTGTGATATTTTGTTATGGCAGCTCTAGCAGACTAAGACAGTCCAGTTTTTGCCTCTAATTTTTGCCTTGCCTACTTCTCTGGATATTTCTGTAAAAAAATGATTATCCAAAATTCATGCCATTTGACCACTTCACCCCATACATTCAGCCACCATTTGTTTGACCCAGTCATTTCTTCACCTCCCTAAATGGCATGACTCGGAAACCTCCTAGAAATTCAGGATTGGTTTCTGCTGCACCATTTGATTAGCTCATTTTGCAAGTTTCTGGGTGGATACAGACCATTACAAAGCCAGCTTGGCCAAGGGACAGAAATCACTAAGGAGGGAGACAGCAGGAGCAACAGGGGTTGGGTTCAGAAACCTTGCCACACAGTGCGCTGGCTTTGTTGAGCTTCATGGCACAGGCCCATGTTCTGTAAACTTTTCATCTGCACACAAATTGCATTTCACAGCAATACTAAAAGGGTGGGTTACTGATGCTGCATGTGGGAGGTATGTGCACAAATCCTGTTATCTGATAATAGGATTACCATGCATGCCTCCTGAGCATGCTTTGAAAGTTTACTCCTGAATCTACATATCCAGCCACAGGCCAGTCATTTTATTGCACAACAAATAAAATTACTGCCAAATCATTTTTAAAGTCACTATTATTTTCCTCATTATTTCTGTCATCATTTCTAAGTTGAGCTGTAGCAACAACCATATCCAGGTAAGTCTTTTTCTTCTCCCTTCTCACATCCACGCCATCACATCCCAACCCACCCAAGCAGCACCAAATTGTTTCTTAATATTTCTGAAACCCATAGGATATTACAGACAAACTAAGGAGAAAAACCAATAGAAAAGAAAATGCCTGTTATTTCAGCAACATTGATGAGGTATCTTCTTCAAAACTTATAACCAAAAAGTTCTTTTGAATAGTCACTTACCAGAAACTCCCTGTCAGTCCAGTGGTTAGGACTTGGCACTTTCCCTGCCGTGGCTCTGGGTCAGTCCCTGGTCACATAACTAAAATCCTGCAAACCATGTGGCCAAAAAAATAAAAGTCGTTTACCATACATGTTGCCCTTGGCTTTGATTTAGCCCTTTCACTAAGTCTTAGGTTATGGACAGCACAGGTGCAGGTTCAAAAATTTCATGTGTAAGATTTCTGCCCTCTCTTGTGGCTAGAAGGCCTCACACTGTGCTCCAGCTCCATGGGAGCTGAGGAAATTGTTCCACCTGAAGAGACAGGAGCCATGACACTCAGGGCTGTAGTGATGGTTGATCAAAGTCCCTGAACCAACAATCACGATGCCCTGATCTAGCAAAGATTTTCCTCTCAAATGTGAATTTATTTACATGGAAAGTATTCAAAATGTAGAAATAAATGTCATTTATATGTACATTTAATGACTCATTTTTACTGTAAATTATATGAAGAGAAATACAAAATAACTATACAGTTCAGTGAGTAATATATCTGTTTCAGTAACATATGAACACTTGGAATCTATAGTATCCTAAAATATCTAGAAGGGATACAAAAAAGGGAGGCATGGTATTTGTTCTCAGTAAAACATATGCATCTCATATTTTCTCCACAGATTCATCTTACACAGGAAGTAATGATACCATAGAGTAAGATGGTACGCTTAACATTAATGGTGTAAGGTGAGTCTGAGGAGAAAACATGAGATGCATACATTTTACTCAGAACCAATACCATGCCTCCCTTTTTTATATCCCTTCAAGACCCTCTGACTGGACAGAGCCTCTCCTTAAGCTGCCCTTTGGCTCCCAAGAGGGATCTTTGCGTGTTCCAGTTTATTTCCACTTATCCTTCTTTGCCTGCCTGCCCTGAATCTCATTGCCTCAGGGCTTTATTTAAGTCTGTATTGTAAAGGAGAATTCCATTCCATAACCCTTAAGAGTTGTCACGCTGTTATAATCATCAACATAGGTGTGAATGCAAATACATTTGGAGGTAACTACCTGGGATTCCTGGTCAAATCCTAGGAATGCCCTGACCCAATCACTTGTTCAGTCGCTCAGTTGTGTTCAACTGTTTGCGGCCCCATGGACTACGGCATGCTAGGCTTCCCTGTCCTTCACTGTCTCCCTGAGTTTGCCTCAGACTCCTGTCCACTGAATCGGTGATGCCATTCAACCATCTTATCCTCTGTCGCCACCTTCTCCTCCTGCCCTCAATCTTTCCCAGCATCAGGGTTTTTTCCAGTGAGTTGGCTCTTTGTATCAGGTGGCCAATGCATTAGAGCTTCAGCTTTAGCATCAGTTCTTCCAGTGAATATTCAGGGTTTTTCCTTTAGGATTGATTGGTTTGATCCCCTTGCTGTCCAAGGGACTCTCAAGAGTCTTCTCCAGCACCACAATTCAAAAGCATCTTTTCTTCAGAACTCAGCCTTCTTTATGGACCAACTCTCCCATCTGTACATGACTACTGGAAAAACCATAGCTTTGATTATATGGACCTCTGTTGGCAAAGTGATAGGTCTGGTTTTTAATATGCTGTCTAGGTTTGTCATAGCTTTCCTTCTAAAAAGCAAGCATCTTTTAATTTTGTGGCTGTGGTCACTGTCTGCAAAGGTTTTGGACCCCGAGAAAATAAAATCTGTCACTGTTTTCCATGTTTCCCTCTCTATTTGCCATGCAGTGATGGGACTGGATGCCATGATGGTAGTTTTCTGAATGTTGAGTTTTAAGTCAGTTTTTCACTCTTCTCTTTTACTCTCATCAAGAGACTCTTCTTTTAGGATTTGAAATAGCTCAGCTGGAATTCCATCAACTCTGCCAGCTTTGTTTGTAGTAATGCTTCCTAAGGTCACCTTGACTTCACACTCCAGGATATCTGGCTATAGGTGAGTGTCCCAATCACTTACCCCTCCCCTAACAACTCTCTTGAATTTTATAGTCATCACGCCACAGCTTTACTTTATAGTTCTCCAGTTTGGGGCTGTTTCAATTAACCCTTCTCTAAATATTCTTGTATATGTATCCTGGTGAACATAAGCACACATTTTTTAGGGTATATACTTAGGAGAGGAATTTGTGTCAAAGGATATGCAAATCTACAACTTTACCGGATAATGTCAAACAGTTTCCTGAAATGGTTGAAATTGTTTACCGCCTGCCACCCAACCAGCAATATATGAACTTTTCTGTGGTTCCACATCTTTGCCAACACTTCTTAAGGTTAGAATTTAAGTTTTACCCAGTGTGGTAGGTAGTTGTACCTCACTGTAGTTTTAATTTGCGTTATCTTGATTACCATTGAGTTTGGATATCTTTACACATGTTTATTGACCATTCAGACATCCTCTTTTGTGAACTGTCAATTCATATCTTTTCCAATTTTCTATTGGGCTGTCTGGTTATTTGGTATTTTGTCTTTTGTCTTTGTTTGTTGTTGTTGTTGTTATTTGTTATTTGTCTTTTATTGCACTATAGAAGTTCTTTTTATATTTGGATGTGAGCTTTTTGTTAGATGTGTCACAAATGTTTTTTCTCTTCTCTGTGACTTTTTTTCCTTCTCTAAATTAGTCTAAATGTGTCTTCTGACTCATGCAGTGAAATTCAGCAATCATTATTTCCTGTGGCTTGTTTTAAAATATCTTTCCCTGGCCAGGGATCATAAGGATAGTCTCCTAGATTATCTTCAAAAATCTTTCTTCTTTGTGTTTGATGTTGAGATCTACTTTCTACCCAAAACTGACTTGTCATGGTGTTGATTGATTATGGGTTCAATATCTCTCCTTTTTTTCTTTCTCTTCCTCTTCTCCTTCTCCTTTTTCTTTTTGTTGGTGTTGAGTCATCAGATCAATAAACATGGTACATTTCAGTTGCCTTTATTTTCTTTCATTAAGTTTTATAGTTTTCTTCACAAAGGTTTTGCACATTTTTTTATTTATACCTCGGGACTTGATTTCTTAAGCTATTTTGAATGGTTATCTCTTTTTTGTTTCCTTTTTTTAACTATTGGGTGCTGGTATATAGAAATACAGTTAATTTTTATATTGACTTTGTATCCACTGTTCAATTTGGCTATAAACTAATATTGTATTCATAGATTATTCTGGGTTTTATCATAATCATATCATCTTTAAACAATGACAGTTTGTTTCTTCTTTTCCAATCCTTATAATTCTTATTTCTTTTTCTTATGTAATGGCTCAGACTGGGACTCTGCTACAGTTCTAAATGGAAATAGTTATAATGGACATCCTTGTATTTTTCCTGATTGTGTGATTTGTAACTGTGGGATTTTAATTTATTGAGGTGACTAAATGATGACATGAAAGCTAATGCCATTGAAATAAGAATTATTTACATTTCCTGAGAGAAGAGGCCACATCACATCATTCAGACCTCATGAGTGGTCAGGAGACAGACAGGAGAGAGGGAAAAGCCTAAACCCAGAACCCTTATTGGAGTTTCTTTGAAAAAGGCAGGGCAGAGTAAGACAGTTTAGGATTAGTTATTATTAGTAATAAATTGTGGGCTTTGGACTACGGGGTCCTTTCTAGCCACTTGGAATGACTTAGGCCAGGGGAAATATTTGCTTGTTGTGTAAAGTTGGTGATGGACAGGGAGGCCTTGCGTGCTGCGATTCACGGGGTCACAAAGAGTCGGACACGACTGAGTGACTGAACTGAACTGAACTGAACTGAAAGCATTAGATAAAGGAGGTGATTGGCTTGCACATGAGAGGCATGCTCCCAAGTAAAGTATTTACCAATCAGGAATTACTAACCTGAGGAAGCCAGCCTCTCCTCCACCGTTAAGAATTTTAAGATGTCAAAATATCATAAGATATGAAAAAATAAGACATGATTAATACACTGATCTCAAAGAGAAATTTTCCAACATTTCATTAGCTTCATTTTGTTTTTTTTTTAAGATGTCCTTTATCCTTAAAAAGATATCTTCAATTCTAGTTTGTCAACAGCACTTTTTCCTAGTTATAAACAGATATTGAATTTTATCAAATATTTTTCCTGAATCAATTAAGATGACTATATGTCTTTCCTCATCTAATCTGTCAATATTCATATTTACATTTATTGAACTCCACTTCCCTGGTGACTCAGACAGTAAAGAATCTGCCTACAATGCAGGAAACCCAGGTTCGATCCCTGGATTGAAAAATCCCCTGGAGATCCCTCTCCAGTATTCTTGCTTGAAGAATTCCATCGACAGACAAGCCTGGTAGACCACAGTTCATGGGATTGCAAAGAGTCAGATAAGATTGAGTGACTAACACTTTCACACTGAACTTGTGATGTTAATCTGTATTTTTATTTCCAAGAATAAGCTTACTTTGATCACAATGTGTTATTTTATACATTGCTGAATTCAGTTTGTTAACATTTTGTTAGAGTTTTGGCAGCTATATTTGTAAATGAAATTCATCTGTATTTTTCTTTGTGTATGCGCAGTATCTGTCATATTAGTACAAGATTATGCTCATCTTCTGAAATTAGCTGAAGAAAAAACCATAGGATTGTTGGCATTTCCTCTTTGTTTGGTAGAATTCTCCACTTGAGCCAATCAGAGCATAAATTTTCTTTGCAAAATGCTCTTTAATAAGAGACTTTATTTCTATAATAGTTTTAGAAGTATTTAGGTTTTCTGTGTTTTCTTATGTCAGTTTTGGTAAGTTTGCTATTTTTCCAGGAGTCTAAATATTTCATTTAAATCTTCAATTTGGGGATAAAAAGTTGTTCATAGTATCTTCTTATCTTTTTATATATTGATAATGTATTCCTCCTCTTTCATTTTTTGGTACTTTCACCAGAAGTTAATTGATTTTATTGGTCTTTTCAAATAACTACATTTTGGTTTTTGTTCATCTTTTTTATTGACTGTGTTTTCTGTTTCATTAGTTCATGTCCTCATCTGTTTTATTTTCTGCCTTCTAATTTCTGTGGATTAACTTTTCTGTTTTTTCTCTCTCTTTTTTTTTTTTTTGGCCACACCCCATAGCTTGCAGGATCTTAGCTTCCCACTAGGGGTTGAATCCAGGCTACTGCCATGAAAATGCCAAGTCCTAACCACTGGATTGTCAGGAAATTTCCTCTAATTTCTTGAGATTTGATGTATGGCTTAATTGTTGTCAGCCTGTTTTTCCTTCTTAGTATATGCATTTAAGATAGTAAGTTTTCTCCTAAGTACTGGTCTAATCCTATCTTAAGAGATTTAATTTGTAGTATTTTCACTATTATACAAATAAAAATATTTTCTAATTTTCATTGTGATTTTTTTCTTAGACTTAACGATTTGTTTAGATGCATACTGATTAAATTCTAAACATGTAGATATTTTTTATTTATCTCTTCATTATTGATTTTGTTAGAATAAATATACTTTGTTAGATAACATATTCTATATGATTCCAGTTCTTTAAACTTGTTGAGACTTTATTTATAGCTCAGTATAGCATCAATTTTTGTAAATATTCTTCATGACTTTGAAAAGTGTACAATATGCTGCTATTTTTGTAATACTCATTCTTCCCTATTAGGGTGCATTTGTTTCTCCAGGCAATTCTGCCTAAAGTTTGCTCTATATATGTTGCTGTTATCATATTTAGTTCAGTTCAGTTGCTCAGTCGTGTCTGACTCTTTGTGACCCCATGAACCGCAGCACGCCAGGCCTCCCTGTCCATCACCAATTCCAGGAGTTTACCCAAATTCATGTCCATTGAGTCGGTGATGCCATCCAACCATCTCATCCTCTGTCATCCCCTTCTCCTCCTGTCCTCAATCTTTCCCAGCATCAGGGTCTTTTCCAATGAGTCAGCTCTTCGCATGAGGTGGCCAAAGTATTGGAGTTTCAGCTTCAACATCAGTCCTTCTAGTTATCATATTAAAAGCATGCAAATATAGAATTTCCATATCTTCTTGATGAGTTTAATCTTTTATCATTATGAGATAAAGCCCTTTAACTCTAGTAGTGCTTCTTCCTTAAATTCTGTTTTGTCTGGCATTAATGTAACTGCTCCAATTTTAAAATAAATTTGGCAGGAAGTTAATATCTCACTCTTCATCTTTCTGTATCCTTATCATCTTCCTCATTTAGGTATATTATTAAAAATAATTTAAATATATATATATATATGGAATTTCATGGTGAGCCAGTGATTAAGACTCTGTGCTTTCACTGCTGAGAGCCCCATGTTAAATCCCTGTTTATGGAACTAAAATCCCTCAAGCTGCCAGGTGCAATGAGATATATATCCACATATAGATATATATCTCCAGTTATACATTATACATATAACTTTATAACTGGAGCATTTAGCCCATTTATAGTTAACATAATAATGTTATTTTGGGGAATATATTTACCATCTTACTATGTGCTTTCTATTTGTCTACAAATTCTTTCCTTTTTCTCTCCTATCCCCTGCCTTCTAGGGTAGTGTTTTGGTTTTGTTTTGTTTTGTTTTTTTTGCACATGCCACTCACCTATTAGTTTGAAAGATATACACTCTTTTTAGTTTTGTTTTGTTTTTAGTAATTACTCTAGAAATTACAAAATGAATTAGACTTATAAAAATATGTGTAGAAATAATTTAAAGCAAACTGTAGGATTTTACTCTCCTCAGTGTTATTTTTGTTTCCTTCAGACACCTGGACACAGTAGCAATCAGGATCACTTTATTTGGGATTTGGGGGGTTTCCATAAGACTGGAAAGGTATAGACCATACGAGATCTGATTTACTTCCAGTTCATTTTTATTGCTATATTCCCAGTCCAAGGAGTAGAGGTAGAGTGTTATTTATCAGGGGGCTTCCCGAGTGGCACTATTGGTAAAGAACCTGCCTACCAATGCAGGAGACATAAAACACTTGGGTTTGATCCCTGGATCGGGAAGATCCCCTGGAGAAGGGCATGGCAACCCACTCCAGTATTCTTGCCTGGAGAATCCCACGGACAGAGGAACCTTGAGGGCTACAGTAATAAGGTCACAACACCCTTTGCATGCCCTGGATTCTAATTCTGACAACGCCTAGCTCAGTGAGATCTCAGCTCAGGTTCATGGCTGCCTCCACTGAGTCAGCAGCAAAAGTCATCAAGTAATATTGAAACCAAGTCCTACTAAAACCTAGTTCCCCTCCCAAGTTTATGATTAATATCTCTATCCAAAACTTTATTCCCTTTCTCGTCCTCCATGACCTCAATCCTGTGCTAACTGAGCACTAATCCGCTAGAGTTAGATGACTACAGTTGCTGTTGTATATATCATCACCAACGTACAAACTCAGGTTGTTTACCCAGGGCAAGATAGGCTAACAGACCCCTGAGCCACTGACCAGTAGGCCAGAGACTCATAAACCAGAGACATCCTGACTCCCTAAATTACAATTAAGAAATGGCACATAAATGGCACGAGACTATTAATTCCAGTCTTTTTGTTCTTTCCCTTAAAAAAAATATTCTAATTCGAAGACCAAGTTGGAAAGAATCTGAGTCTTATCTTCCTTTCCCTTGCTTGGAACCCAGCAATAAACACTGTACTTTCTTTCACTACAGATCAGTGTCAGTAGATTGGCTCTGCTGCTGCTAATGAGCGAGCCAACCCAAGTTCAGTTCAGTAGCAGCGCATTCGCATTTTGAGCTCCCATCCTCTGCCAGGTCTCAGACCAGTAATAGTCGATTATGTTGTTTGTTCTTTGATGCTATGATATTGTGATTTATAATATAATTATAATAGGACATTCTATATAATATAATAATTTATAAAATATAAAATATATTTATTATATATATAACTAATATAATTTGTAATATAATATAGTATAAAAATAATATATTTATAATATAATATAATTTTGTCCTCATCCCGATTTCTGGCACAGAGCTCCTAAAACTTTTGGAATTTCCTAAGTGATGAGGGCAACAAAGCTGTTTTCTTTTAGGTTGATGAGGTGACTTTTGGAAAACACCTAAGGATGGAGGCTGATTGCCATGGGAACCAACCAAATGATTAGAGGGGATGAAACTTTTAATCCCACCCCTGACCTCCCAGGAGAGGGTTGGAGGTTGAATCAGTTGCCAGTGACCAATGATTTAATCAATCCTCCAGATGTAATGAAGCCTCCACAAAAATCCCAAAGGACATTGTTTAGACAGTGGGTTGGTGAACAAGTGGAGGTGATATGAAAGTGGCTTCAGAGAGGACCTGGAAGCTCTGTACACTTCCCCATACCTTTCCCTATGCATCTCTTCCATCTGGATCTTCCTGAATTATATCCTTTTATAATACACCAGTGATCCAGAAAGCTCAGCCTCTGTGCACCAGTACCAAACTGAATCTCAGAGACTGAGTTTTAAGTTAAATAGAAAAGAATAGCTTTATTGCTTTTCCAGGCAAAGGGGAACAGAGAAGGCTCATGCCTTCTAAACTGTTTGTCCCTACCTGGGAGGATTTGGTGAGGAGATTTATAGCAATGGTTCAAGAGTGGGGTTGCTAATAAGGATCTGTTCTGTTCAGTTCAGTCACTCAGTCATGTTTGACTCTTTGCGACCCCGTGGGCTGCAGCACACCAGGCCTCCCAGTCCATTACCAACTCCTGGAGTTTACTCAAGCTCATGTCCATTGAGTCAGTGATGCCATCCAACCATCTCATCCTCTGTCATCCCCATTATTCCTGCCTTCAATCTTTCCCAGCATCAGGGTCTTTTCAAATGATTCAGTTCTTCGCATCAGGTGGCCAAAGTATTGGAGTTTGAGCTTCGGCATCAGTCCTTCCAATGAATATTCAGGACTGATTTCCTTTAGGATGGACTGGTTGTATCTCCTTGCAGTCCAAGGGTCTCTCAAGAGTCTTCTCCAACATCACAGTTCAAAAGCTTCAATTCTTCGGCGCTCAGCTTTCTTTATAGCCCAACTCTCACATCCATACATGACTACTGAAAAAACCATAGCCTTGACTAGACGGACCTTTGTTGGCAAAGTAATGTCTCTGCTTTTTAATATGCTATCTAGATTGGTCATATCTTTTCTTCCAAGGAGTAAGCATCTTTTAATTTCATGGCCTCAGTCACCATCTGCAGTGATTTTGGAGCCCAGAAAGTTAAAGTCTGTCACTGTTTCCACTGTTTCCCCATCTATTTGCCATAAAGTGATGGGACCGAATGCCATGATCTTAGTTTTCTGAATGTTGAGCTTTAAGCCAACTTTTTCACTCTCCTCTTTCACTTTCATCAAGAATCTCTTTAGTTCTTCTTCACTTTCTACTATAAGGGTGGTGTCATCTGCATATCTGAGGTTTATATTTCTCCCAGCAATCTTGATTCCAGCTTATGCTTCATCCAGCCCAGCATTTCTCATTATATACTCTGCATATAAGTTAAATAAGCAGGGTGACAATATATAGCCTTGATGTACTCCTTTACCAGTTTGGAACCAGTCTGTTGTTCCATGTTCGGTTCTAACTGTTGCATCTTGACCTGTATACAGATTTCTCAAGAGGCAGTTCAGGTGGTCTGGTATTCCCGTGTCTTTCAGAATTTTCCACAGTTTATCATGATCCACACAGTCAAAGGCTTTGGCATAATCAATAAAGCAGAAATAGATGTTTTTCTGGAACTCTCTTGCTTTTTTGATGATCCAGCAGATGGCAATTTGACCTCTGGTTCCTCTGCCTTTTCTAAAACCAACTTGGACATCTGAAAGTTCATGTTCACGTATTGCTGAAGTCTGGCTTGGAGAATTTTGAGCATTATTTTACTAGCGTGTGAGATGAGTACAATTGTGCAGTAGTTTGAGCATTCTTTGGCATTGCCTTTCTTTGGGATTGGAATGAAAACTGACCTTTTCCAGTCCTGTGGCCACTGCTGAGTTTTCCAAATTTGCTGGCATATTGAGTGCATATTGAGTATATAAGGCTTGCATTCCTTTAAGCTGACCTCAGGTGGTCTCCTGATGAGCTTCTCTGGTTCTCGAGGTATCAAACTATGACTTTCTCTCTGGAATGAAAAATACTTCATTAGGTAGTTAACATCTTTCATTTGCTGGGGGGTTTACTTCTGCAGAAGAGCTGAAAGATATTATTATGTGTATCCCTTGAGGCGGAACCCAAATCCTGACCCAAGACTGCACTATTGTTTCTTGACTTCTTCCTTACTTCTGCAACCCCTCCCATCCCTGTTTAAATCTACCCTTTGAAACTCAGGGAAGGTCATAGAGGCTGAAGCCACTTCTCTACAAACAAAAAATAGGGGACACAGAAAGGCTTCCATGCCCAGGAGACCCACGGGGTCCTGCTTGGTTTCACTATCTCCAGGTAGATAGTATCAGAATTGAGTTGAATTGTAGGACACCCACTAGTGAAGAATTGCTTGTTGGTGTGCGAACCACCCCTGCTTCCTGCCCAGCCCCCACTAAATCAGAATTAGTCACCATAACCCTTAGGTGGTTTTTCAGAAAACTTTTAGTATATTCCATTCAGCTTTTTCATTTCCAGTTCTTTCGAGATTACCCCTCAATTCCTGCCAGTGAGGTCCCTGGAGCTGCTTCTAACCTGGTTTCTCATTTAGTCAGTATTTATTGGAGACTACTATATGCCTGGCCCTGTTCTAAGCTCAGAAAACTTAGCAATAAAGCCCTGCCATCATAGAGTTGACATTCAAGTCGGGGAAAAGAGGTGGTAAACAAGTGAACATATCTGAATAAAGAAGTGAACTATATAAAACTCTGGTGGAAGCTTTCTTCAGCAGGTGAAACAAGTTCAAAGGTCCTGAGGCAGGGGAGAGTAGGGAGGGTGGACTACCTAGAACTGATGGGGGTAGGTGGGGAAGCAGAGATGAGGTAACAGAGCCAGGGCCAGATGGTGTAGGGCCTGGTAGAGTTTTATTCTAGCGAGTAATGAAAAACTCTTGGTATGCAAGACAGAAACTTGAATGACTTGTATTTGTATTAAATTGCTCTGGCAGCCTTATAGAAAATAGACTCTAGACCTTTTCTCTGATTCTAATTTAACACATTCCAATAAATTCCTTTCCATCCTAAGTTAGCTATAGTTGTAGAATAGACAAATAAAAATCCTAAACAGTGTGACCAGAGAGGGGACTGCAGAAAAATTTGAGGTATTTTATTAGAAGTGATAAAAGACAATGAATAGCTCCATTCATATTCCAGACTGGGAAACTATTAACCCTTGGTATGTAGGACTCAGCCATGCTCTCTTGGGTCTGACATCCCAAGCTAGCTGCTCCTTATGTGATATGGCCACACCTACAGGAGACCTGAGGCCAGGCTGTTCTAGGAAACAGCCACTCCCCTAAAACAATCTAGGTCCTGTTTTCAACCTGGATCACCAGTCCTGATTTCTCTTTCCTTCATCCCCAGAGGAACTTTGGCATCCTCTGCCACCCACTACTTCAGTTGGGGTCACTGCTATCACCTGAGATGTTCTCAGAATTGAAAGAGATCATGGCATAAGGATAAACAAGGATAAAAACAGTTGCAGATTGCATAAAATAGGTAACCCCTGAGTAATAGTTGGACACCTGCTTGATCTTACAGCTTTGAAACAGCACACTTAGTAGACTGGTGCAAAGCTTCCTAAAGCAGTTTGCTGAGCACTCTTAAAAAATGAAGTAGGAGTAAAGTGATACAGCAGAAGTGAGAAGGCAAGTGCTCATGGTAAAAAAAAAAAAAAAAAGAGTAAAGAAAAATGATTTCTCATTCCTAAATTGTGTGAACATATGTTAAATAAGACATATCTCAATGTGGGCCACAAAGTCAAAACAGTCCTTTTATTTCCATGTATGGTAACATTTCATTTCTTCAGAATCCAGCTACCTAGCTATTTCAGCTACCCAGAATACAGTTAAGAAAAGTAGTAAGCAAAAAACAAAAAATAAAATTATCCAAAGAATGCAAATAAGATTTAATAAAATTGTTCACTAAGACCCATATCTTTTACTCACAGGAGAGCCCTTTGCACTCTAGGTGCTGGTTTGTTTTTTTTTCTAGTTTATTCATATTTCTCTCAGTTTGCTTTTATTTTGTTCTTTTTTTTATCTTAGTTGTATGCAGCATAGTGATAGTAGAGGGGAGAAATGGGCCATCCTGTGGATAACACTCCAAGGACATATGACTGCGTGGTTCCTAACTGGGCTCTGAAGTCAGGTAGATCTTGATTCAGCTCTATAACAGCTATACAACTTAGGACAAGTTACTTACATACCCTAGATATAGGTTCCGGATCTCTAAAATGAGATTATTAGTACCTCTGTCTTGGGGTCAGTGTGAGGATGAAATGAGATCAAGCAGGTGAGTCTACTCAGTAGTGATGCCAAAAGCTCAGCTTATGTGCACTGGTGCAGAATCAAATCTCAAAGACAGAGTTTTAGGTGAAGGAGAAAAGAATAGCTCTATCGCTTTGCCAAGCAAAGGGGGATACTGCAGGCTCATGTCCTCAAAACTGTGTGCCCCTACCCAGGGGGTTCTGCTGAGGAGTTTTATAGCAGCAGTGGGGTTGCTGATAAGGACTAGAGCGTGCACAGGGTCTGTGCTCCTTTATTCTGGTCTCAGGTGGTCTCCTAATGAGCTTCTCTGGTTCCTTTAATCTGGCCTCACATGGTCTCTTTTTTTGTTTGTTTGTTTTGGCTGCGTCAGATCTCAGCTGTGGCACAGAGGATCTTCTGTTGAGGAATGCGGGCTTAGTTGCCCTGCAGCATGTAGGATCTTTGTTCTCCAACCAGGGATCGAACCCATGTCCCCTTCTTTGGAAGGCATAATCTTAACCACTGGACCACCAGGTGGTCCCTTGATGAACTTCTTGAGGTCATCAAACTGTAATCTCTGGAATTAAGAATGCTAACTTCTTCCATTTGGTGGGGGGCAAGCGGGGGAGCGGGGGGGAGTTCAGTTCTGTAAAGAGCTCAAAGATATCGTTCTGTGTATCCCTTGAGGTGGAACCAGGACTCGGCCCCAAAGCTGCACTATTGTTTCTTGACTGCTCCTCCTTTGTCTCTGGGCTTCCCAGGTTCCCACCTGCCAATGCAGGAATCACAGTTCAGCCCCTGGGTCGGAAAGATCCCTCGAGGTGGGCATAGCAACCCACTCCAGTATTCCCGGCTGGAGAATCCCCATGGACAGAGGAGCCTGGCAGGCTGCAGTCCATGGGGTTGCAAGAGTTGAACGCAACTGAAATGACCTAGCACGCACGCACGCACCCTTGTCTCTGCATCTCCCCTTCCCTGACTAGCAACTGTTTGAATCTGCCCTTTGGGACTCAAGGAAGGTCATGGAGGCTGGAGTCTGTTCCCTACAAACAAGAATCGGGGGACAAAAAGGCTTCTGTGCCCAGGATCCCCACATGGTCCTGCTCAGCTTCAGCAGTTGCTCTATAGTGGGAGCTATAACTGCTACCATGTTAATGTTGAAGGCAATGTTGCCTAATGACTATGGATTCCATAGCCAAAATGCATAATTTCAAAGGTCAAATATTGGCTTGGCTACTTACTTAGCTGTGTGACCTTGAGTAAGTTACTAAATTTCTGTGTGCCCGCATTTCTTGGCCTTTACAATGGAGATAGTCATTGGACCTACTTCGTAGGGTTGTTGGAAAGATTGGGTTAATACATAAAAAGTGTTTAGATCATGACCTGGCACCATAAGCACCATAAAAGTATTGACTGTCATTGTTAATGACTGATCTTGCCATAATTATGGGAATGGCAACCCACTCCAGTATTCATGCCTGGAAAATCCCATGGACCGAGGAGCCTGGTGGGCTACAGCCCATGGGGTCGCAAAGACTGAGCCACGGACACGACAGCCACTTCACTTCACATCTCTCCTTCAATTTATCCATGACCTCCTAGCTCTGTCCTCGCCTGGCAATCATATCACATACAAAGTGTTCTCAGGTACATCATCCCAAGAGGGTTTTAGGACATCTCTGTGATATAAACAGGAGAACCTGATAAATTCCACACAAATATTTGTCCAAAAAAAATGCTTAATTGAATCGTGTATCCTAGTATTACACAATTCAAGTATCATGTCACATAAGAGTAAATTTGGAAAAAGTGTATAGTTGCAAAAATAAATTTCTTATCTCTCCAGTTCATGGAAAGTCTAACTGCATAGACGTTACAGAGAAACCAATCTAAATAGGTGCAATTTGTTCACTATAACACTAGGTGGCGCCAAATGGTGTTTTAATCTGTGATTTTATGCCCTGGACAAAATGTTCCCGTCCAATCAGAAAGTCTAAGAACACAGCAAGAACTTCCAAGTTAATTTGGGCACCCCAAGGAGCTCCAGCTGTCAGCAGCTTCCTTCACCCTTCTTTGCCCAAACTTCTGAAATTGTTTCATCTTGGATAAGACCAGGAAAGTTCCCCTACAAGGGTATGCCTAAAATTAACCTTCCAATGTACTGATATGAAACTGGGGCATACATGCTTGACACCTGCCAGGAAGCTCTAGTGTTTTCCTTTTATTTCATTCATGAAAAAAAGTAACAACAACAACAAAAAGTAACACATACACAATGTAGGAAAGTCATCAAATTTAAGATACTAAGAAGAAAATGATCATGCATAATACCACAATCCAGAAATAAGTATTAATGCCTCCCACAAATTTCAGCCTTCCAAATTCCCTATTTCTGTCACAAACCAATATTTTCACAATATTTGAGATATTTTATTCTTCCCTAACAAAAATAGTAATATCCACTTAGAATTTTACTGTTTTAGAAAGGTTTGATCTACTGATCTGTTGCACAAAAATGTGAATATATTTAGCACTACTGAAATGTACACTTAAAAATGGTTAAGATGGTAAATATTATGTTATATGCTTTTTACTACAATGAAATTGTGTTTAACTTTTAAAAAGAAAAAATATTTAACTGTCAATGTGTTGACGTGTTTGTGCTTAGTCACTCAGTCATGTCTGACTCTGCCACCCCATGGACTGTAGCCTGCCAGGCTTCTCTGTCCATGTGGATTCTCCAGGCTAGGATACTGGAGTGGGTTGCCATGCCCTCCTTCAGGGGATCTTCCCAACCCAGCGTTCGAACCCAGGTCTCCTGCACTGCAGGCAGATTCTTTACCATCTGATCCACCATGAAGCCCTTTGATGTGTTTACTTCAAATTAATTTAAGGAGTCTGCTAGTATAGAGAGGCAGTTCCCCTGTGACTCATGCAGTAAAGAATCTACCAGCAATGCAGGAGACACAGATAGTGTGAGTTCAATCCCTGGGTCGGGAAAATCCCCTGGAGGAGGAAATGGCAACCCATTCGAATATTCTGGCCTAGAAAATCCCATGGACAGAGTCTAAAGCAGGCTACAGTTCATAGAGTTACAAAGAGCCTAACACAATTGAGTGTGCGTGCACACACGAAATTGACCAGTAAAGCTCATGCTAAGGAAATAAAAACCTGTGATTCTGGGACTCACTAGCCGTGTGCTCCAAAAAACACAACATGCCTAACGCTATGGATAACAAGAGGGCAAAATAGATGGAGAAGGTAAGAGTAGACCTTCAACCTCAATCTCAACTTCTGCAACAATTTGACTGAAGGTTAAGTGACCCTGAGCGCTTCTTTAGGAATTCAGATGGTGAGCAAAAAGTGGAGAATCCTAGATTAGTTTTTTTTTTTTTTCCCTAGATTAGTTTTTGTTACCCACAAGAGTTATTGGATATCTAAGATGTGGGAAAATAAAAAGTGAACTAGTTGCTTTTTTCGATTTCCAGCCAGATTTCAGGCGGGAGTAGAGATGGGGTTTTTGTATGACACATTTTAACAGCTGAAAGTGAGACTATGGGATCTGCAAAGCTCCAGAGATCCACTACCTGGTTTCAGACCTTGAGCTCTGGCACTCATTAGGTGTGTGGATAGCTTTGCAAATTGTTGTTATTTAGTCACTAAGTTGTGTCTGAATTTTTTGTGACCCTGTGGACTATAGCCCACCTGGCTCCTCTGTCCATGGGATTTCCCAGGTAAGAATACTGGAGTGGGTTGCCATGCCCTCCTCCAGGGGATCTTCCTGACCCAGGGATGGTCAGGCATTGGCATTGGCAGGCAGACTCTTTACCACTGAGCTACCAGGGAAGCTACTTCATCTTTATGTTGCCCCTTTCATCTTTACTATCTTTACTATCCCCCTTTCTCAAGTGAGAATGGTAATATAATAGTGGTGCTTATCTCACTGAATAGGTAAGTAAATTAAATGAATTAGTATGTGTGAAGCTTTTAGTATGGCATTTGACATACAGAAAACACCAGATAACTGGTAGCTATTAGATTTTGGAAGGCTTTGAAAATCAGTCTGAGAAATTTGAACAGTAAGTAACACAGAGATACACTCAGGAAGGTAGGACAAAAGGAAAAGCACAATAATAGGTCAGTGTTTTCAAATGGGGTAGGGGTGGGGGGAAGTCAGCAGAAGAAACAGACTCAGTAAATTGAACTTGAGGTTTCAAGGGTTTGACTTGTGGGGTGGTACAGTAGGGAATAATGTGTGAGAAAGATTAGTTTATTACCATGAGAAACAAATGTCAGCAGGTTTATAAGTGGAAAGAGTACCTTAAACAGCTGGGTGACTTGGGCCTGGCTTTGACTCCACTAGCTATGTGGACTTAGGTGAGTCACCCCTCTCAACCTCTGGTTATTCCCCTGTTGTTGACTTTGGAAAATATCCTCACTGCCTTCCTTACAGTGATGGGAGAAGAAAATGGTATGGTATGATATGCATGAAGATACTTTTAAAACAATAAACTTCCAGATGGATATTATTACTGTTTTTGTTAGGAAGGAGAAAATGAATTTAGCCAGCTGGAAAATATTGACAGACCCTCCAGGGATGGCTTAAAGATAATTAATTCAAATTCAAGGTTATGGAATAGAAGTATTTAGAAGACTAAAACTAAAGAACTGTATTTAAAACATTTGATAGTCATCTATTAAATGGAGCAAAGAGCCTGTGGATTTCTCCTGGGTATAAATCCTTTCTGTGTCCTCCATTTCCTGTTTGTAGGAAACAGGCTGCATTCAGCCTCCTTGACCTTCCATGAGTTCCAAAGGGCAGATTCAAATGGTTACTAATCAGGGAAGGGAGGGAATGTATAAACAAGGGAGGAATAGTCCAGAAACAAAGGCAAAGCCACAGTGCAGGGTCCTGCTTCCTCCCCATGGAATATGTTGTTGTTCCATCGCTCAGTTCAACTCTTTGAGACCCCATGGACTACAGCTTGCCAGGCTTCCCCATCCTTCACTATCTCCTTGAGTGTGCTCAAAGTCATGTCCACTGAGTCGGTGATGCCATCCCATCCTCTGTCGTCTCCTTCTCCTCCTGCCCTCAATCCTTCCCAGCATCAGGGTCTTTTCCAATGAGCTGGCTCTTCTCATCAGTTGGTCAAAGTATTAGAGCTTCAGCTTCAGCATCAGTCCTGCCAATGAATAATCAGGACTGATTTCCTTTAGGATTGACTGTTTTGATCTCCTTGCAGTCCAAGGGATGCTCAAGAGTCTTCTCCAGCACAGTTCAAAAGCATCAGTTCTTCGGCACTCAGCCTTTTTTATAATCCAATTGTCACATCCATACCTGATTACCGGAAAGACCTTAGCTTTGACTATGCAGACCTTTATCAGCCAAGTGATGTCTTTGCTTTTTAATATACTTTTTAATATTCCTCAAGGAATATACATAGAACTAAATATATTTTAGTTCTAAATAAAATACATTTTAGTTCTTCTGTAGGAACTAAAGCTCCTGCTCAGGTGAAGGATGGTAACTTCAGGCTGAGCACAAGATTCCTGACACACTGCCCTGTTATTTCACCACCACCTAGTCAGCTTTTGAACTGTGGTGTTGGAGAAGACTCTTGAGAGTCCCTTGGACTGCAAGGAGATCCAACCAGTCCATCCTGAAGGAGATCAGTCCTGGGTGTTCATTGGAAGGACTGATGCTGAAGCTGAAACTCCAATATTTTGGCCACCTCATGCGAAGAGTTGACTCATTGGAAAAGACCCTGATGCTGGGAGGGATTGGGGGCAGGAGGAGAAGAGGACGACAGAGGATGAGATGGTTGGATGGCATCACCGACTCGATGGGCATGAGTTTGAGCAAACTCTGGGAGTTTGTGATGGACAGGGAGGCCTTGCATGCTGCCATTCATGGGGCCGCAAATAGTCGGACACGACTGAGTGACTGAACTGAACTGAGTCAGAAGAAAGCCACACACCCTGAAGCCCTCATCCCACATTTTGCCTACAAAAACTCCCTGGAGTTTGAGGGTTTTGAGCACAAGCCATCTGTTCTTATTTGCCCCTGCAATACACCTTTCTGTGCTCCAAGAATGTTTTGGTTCATTTGGCCTCCTTGTGTGTCAGGCACATGAACTTATGTTCAGTAACATCTACATGGAGTTAAGTGAAGATTTTAAAATGTGCTATAAAAATGGCAGTAATAAAAAGGATTCAGTTGAATACAATGTATAAATATACCAATCAAAACTTTAAAAGAACTAAACTTCCTTTTTAAAAATTAAAAAGATCATGGAAAAAAAAATTTTAGGGGGAGTGGGGGAGAATTTTTTAATTCCATTATTTGTTGCCCTGAAAAAACATGGTTAAAGACAAACTGAATCACTCAAAGTAAAGGCTGATTTTTCATTAAACAGATTGATCACATACATTTATCTCCTTTCCAATTCAAGTCCTCACCAAAACATCAGTGAAAGAAAGGTATACATCTGTCATAACAAAAAGAATAGGAGTCGATGTAACAAAACTTTACAACTCAGAAAGTAAATTGTCTTATTGCTGCCAAACCATACTTGGGTCTGCTCACCCATCCACAGCAAAGCTAGTTTACTGAAACCAGTTGTGGTGAAGGAAAGTAGAGCCCTCATTGCAGGTTTGAGCAAAGAATGTGGGTGGTTCATGCTCAGAAGATTCAAACTCCCTGATGGTTTTCAGGGGAGTGTCTTTAAAGACAACTTTTGGGGGCAAGGGCTGGAGGATTTATAACTTTCCTCTGATGGGGCAGTGGTGAGGCAACAGGGTGACATTTCAGGGATCTCAATCATGAGCCTTCCAGTTCCATCCTGTATGGGTCTAGTGCTTGTATTCAGCAGTAGTAGTCAGCATCCTGTGCCTCAGGTCGGGGCTGTATTTCCTAAAGAACAACTTCAGAGACACCTGTCCAAATGTTATGTGTATCCCTTGAGTAGGAACCGGGACTCTGCTTTATCACTGAACTGTTATTACTTTTCTTGTTTAACTACTTTTCCTTCATTTCTGCATTCCCTCACTCCCCTAATTAGTAACTGCATGGGCCTGTGCTTTGGAACTTAGGAAAGACCTAAAAGACTAACGTCTTTTTCTACGCACAAGAAATGAGGAACACAGAGAGGCTTTTGTACCCAGGAGGGCCCCACTGGGTCCTGCTGTTTCAAACCTCCCCCACCCTTTTTCTTTGATACCCCTCAATCCTGAGGGAAACAGATGCAGGACAAGAAAGGGAATAAAGCTTTGTATAGAGAGGTTAATCATAAACTTGGCAGGGGAACTTGGTTCTAGGGGAACTCCGTTTCATTAGCAAAGGGGAGAAAGCTATGAAAACTGTCTGTAGAAGGTGTCAGCTACAAATTGTCACTTGCCATGAGCATGCCATCTACCTCTACAAGGATTAAATCATGTGTTACTGCAGCTGCTGTGACCTTCAACATCCCCTGAAGGGAGTTCAGGGTGGAGATCAAGAATGAGGCACTCTGTGCTCTGGAAAACTGGCAGAACAGGTCTTCATATGGATATTTCCAAGAACTGATATTATGAGACCAATTCTTGCATCTCCTCATATCTAGAAAAGCACTTAATCCCTTCATGGTGACATCGGCTCCTCATCACTAGCAGAAAACTTTTGCAAAGATAAGTACTTGATTAAATGAACTCCCCCTTCACCAAAATTCCTTATATATTGACCTCCCCCCTCCCCTCTTTGGAGCAGTTTCTCAGTTACCTGAGGTACTATCTCCCAGGCTGCAGTCCTCATTTTTGCCCCAAATAAAAATTAACTCACAACTCTCACATTGTGCAATTTTTTTAAGTAGACAAAGGGGATCCCAAGGAGAATAAACCAACATGTACTGCAGAACTGAAACTGTGCTCCTCTGATTGGGAATTGAACCCATGTGCCAGAACTGGAACGCAGCGTAAACCCAGACTAGGACTTAAACCCATGGTCTTTTAATTATAATCATTCACCTTGTATCTGGACATACTGAGGCTCAGGTTCGTTGTGTCTCAGTGTAGAAGGAATTCAGTGAGAGGCAAAGTAATAGGCAAGTAGATTTATTAATTTAGGATGCTGTGAAAGATGCAAGGAGGCAGGCAAGGGGGATTAGGTGAGCTACAATTTTATAATCAAAGGAAAATGGGGGAGAGAGGAAAAGACCAGCTTCTTCCTCATTCTTCAAGTATACATCAGACTTATATCACTAGCTCTGCCTTCATATCAGGCAGGAGAGTGTAAGACCCTATGAGGTCAAACTAGGACTGTCGTAGTGCTTATTCACATCAGCAGAAGGATAGTAACATTTTTCTTTCATTTAATGACTGGAAGGCAGGTAGAGTGGCCTGGTATTCCCATCTCTTTCAGAATTTTTCAGTGTCTGTTTTGATCCACACAGTGGATCAAAGGCTTTAGCATAGGCAGTGAGGCAGAAGTAGATGTTTTTCTGGAATTCTCTTGCTTTTTCTATGATCCAATGGATGTTGGCAATTTGATCTATGGTTCCTCTGCCTTTTCTAAATCCAGCTTGTACATCTGGAAGTTCTCGGTTCACGTACTGTTGAAGCCTATCTTGAAGGATTTTGAGCATTACTTTGCTATCATGTGAAATGAGCACCACTGTGCAATAGCTTGAGCATTCTTTAGCATTGCCCTTCTTTGGGATTGGAATGAAAACTGACCTTTCCAAGTCCTCTGGCCACTGCTGTGTTTTCCAAATTTGCTGGTATATTGAGTACAGCACTTTAACAGCACCATCTTTTAGGGTTAGACTTAGCTCAGCTGGAATTCCATTACCTCCACTAGCTTTGTTCATCGTAATGCTTCCTACAGCCCACTTGACTTCACCCTCCAGGATGTCTGGCTCTAGGTGAGTGACCACACCATTGTGGCTATTTGGGTCATTAAGATCTTTTTTTATATAGTGCTTCTGTGTATTCTTGCCACCTCTTCTTAATCTCTTCTGCTTCTGTTAGGTCCTTACCATTTCTGTCCTTTATTGTCCCCATCTTTGCATGAAATGTTCGTTTAGTGTCTCCAATTTTCTTGAAGAGATCTCTAGTCTTTCTCATTCAATTGTTTTCCTCTGTTTCTTTGCATTGTTCACTTAAGAAGACTTTCTTATCCTTGATATTCTCTGAAACTCTGTATTCAGATGGGTATATCTTCCCTTTTCTCCTTTGCCTTTCACTTCTCTTCTTTTCTCAGCTATATGTAAGGCCTCATCAGACAACCATTTTGCCTTTTTCCATTTCTTTTTCTTGGGGATGGTTTTGGTCACCACCTCCTGTACAGTGTTATGAACCCCTGCCATAGTTTTTCAGGCACTATGTCTCAAATCTAATCCCTTGAATCTATTTGTCACTTCCACTGTATAATCATAAGGTATTTGATTTAGATCATACCTGAATGGCCTAGAGGTTTTCTCTGCTTTCTTCAATTGAAGTCTGAATTTTGAATTAAGAAGCTCATCTCTTCTTAAAGAGATGGGAATACCAGACCACCTCACCTGCCTTCTGAGAAACTTGTATGCAGATAAAGAAGCAACAGTTAGAACCAGACACGGAACAATAGACTGATTCAAAATTGGGAATGGAATACCTCAAGGCTGTATATTGTCACCCTGCTTACTTAACTTATATGCAGAGTGCATCATGTGAAATGCTGGGCTGGATGAAGCACAAGCTGGAATCAAGATTGCCAGGGGAAATATCAATAACCTCAGATATGAGGATAACACCACCCTAATGGCAGAAAGTGAAGAGGAATCAAAGGGCTTCTTGATGAAGATGAAAGAGGAGAGTGAAAAAGCTGGTTTAAAACTCAACATTCAAAAAAAACTAAGATCATGGTATCCAGTTCCATCACTTCATGGCAAATAGATGGGGAAACAATGAAAACAGTGACAGATTTTATTTTCTTGGGCTCCAAAATCACTGCGGACAGTGACTGCAACCATGAAATTAAAAGACGTTTGCTCCTTGGATGAAAAGCTATGACCAACCTAGACTACATATTAAAAAGCAGAGACATTACTTTGCCGACAAAGGTCTGTATAGTCAAAGCTACAGTCTTTCTGGTACTCAGGTATGGATGTGACAGTTGGACCATAAAGAAGTCTGAGTGCCAAAGAATTGGTGCTTTTGAACTGTGCTGGAGAAGACTCTTAAGAGTCCCTTGGATGGCAAGAAGACCAAACCAGTCATTCCTAAAAAAAATCAACCCTGAATATTCATTGGGAGGACTGATGCTGAAGCTGAAGTTCCAATACTACTTTGGCCACCTGATGAGAAGAGCCAACTCATTGGAACAGACCCTGATGTTGGGAAAGATTGGAGGCAGGAGAAGGGGATGACAGAGCACAAGATGGTTGGATGGCATCACTGACTCAATGCACTTGAGTTTGAGCAAGCTCCGGGAGATGGTGAAGGACAGGGAAGTCTGGTGTGGTGCAGTCTGTGAGATCACAAAGAGTCAGACACAATTGAGGAACTGAACAACAACAAATTCAGAAGTGCACAGTCATTAACAGAATTTCTAATATGAGAATAATTCTAACATGAGAGTAAACAGGTTCAAATCCCTATACTGCCCTACTTATTATTAGCTCAGTGAACTTGGGCCATTCGTTACTTAAGCTCTCTGAACCTCAATTTCCCCATCTGTAGAACTGGGACTTTAAGGCATAGAATCATGGTATGGATTCAATGAGATTATATGTATAGAAAAGCTTCCAGGAAAAACAAACCTTCATGACATTTAAGGTGTTATATTTGCTTCCTTTGGCTGCTGTTACAAAATGCCACAAACTTTTGGGCTGCATTCCCTGTTTCATGGTCCCTTCCACCATTTTCGAAACTTGTTTTGCTTCGGTATCTACTTGCCTTCTTCTTCTATGTCCAATCTCCCATGGCTTCTTGGCTCTTTTTTAAAAAAGATTGTATTGAAGTATATAGTTGATTTACCATGTTGTGTTAATTTCATCTTTACAGCAAAGTGTCTCATATATATATAATATATATATTATATGTATAATTCTTTTTCATATTCATTTTCATTATGGTTTGTTACAGGATATTGAATATAGTTCTCTGTGCTTTATAGTAACTTTGTTTCCTCTGCCTATTTCTTTTTTAAAAATATTTATTTGTTTGGCTGTGCCAGGTCTTAGCTGCAACATGTGGAATCTAGTTCCCTGGCCAGGGATGAAACCCAGCTCCCCTTCTTTGGGAGTGCAGAGTCTTACCCAGTGGATTACCAGAGAAGTCCCCCTCTGCCTCTTTCTTAAAAAGACACCTGTGAACTTTTAAAAACTGTAACTTGCAGACTTCCCTGGTGATACAGTGGTTAGGAATCCTCCTGTCACTGTAAGGGACATGGGTTTGGTCCCCATCTGGGAAGATTCTACATGCCACCTGTATGCCACAACTACTGAACCCTCCTCGCTCTAGAGCACATGGTCTGCAACAAGAAAAACCACCACAGTGAGAAGCCCCTGCACTGCAATGAAGAGTAGCCCCCGAGAGCTGCAACAAAGACCTGGCACATACAAAAATAAATAAATAAAATTTTAAAAAAAAAAAAATATATATAGAGAGAGAGAGAGAAGAGACACCTGTGATTCCATTCAGGGCTCACCTGGATAACTTCCTGTCTCGGTGTCTTTTCTTCATACCTACAAAATCTTTCTTGCCATCATAAGATAACATTTGCACAGTCCAGAGATTAGGATATCTTTGGGGCCATTATTTAGGTTTTATCTACAAATTATGTTTTGGAGAAATAGGAGAGTCCTGTGACTTTTAAACTCATCAAGTCTATTATTGAAAATGAATTGCCCCTGCCACCCAGGCTCTCCCATTGCCTATTTCACCCTGGGCTGCAACCAACTGAATAGGAAGATAACCCTACCCTGGCTGGGCTTCCCAGGTGGCACCGTGGTAAAGAATACACCTTCTGACGCAGGAAACGCAGTTCCATCGCTGAGTTAGGAAAGATCCTGTGGAGGAGGAAATGGCAAAACCCAACCCCACCCCTCGCCCCCCATTATTCTTTCTGGAAAATCCCATGGACAGAGGAGCCTGACAGGCTACATACAGTCCATCGGGCTGTCAAGAGTCAGAGACGACTGAGCATGCAAGTACCTATCCTGCCTTCAAGAAATCAAGAAAGCAAGCTTCATCATCCACCCTGTCATAAAAAAGCCTGGGAACGTCGCTGACCCAGCAGAATCTCTGCAAGTGTTGCTCTGTCACCTGTGGCTTACCTGCTCAGCCGGGACTCTTTGCAGATGCCGGGTTTGCAGACAGGCAGTAGAACTCCAGTGGAGGCGTGGGAGGTGTTCCTTCCCATGGGAGGTCTTTCCTCCCAGACCTGGAGGCTAGCCAAGACCAGCACCAGAGGTCAGGACTGCACACTCTTGTCTCCCACCCTGCAGCGGTGGGGTACCAGGCTCTGTGTAGATATAGAGCTCCTTTTATTTTTTATTTTTTGTTTAAGAGCTCCTTTTTAGATAGCAGCATCTGGCATGAGTCCCTGTCACTATTTTTGGCAGGGTTGTTTTTTCTTCAGTTTGGCAAGTCTTATGTAATAATTCCCAGGCCATGTGGTTCTCACGTACTTCACTTGGTCCTAGCTTATAGTCTTGGCAATTCTCTCAGCGTAGGTGATTGGTCTACAAGCAAGAGATTTGAGAAGCACAGGAGCCAACGTTTGTTGAGAGCTTACTATGCACCAGGCACTCTGCTAGCTTATGTCATTTTCCATTTTGTTTTTATAACAAGCACATCATGCAAGTGAGAAAACTGGGGACTCGGCTAGCTTAAAGGTTAATTTACTTTCTCAAAATCATAAACTAAAATTAAGAGGCAGAGTTTAGAGTCATCCTAGTCAGGCATGGGTGTGTCTGACTCCTTTAAGTTTTCCCACTACCCCTCCACCTAAGGGAAGGAGAAATAGAAAGCATCTGATCACAGCCATGATTCAGTGGTTTGTCTTGGAGTTCCTTAGTTACCAGCAGCAGATTATCCCCTAGTTACAGTTTTACAATCCTAGCTAACAAACCACTGGCTAAATGACGAGTAAACAGCACACAATTGAGAAATCGCTCAGGAAACTAAAATCGAGTTGTTATTCTGCTTTCACCTAATCCATTACCTTATGGGACAGTAATCTCCAATTTTTTTAGCTGTACACCCTAGTCAGTAAAAAATTATTGAGCACACACCCTCAATAAATGTCTATTCATTTTTATTATCTATATACAGGTATTAGACATATAAAAAGCCCACAGGGAATTCCCTGGTGGTCCACTGGTTAGGACTCTGCACTTCTACTACCAAGAGCCTGGCTTCAATCCCTGGTTGGGGAACTAAGATCCTGCAAGCTCCACAGTGCAGTAAAAAACAAACAAAATAAAAACCACAGAAGTAAACATCTATAATGCAGTGTTTTACAGTTAGAAGTTCTAATAGTTTCTCTCCATATTTGAATGAGACAGCTTGCATCATCACTACAGAAACAGTTCACCTGGAAGGCCACTGTCATAACAGCTACTGTTGAGCTACAGACCCACTGCTGTATACCCAGACTCATTTATAGACATTTGAGAAAACATCAGCAATGATTAAAATGGCATATAATGAAAGATTACTGCTTCTGTAGCAAGAAAAAAAAAAAAAAAAACACACTCACGTGATTCTACAGCATCTTCCACATGGCCAAACAGAACCCTCCCATTTCCCTTCATGCCTCAGTGGCACTCTGGTACCCAGGGAACATTTGCCTAGCTGCTCCCTAAATGTTCTGATTCCCAGAGTTAATGCATTCAAAAGTGGCCCAAAAGAATATACCATAGAAACTCAGACTTTTCCTTAGAGTTTGGTTATATAGAGCTTGCCCTGAATTTGGGATGGGTGCCCTGAATTTATAGGAAATCAGTCAGTCACAAAGAGCATCCAACTCCCTGCCTCATTAAGTTTAATTTATGTTTTCTTTCAAAAACAAGTACCTTTGGGTTTGTCTGTCCTGTGGGATGTCTAAAACCCTCCTCCCTGAGTGAGGTGGCTCTCTATAATGTCTTTGTAAATTTCCCCGTCTCCATGGCTTGTCTGAGCCAAGGAGAGAGGCTGTCCTGGTAGCATGACCCCTCCGGGATTTCTTTATCCTGGACCACAGATGGGTCAGAATGAACCCAATATACTGGGCAAAGCAGCCCATGCTGGGCGTGTGGTCTTGATGAGGGAATTGGGGAGGAAAAGGGTGATTATCTAGAGAATTGTTCAAGGAGGTAATCAAAGAGAAGGGTCTGCAGTAAATATCACAATTCAAAGTTCAAATGCAATCTTACAGAACCTGTGAATTCTAACAAAGCAAAAACTGCTGCCTGGGCGAATACCTGAGAAGAGGGCTGTTGCCTTCAGCTGACTTTTACCTGCTCACTGAGATGTGCAGGGAGGAAGCCCGATGGGATATGTCCCGACTGGCAAACTCTACTGGGCCCAGGATCACTTGGGGAGCTTGTTAAAAATAATCATCTAATGCAGTAGACTTTGGAGGAGAAAAGGGGATGGAGACTATGAACCTCCGTTTTTAGCAGATACCTCCAGTGGATTCTGATACAGGTGTTCCGTGGATCACATTTTAAGAAGCACTGAAATAAGTTATAGCTTTGTTTAGGCTAGTAGGCTACTATTGGAAACATAGTTTTCCGAGCTTGAAATAATGTATATGTGCAGTGTTGTTGTTGTTTAGTCATGAAGTTGTGTCCAATTCTTTGTGACCCCATGGACTGCAGCATGCCAGGCTTCCCTGTCCTTCACTATCTCCCTGAGTTTGCTCAAATTCATGTCCACTGAGTCGTTGATGCCATCCAACCATCTCATCCTCTGTTGCCCCCTTCTCCTCCTGCCCTCAATCTTTCCCAACTTCAAGGTCTTTTCCAATAAGTCAGCTCTTTGGATCAGGTGGCCAAAGTATTGGAGCTCCAGCTTCAGCATCAGTCCTTCCAATGAATATTCAAGGTTGATTTCTTTAGGACTGACTGTTTTGATCTCCTTGCTGTCCAAGGGACTGTCAAGAGCCTTCTCCAGCATCACAGTTCAAAAGCATCGATTCTTCAGTGCTCAACTTTCCTGATGGCCCAACTCTCACATCTGTACATGACTACTGGAACAACCATAGCTTTGATTATTGTTGGCAAAGTGGTGTTTCTGCCTTTTAATAAGCCGTCTAGATTTGTCATAGCTTTTCTTGCAAGGAACTAGCATCTTTTAATTTCATGGCTGCAGTCACCATTCTCAGTGATCCTGTGTTTGTGCATAAATGGTTTAAATTATCATACTAGTTAATGTATACTATGTATTTTTCCACTGAAAAAGGTATCTGAAAATCATCCCGTGTTGACTTAAGTGCTACCAATAGAAAGTTCAAAACTAAGAGGGAAGGGATGTAATGGATGATCAAGCCATGGCAATTATTACTCCCTCCTACTGGTGAGGTGCAGCACCCTTTAGGAGTTATCTTAAAAGATTGTAAGTCCCCAAATTGATGGGTGTAGAATTTATATTATTCCTGTAATAATTTCTATTTCACATTATACTTCTCTCTTTTTTAAAAATTAAATTATTTATTATATAAGTTATTGGCTCAAAAGCAGTATCAGCTATTTTCTAACATGAGAGTCAGTCTTAGGCTTTTTTAAGACCTAGAGAGAAAAGAGCATAATAGGGTTGCCAGATGCTATTCAGATCTTGCAACAACCAAAAAAAAAAAAATTACAAAGATTTGAAAACTAGAAGAGAAGCCTAGAGTTGATAGTAAACACACTCTTACAAAGCAAAAGATAGTGATGAAATCAGTCTAAAAACATGGATTTGCTGATTTGAAGGAGTGTTGGCTTTGTCTTTAATGCAGTGACACTTAATGATGAAGAGACTCATGAGGATGCAGCAGAGGCAGACGGTTTGTTTGGTGGAAGTTAAAGGATAAAGTTTCCTGGGTTCTGAGGATAAAAAGTAAACTGCTAAGAAGGCTTTTTGGTCACTTTTGGTCACTTTTTTGTTTCTGTCCATTGTTGTGGGGTATCAGATGAGATTTCTGTTGAAATTCAATTTGTTTCTTTGTTGCTTTTTGTATACTAACTTTCTGTGAGCAATTTGATTTAACTGCCCACATAATATTGACATTCCTGCCAATGCAAAAGTATGCTCCTGTATTTGTGCTAGTTTTTAGTGAAATATTTGCCTAGCTACTAGTGCTGCAACTCCGTGTATAGCAATTCATTCAAGTTTATTTTATATAGCTGCTTTCTTTGTGCCCATTTTTATTGATATATTTACTCTATGGACTATGCAGAAATTAATCCTGATGTACTTCATATTATAACTCACTTATTGGTACAAACAAATAAAATGCAGTCTTATTATTTGCTTTTACAATATGACATGTACAGTAAGGGACTTAATTTACCAGTCAGTTTGTGATGCTTTATTCTCTTCTAGTCACCAATATTCAGTGGTAATCAATGTATTTCTTTAGAACCATATATTTTATATTTTTCCAAGGTTAGTAATAAATTATTATATATTACATATTGTATTATATGAGCAAAACTATATTTTTCTCTTACAACAGGCACTTTTAAATCACTTTTATACAAGTTTAGAAATTGATCTATTATTGTTTCTGAGTTGCAGGCAATTTTTTCATTGAGTTATTTTATTTAATCTTTATGGCAATCCGAAGAGGTAAGGACTGTTATCATCCCTATTTTTTTTAACTTTTTTATTTTATATTGGAGTATAGCCAATTAACAAAGTTGTGATAGTTTCAGGTGGATAGCAAAGGGACTCAGCCAATCATCTACATGTGTATCCATTCTCCCCCAATACCATCCCTGTTTTATAGAGGATGGGACTAAGAATCAGTGAGAAGATGTGACTGTCCATTTCACAAGCCAGTAACTGGACTTTGGGGAAGGCCCCAGGACTCCTCAGGGGCTGCTCATATCTGAATGATTCCACCTGCTCTGAGGGAAACCTCCTGATTTAAGTTGTATACATCCGCCAAGAAAAGGAACAGATGGAAATCTGGGATGTCTATGCCTTATGGTATCTACAGTGAGTAGAGTCACAAACAGGCATAGTTCACTCAGGTTCCTCTTCCATCTCCATTTCCATTGCTACTGTCCTAGGATGCTCAGTCAAGTCACCACCTTCTCTGGCCGTGAGTTTCTTCAGAGTACAAATTAAGTAGCTTGACTGTTCTTGGCTGTTCAAGGAATTAAGAGCTTGTCAGTTCTAAGAGCTAGAAATTAACTTCCCTTCCATGTCTATAGGTGGAAGAGGGAGGTGTTGGAAAGCTGAACTTCTGGTAAGCCTGTTCAATCCCATGTTTTTAACAATCTGACACCATATTCTTTATACAGCACCTCTGCTGTGTGCTAAGTCACTTTAGTCATGTCTGATTCTTTGTAGCCCTATGGACTATATAGACTTCCAGGCTCCTCTGTCCATGGGATTCTCCAGGCAAGAATACTGGAATGGGTTGCATGCCTTCCTCCAGGGGATCTTTCCAAGCCAGGGACTGAACTGACATCTCTTACTTCTCCTGCATTGGCAGGCAGGATCTTTACCACTAGCACCACCTGGGAAGCCCAACTCTATACCAAACATCACATCTTCTCTTGTTTAATAATCCCCCAAAAAACTTTAAATATTTCTTTTTATTCATCACTTATTTGGCTGTGCCAGGTCTTAGTTATGGCATGCAGAATCTTTAGTTGCAACATGGTCTTAGCTGTGGCATGTGGGATCAAATTCCCTGACCAGGAATCGAACCCAGGCCCTCTGCGTTGGGAGTGCAGCACCTTAGCCATTGGGCTACCAAGGAATTCCCCCCACCCCACCCAAATAACTTTAAAAGATCATGGTGTTATCCTCATTTTACAAGAAAGGAGATCAAGTATCAGAAAAGATAACTAACTTGTCTAAAGACACAGCTAGTAAGTAGTAGAAGTAAAAGTGGAACCCAGATCTATCTTCCTACAAAGCCCCTGCAGTGACCCACAGTGATCTCCTCCTCGTCCAGTCATGCTATGCGTGGCTTCAATAGAGACATGGAGGAGATGGGATCCTCCCCCAACACTTCTTTGTCTGTGGCTACAGTTTTATGAATAAGAAAGTGTATATAGTATGACTTGTAGTCTCTTCAAGTGCCCCATTTCCTGCCTCTTCCATCTTCAAAGAGGGCTAAGATTACCTGTTTACAAACCAGGAAATAGAATGCTGCATAGAGGACTTAGAAGAAAAAAATCACTTATGTGGTTTTGGTAAGCACAGATATTCTGCAAAATATGTTGGTTAACTAGGACTGACAATATTTTCTCTGTCTCGCAGGACTCTTAGGAAAATCAGATTCACATTTCACTTGTTCTTTTATTGAACAAGTATTTGTTGTATGACTATTATGTGAAAAGTGTTGTGCTGGATGCTGGTAATAAAATGGTGAACAAAATAGGCAGGCCTTGTCCTCATGGAGCTTATTTTCTAATAGAGGAAAACAAGCAAACAATGAAAATATGAACAAATAAACAGGATGATTTCAGATTGAGATAAGTGTTGTAACTGCAGTAAACAGTGATTATGAGGAAGCGGGCAATTTTATAAGAGGACAGAGATGAGGATAGGGGTGGGGGAGGACCAAGAAGGAATCTAGAAAAGATGACATTGTCAGTCATTCCTAAAGCCTAAGAAACAGCTAGCTGTGTAGAGAGCATTCCAAGAAGAGGGAACAAGCGCAAAGTTCCCAAGGTGGCCATGAGTTGGGCACACGTGAGGAAGGGGCAGGAGGTTCAAACAAGGGAGGAGAGAGTCATGAAAGGGGTTGATTTCATTTTCAGTGCAAAGTTAAAGTGAAGTTGCTCAGTTGTGTCCAACTCTTTGCAGCCCCGTGGATTGTAGCCCACCAGGCTCCTCTCTCCATGGGATTCTCCAGGCAAGAATACTGGAGTGGGTTTCCATTTCCTACTCCAAGGGAGGGTATTAAAGGATTTGAAGCTAAGGAATGGCATGATCTGAATAATGTGTAAAAGACATCTTTATGACTGATGTGTGAGAGAAATGGATCAGGGGTAGTGCAAGGAGTAGCAGGGATGCAGGAGACTAGGTCTCACGCTACTGCTGGAGCCCAGGGGAGAGACAGAAGAGCCTGGCTGAGGCTGGATTGGGGCAGAGGGATGGGAGAGACAAGGGAAAGAAAGAGATCAAGGGCAGCAAATGGGTTGTTCAACTGTACCAAGCTAAGGAATTATCAATAGATTATGTCATCCTGAGGGGTGGCAGAGAGGACTCCTGCTGGGAAAGAGATACAGGAATGCTAAGATTGATGACCAGGAGCTCTAAATACAAGCTTCTCCTTGATTTCCCTAGGTCTGTCCCTGCTATGTGGAAATTCTGCTTCAAAGGTTTGAAATGAGGGGTGCATCCAATTCTCAAGCCATTTATATATATTTTTAAAATTTTATTATTTTGTTGTTTTTTTAATGATAAAAAATATATATAACATTAAATTTACCATATTAACCATTTTTTAAAATTCAAGTGTGCTAGTTTCAGGTGTACAGAAAAGTGATTTAGATATACATGTTTATTATATATTCTTTTTTTATTATTTCCCTTTTTATAAGCTTAGTAATGTATGTGTGTGTGCTAAGTCGCTTCAGTCATGTCCAACTCTGCAACCCAGTGGACCATTGCTCACCAAGCTCCTCTGTCCGTGGGGTTCTCCAGGCAACAATACTGGAATGGGTTGCCATGCCCTCCTCCAGGGGATCTTCCCAACCCAGGGATCAAACCCACATCTCTTATGTTGCATTGGCAGGCGGGTTCTTTACCAGTAGTGCCACCTGGGAAGCCCCTGGCAGTGTATACATTTCATTTGTTAAAATTATTTTTGGTTTCCCTGGGTCTTGGTTGCTGCACACAGGCTTTCTCTAGTCGTAGTGTGCAGGGGCTACTCATCGTTGGGGTGCACGGCTTCTCATTGTGGTGGCTTCTCTTATTGTGGAACACGGGCTCTTGGTGCACAGGCTTCAGTAGTTGCAGCATGCAGACTCAGTAGTTGGGGCTTGTGGGCTCTAGAACGTGGGCTCAGTAGTCATGGCACACAGGCTTTAGTTGCTCCATTGCATGTGAGATCTTTCTGGATCAGGGATTGAATCCATGACCCTGCATTGGCAGGTGGATTCTTATCCACTGTACCACCAGGGAGGTCCCTCTTTCAGGTTATTTTCCATTATAGATTATTACAAAATATCAGATATACTTCCCTGTTTGTTTTATATATAGTAATGTGTATATATTGGCCCCAAATTCCTAATTTATCCCTTCCTTCCCCTTTCCCCTTTGATAACCATAAGTTTGTTTTCTATGTCTGTGGGTACCATTTTAACCATTTTTACATGTACAATTCTAGTATATGTGCTGCCGAAGCGAGCACTACATGTACAATTCAAGAGTGATAAGTATATTTATATTGTTGTGTCTACAGATCTCTAGAAGTTTTTCATCTTGCAAAACTGACCCTCTAAAAAAAAAAAAAAAAAAAAACTGACCCTCTACCCATTAAACAGTAATTCCCTACCTCCCTCTCCCATTTATGCTGTATTTTGAACATAGATCCAAGCAAGTTTATTCTTTATCCCCAAACTTAGGCTCTCTCCCTGGGTACTTATCCTTCATATTTGAAAATGGTATTGAAAGTAATCAATGTTAGAACATCCAACTTACGTGGATTTTTCTTTTGAAAAAGAATCTTATTCATAAATCAAAAGTTATGAAGACTGTTCCATGAGGGAGGTGTCTGTGACTTGGTATTTTTCATCAGGATGATATTAGCATGTTTGGTGGGACCGTTCTTTCCCGTGCTGCTCTCTCTAAGCAGTTGGTGCAGGACATTAAGCATCATTGCACCCCATCCCCACTAAACACCAGCCTCATCCTAGTCATTGTGACAATCTAAAACACCCCCTCACATTTCCAAACACTCCTTGGAGAGTGTTGACCCATCTCAGCAGAGATTCACAAATTACACATTTATTAGGACCCCTTGACTTGGAATAGTGAAGGACAGGGAAGCCTGGCATGCTGCAGTCCATGGAGTTGCAAAGAGTCGGACACAACTTAGTGACTGATTTTTTTTTTTTTTACAGGAAACTGTTATAATCATAGGGCCTAATTCAACTATATTATCATGAGTCCATGATAATGGCATGATTGTAGCTACTTTGCAAGAAATAGTTATATTTTCCCACACTCTTTTCCCCTACAAGCATCTGCTTGGACTTTTTGGCCAATTCTCTTGACCTCGCACTTCTTTGAAGTAGTTCTCATTAAGTAAAAGGTCTTAATAAGAGAGTACTGCCCTCCTTCATTCACCTGCCACCCAGTCCTGCCACTATTTGTGCTTTTTATTTCGTTATATAGACTCAAGGAGGGGTGTGTCCAGGAGCGCAAAAGGTGCCAAGAAGGGGTTTGGTTAGAGTCTTGGTTCAAAAAGGGAAGATCTGAGTGAGGGCCATAATCACGATCACATCATTGGCACAAGCTGCCTTTTCAGGGTGAAAACCATTGCCTTGAACAATAGTACAATTTTGTCAGAAAGAGACAGACAGACAGACAGAGTGCAGCAACTTTTATCAGACAAGGCACAATGACTCTCTCCTTTCCTACAGGTTTCTCCAGTTCTTCTGGCATTGAGTGGTTTGATCTGATAGGAGGAACCAAAGATAGGCTACCTCCTGGCTCTGCCTCTGATTCATAGCAAGTCTTTCTTCTTCTTGTAATGAGTTTATTACTCATCAAAGTAAGTCACAGCCACCAGACTTGATATTTGGCTTCTCCGGGATCCTCCCAGAGAAAGTCCCACAGCACAATTATGAAATGTTTGTCACCTCCAATTACATCTGTACTTTTACTTCATATAAGTGATGACCAATTGCCTGTATCATGTCATAATGTGTTTTGCGTTATCTACTTCTTGTCATGACAAGACAATCACCCCATTTTCACTGGGAGCTACAAAGCTAAGGTGCGCAACAGACTATGTATCCTCTTAGTTTTATTTCTTTTTCCTCACTTAAACATCAGTTTACAGAAATATAATCTTCTGTGAAGTCTCCTGGGGAGAAAAGCAATTTGGACATCCCCACTGTAACTTGATTCACAGACTCTGTTGAATGCATCAGACACCTCATGTTACTGTCTTATCGATCCTGGAAACACATGACAGATGCCTCATCTTCTCTCCATTCTGCCTCCAAGCATCTCTCTTTACACCCTTTTTCTCATCCTCCCCACTGGTCTCTGATGGGGGATGTATTGCTTCCCTTCCCATCTGCTGTCTCCACCACTGTCTGCCTTGTCTCCTCTGTTCAGCTGAATCCTCTCTATCTTCTTCACTCCCCACTAATTCACTTGCCCTTTCTTCTGTCTACCCTCTGAAACAAGCCTCCTCTGTCCTAGATTTAAAACAAAGCAAACAAAAAGCCTTGACTAAGCTGCTCCAACTAGTAAACTACCCTGGCCCTTCTATTTCCTTTCACTGCCAAACTTCTGGTCTCCACCCACTGCTTCCACTTTTATATTACCTACTCCTTTGAATCTAGTTCCACATTTAGAGCCCAGTGAAGCTACAGTCTCCCAGGCTGTCCCTCTCATCTCTCTGCAGCTGAGAATCTGCTTTTCGAGAGGTTCTCTTTCTTTGAATTCCAAGAGAGCTTTCTAATCAACCTTCCCATCTCTGTTTCTTTTGCTCTTCATCACTCTCTTCTCCATAGCCACTCCTTCAGAAATCTCACCCACACACACTCAGTTCTCGCCTTGTGCCCACCAAGCTGCATGTCCTCATTTCACGGACTTTGCTTCCTGAATTGCAGCGGGTGGAGACTAGCTGTCTGGCAGAGGAAAAGAACCTGATTCATTCCAAGCCCTGTGTCTCCTGTCCATCAGCCCATTTCTCAGTCTTCTGTCAGAGACTTAACTTTCCGCTCAGATCATCACATTGTTTCATATTGCCAACACGTGTCCTTATTATATCTTGGATCCTGAGTTTTCTCCCGAGGTTTAATTCTACACTTTAATGAACTGCTAAATATTTCCACTTGATTTTCCTGTCATCACCTCAAAGTGAAAACCTAAAAATAAATGTACTTACCCCTGAGAGAATGGTGGGGGAGGGGGAGGCGGGGAACATGAATTCTTTGTAATTCACTTAGTCTCCAAATACCAGTCATTTTTGCTTCCTCTTCCTATTCTAGAAACCAGCCCTCTTAATTCTTCCTCTTTACTTTTCTTTCCTTCCTATTTCCACTACAGCATCTTGATTTCTCTATCCTTGATTTGCTACTAGATTAATCTTCATAAAACCCTACTCTTTTTATAGCCTATGGTAATCAGAAGTCTTTCAGTTGCAAATAAAAGAACCCAGTTCATACTGACAAATTTAAAAAGAAATGTACTGGCTCACACCTAACTGAAAAAGCCAAGGATATCTCTCTTCAAGCATGGTTGCCCAAGTGTCTAGTACTTAAGCAACATCACTGGGAGTCTCTCTCCCTCAATCTCTTGGCTATGGGTCGGCTTCACTAGCAGGCACACTCTTCCTAAGTGTGTGCCACCACACACTTAGCCACCACTTTCAGCCACCACTACCAGCAGACTCATACTAGAGAAATGCAACATCATTAGCAGAAAGAGAGGACTCTTTCCCAATAGTCTGGCAGAAATCCTAACACTGAGTCTGAGATGTAAGACCTGGGTCATGGGCCCATCCCCAGAGCCTGGGGTGATGTAAGCCCATCCAATCAACACAGAGCAAAAGGAGAAAAAGCATGGTTCCCCTAGAAAATAAGGGTGCTATTACAAGATGAGAGGATGGGCTTATCTGTAGGCACAGGCAACAGATGGCCAATACACTCTCCCTTGACTGTACAATACAGTTAAATTCCCTTAATCTGACAATCTGTAATAGATTTTTTTACCTTAATGTGGCTTAAAACTTCATTGCCTATTTGCTCACCCCTTATACAACACAAGCCTTTCACTTGAACCAATCTTTTTTCTCCCAGCTTTATTGTGATATAATTGACAAATAACTTTGTGTGAGTTTAAAGTGCATAACGTAGTGATTTTATATAAGTACATATTGAAAAAATGATTACCACAATAAGGTTAGTTAACATCTCCACCACCTTACAGAGTTTCAATTTTTTAGCCTAATCTTAACTATTTGTTATCCTCTGATCTCTCCATGGTCTTCCTATCTCTACATTTCTCCTGATGTCACTGCCCCTCTCACCTCTTCAAATTCTACCCATCCTCCAAATCCAAGAGTAGTCCACTCTCTTTGAGGTCCACCTAACCCTCCAGACTGCAATGATTTATGCTTTTATTCCCTAGATTAACATTTATTGATTGTGAGCTGGGTCAAACAGAGTACCACTCAAAAGTCAAAAGCAGAAGACAGCATCTCTTGTCAGATTGTAGGCATATAGCCAAAAGATCAATAACGACAGAAAAAGCTGATGTGGAAATGAATATTTATTTGGAATGATAGAATAAATTACAACAAATTACAGATTTTGAAAAGTTGACATCACAAAATCACAACATCCAAGAAAGCAACCATATTTTTATTGATTTTATGCCTGGCACACCTTTATAATTATAATTCTTGTTGGGAAGATTTTTGCCTGTATATTCTTTCAGCAGATCTTCTGTTGACAATTATTTTGTAATATTTTCTATAAAGAAAATAGATAATTCAGTGTTTGAAGCTTTTTGCTCTTTATTATTGATGTATTATTGACATAATTTAGCTTCATAACTCATATTTGATAATGTCATGTAAATACTTAGGATGCTGTCAAATTTGGGAGAAGCTCTATCCTCAGCTTTTTTTTTTTCTATTTATGATTTATCAGATTTAGAAAAAAAAATTTTAGACTAGCTTCTGGCTCCTAATATTTTAAACCTTGGTGTTCCTCCATAATATACTGCCACAGGTACAGGTCCCTGTGGAACATATACATCTCATGATAAGAAAGTGGCCCTGAGCTCTTGGGTAGAGAATGACATGTGAGTCAGCACAGAGATTGGTAGGAATGTTCTTAGAAGCCATTCCATTTCCTACACTGGAATGACTGGCAACAACGTTATCTGTGGAAGTGACAGTGAACCATATAAATGTATTTTACTAAAATCTCCATTAAATATATTTCCCAGTCTGCTTCTGTCCTTGACATTTTGTGAATGGGGTGACCTTCTGTGCTTTGGAAGGCAGCTTAACCCTCAGGCTGAAGTTATACTGTGGGAAAACAGAAAAGATGGAGTTGGGGAGCTGATACAGTCATCTTCAGAGCAAGAACAGTTCCCAGTACCACTTAAGACTGGGTGAAGCACACAGAAATCAAATACCAGACTTCTTTCCAGTAAGCTTCTTCTTGTGTTCCCTAATCTGACCAAGCACTCTATACTCCAGAGCACTTCCTTCCCCAAAGGGGAGCATCCCAGATCAACAGTCACAGCTGTCCCACCACTGAAGTTTCTATAACCATCTAGACTAGTTCTGCAAGTACTTCCCAGTTCAAAGAAGTATGAACTCAAGTGCGTGTGTGCTAAGTCGCTTTAGTCGTGTCTCTTTATGATCTACAGACTGTGGCCCGCCAGGCTCCTCTGTCCATGGAATTCTCCAGGCAAGAATACTGGAGTGGGTTGCCATGACCTCCTCCAGGGGATCTTCCCCACCTAGGGATTGAACCCCAGTCTCCTGCATTTCGTGCATTGCAGGTAGATTCTTTACCACCAAGCCACTGGGGAAGCCCCAAGGCAACTGGCCAAAAATCCAAGCTGATGTGTGGGCAAAAACGCAATGCTGAGTTAAAATACAGTATCCTACATAGCCAGTGAAAAATTCTAATACCTGTTCACTAAATGATGTTCCCCAAATAGGAAATGCCTTTGTATACCAGTTCCCAAGCTAGAATGGCGGCTGACCCAGCTGAGTCAACCACCCTACCCTTGATCACCACAGCCTTGTACTCTTTCTCCATCTCTTTAAGTGAGCTGTGAAAAAATTGCATCTTTTCAAACTGAATTTTAATACATGGAAACACACTAGAGCTATGTTTTTAGTGTTCTCCTGTTAGAGCTGAAAATCCACTTGCAGGTGCCATTCCTCCTCTTGTGCAGGATAGTGCCTTTCCACAAAAGAAAGAAACCTCAGAGAACTGTACAAGGCAGACCTGGTCCAGAATAACCTGAAGGTTTTTGAAAATTGAAGACCTCTATCCTTGATCTTTTATCTTTCTTTTGAATAACTTTAAAGACCAAAAATATGGGTTAATACAAAGCTAGGAGAAACAGTGAACTAGTAAGAGGAGCCAAAAGTTTTCCTCAGGTTAATTCCATTATGTTGAAATTTTTTTAAAAAATGAATAAATGTAGAATACTATAGTTGAGTCAAAAAATTTTCCAGATGCTTGCAGAAGTACAAGATTAAACAGTTAACACTTATTGAATGTTATTATGTGTCAGCCACTATTATGGCTTTAGTTGTGTTTAGATGCTATGATGATAAAGGCTGTCATAGATGAGTTAGGTATCATTAACTCATCTAGCAAGGTTGTAAGGATTAGAAATGGTGTAGGTATATTACCTGGCACATAGTAGGTGCTCAATAGATACTGCCTATAACTAGTTTGTAAAGAAAGCTTGAAACAACTTATCCCCTTTAATAGAAAGTGATTATTTAATCTTAGATGGAGGGATATGAATGAAGATAATAATTACCTCTAGTTAATTGTAAAACCGTAAGTCTGGGAAGGAAGTGAATCTATTTTGAGTGACTCTGTAGGAAAGATAAAAAACAGTAAGTGGAAGACACTGGTTAAAAGGAAGAAAGGGAGGGGAGGAAAGCACAAGGGAGGACGGGAAGAACAGTGGAAGGAGTCAGGGACTGTCTTGAGTCCCCATGTGTCTGTGGGGCTATTCTAGAAAAGGCAGGAACAGACTTCTGAAAATGACAGTTATAAGGGAATGCAAACATCTTATAAGCTTGCAGATAAAGAATATTTTTCCCACTAACCTAATACCAAGCCCCACTTCAAAATTTACCCAGATGACTTGAGATAAAAGTGAGTGCCTTGGAGACTTTTCATCAGAACTCGAGCTTCACAGGACAGTTTTCCACCAAATGGAGTTCTTATTAATGAAGCAAAAGATAAAGTTGATGCCTGTATAAATGAATAGGTAATGTCCAATCACTATTTTTAGAAGCTCCTTGAAATTAAAAAGAGAGTAAATGTTTGCTCATCAGACCAACATTCTTGAGGCCAGTGACTCAGTGACCCTTTTTTAAGGACAGTGGATAATAAAGCTTTAAGGAGTTCATTAGTCAAGTAAATGTGATAATGTAATTCTTAGAAGATGCTGGATCTTTTTTGCAAATTAAAAATGTGCTTCTCCTGTAATAGTGAATCTAACACCTATAAACATTTTTAAAAGGAACCACCAGACAAATGCAGGGTCCCATTTTTATTATTTTCACAGTCTCATTCAACACATTTCATGACAAAGTAGGCTTCATTATAAAGCCTGGGGTTTTTTTCCTTTAAAAAAGGGCTTTTTAAAAATTCACTTTAAAAAACCTACTCAGAGGTTAAAATAACAAAATCTATATTAGCTGGACACATACGTGTCTATATAAAATATTTTACAAAAATGTCATAAAGTTCACTGTAACATAGTCTCAGAGTCACACTTTTGATTTTCACTTGACTTAAAATAAACCACATGGCAAATGCAAACCCCAGTCAGGCATTTTGTAGAACATAATACATTCAACTTAGTGTATAGTATAGTGTAATGGTTAAACTGAGTTGGTACTAGAGATGACTGGTTCACATTCAGGGTCCACCACTCACTAGTTTAAACTTAGTCAAGCTTTCAAACTTTTGTGACTCACCTATAAAATAAAAGTAATGAGTATCCAGCTTATCAGGCTGTTCCAAGTTAATACAAAGAAAGCACAGTAATTGGTCAATGAATGTTAGGTACCACTGTTATTGGGTTTCCCGGGTGGCTAGTGGTAAAGAATCCACCTGCCAGTGCAGGAGACTCAGGTTCAATCCCTGGATAGGGAAAACCCCCTGGAGGAGGAAATGGCAACCCACTCAGTATTCTTGCCTGAGAAGTCCCATGGACAGAGGAGCCTGACAGGCTCCATGGGGTCCCAGAGAGTCAGACACAACTAAAGTGACTGAGCATGCATACACTATTGTTACTAGTCCAGTTATTAAAGGAGGAAGAAAATATATCACATTTCAGAAAAACTGACCAATGCTGAGTTAAAATACAGCAGCCTAAATAACCATTTGTAAAACCTTAATACCTATCTATTCAATGATATTCCTGCAAACAATAAATACCTATATTGGCATGAAAAGTTAACGTTTTATTCCAGAGACACACGTTTTCTTGTTTGTTCTTGCATGCAAGCATTGAGACAAGCAGTATCTTTTGTGTGTATGTGAGTGTGTAGGTGTTGTAAGGGGATGGGTGTGTATCAGAGAGTTTCATGGAAGAGTCCCATGTGATTCCATAGTAAGGTTTTCCAGTCTTATGATTATTATACTCAATAATTCTTCAAGACAATCACACTTGATAACACATGGTGAATTTTCTGAAGCTTCATCGTTACAAGAAGCAAATATGTCAAACACATCATACATAATGTGGAGTGCTGTGTTGTGCGTCATCGCTCAGTTATGTCCAACTCTTTGCAACCCCGTGGGGATCTGTCCATGGGGATCCTCCAAGCAAGAATACTGGAGTGGTTGCCATGCCCTCCTCCAGGGGATCTTCCTGGTACAGGGATCGAACCCAGGTCTCCCACATTGCAGGCAGATTCTTTACCATCTGAGCCACCGGGGGAGTCCATCATATGTAATACTTTGTACCAAAAGAATAAGTAATAATCATCCATAAATAATTGGTGGGATAGATTACATGCCATGATCATTTACAGTGGTGCCTCATTCTATTTTTAAAATATTAATGATAACTAGCATTTACTAAGTACTAAATGAGTGTCAGGCATAGTTCTAAGTGATTTATATGTATTTTTCTCATTTTATTCCAACAACCCTGTGAGTAGATATTATTATCTTCATTTTACAGAGGTTCTGAGAGGTTAAGCAATTTGTTCAACATCACACAAAAGCTGTGAAGATAGACTTTAAAGCCATAGAGTCCAATTTCTGAGCCTCCATAATTAAACATCTCATCATGCTGAAAAGAGGTAAATTATCAATCAACTTTTCACTTTCAAAAAGGGTTTCCTAAAAGTTCTATCAACATATCTTAATACTTTAAAAATATAATATAATTTATAAAACTGTGCCTCACACATCTCAGAAGCACATAATTTGCATAAGTTAGTTTTTATTAGTTCACTCTGGAGAAACAGCATATTATTCTCCCTTTAGAATGGTTTTCATCTTCAAGTTATCTAGTTAAATGCCTTAAAGTCAACACATGGATCTTTATTTAATATACCTGAAATACAAATTTAAAATACTCAAATCTAAAAACATGATTATCTATTTGGAAATACATAAATATGTATATGTATAGTAGAAGGCAATGGCACCCCACCCCAGTACTCTTGCCTGGAAAATCCCATGGGCAGAGGAGCCTGGTAAGCTGCAGTCCATGGGGTCAGAAAGAATTCGACACAACTAAACGACTTCACTTTCACTTTTCACTTTCTTGCATTGGAGAAGGAAATGGCAACCCACTCCAGTGTTCTTGCCTGGAAAATCCCAGGGACGGGGGAGCCTGGTGGACTGCCATCTATGGGGTCGCACAGAGCCAGACACGACTGAAGCGACTTAGCAGCAGCAGTATTAGTTGCTCAGTCGTGTCCGACTCTTTACGACCCCATGGACTGTGGCCCACCTGGCTACTCTGTCCATGGGATTCTCCAGGCAAGAATACCAGAGTGGATTGCCATTCCCTTCTCCAATGTATATGTATATACTTATGTGACATAGTTTCCTATGCTAGAGAATCCTACAGGGCACAAATAAATTTTATAAAAACTATGATTAATCAATGAAAAAAGATAAAATGTTAAATCCATGAATCAAAAACAGGATGATATATTTATAACATCATGCATGATGCATATGTAGAGCAGGAGGAATGTTTAACGATATTACAGGGGAATTGGTTTGGGAATCTGTTTTCCCTGAAGACAGCAAGTAAAGAGTGTCTCTTCCTCAAAAAGGAAGTTTGAAATGCCCCATGAGCCAAAGTAGGAGAGGAAATACCACAAAGGAACACAGGTCAGGCCTAATCCTGGGCTACGAGTTCTACCCAGCTCCAGGAAGCAGGCACTGGAAATTTATATCAGAATCATATACTTATCATTAATATAGTTTATAGTAAAGTGTGTAGAGTTCTCATTCCAAAGTAGATTTAATCAAACATGAATGCCTTTATTATCTTCACAAAAATCCCAAGATAAAAAGCTTTTCAAAGGACTGGTATAGACTGGATTATTTTTTTTTTAATTCTAATTAACCCAGTCCTCCTGTTTTTTTCTCTTCTTTCAGTCTCAAGCAAGAATGAAGTTCATTTGTAACTTCTTAGGAATTTTTACAGAGCTGAAAGCATGTACACATGAAATCAGAGTTCTTCTGGTCTTTTGAAACACCTAAGTCATAAAAGACATAATCGTGGGTGTCCTACATGGGAAGAGGAGAAAGGAAAGCATTTTTCTTTTTTTAAGTATTTATTTATTAATTTGCTGTGGCAGATCTTAGTTGTAGCACATGGGATCTTCATTGCAACATGTGGGAATTTTCCTCGCGGTGCACAGACGTCTCTCTAGTTGCAGCTCATGGGCTTCGTTGCCCTGCACATGTGAGGTCTTAGTTCCTCAACCAGGGTTCAAACCCTGAGTCACTGCATTGGAAGGCGGATTCTAAATCACCACCCAGGGAAGTGTTTTTTTAAATCAGAAGAGAGAGAGAAGATTCTGGGAGACTGGACAGGGGCCTGAAGTCAGCAGGTTCTGCAGAGCTCCAGGGACTAGCTTAACAGCAGAGCTACAGGACGAGGAGAGGCCTCGGAGAGGAACGTTCACAGTGCTCCAAAGGAGGACAGGACCTGGCTGTCCCGGGGTTCTCCTTTCTCAGGCATGGTCCAGAAGCAGCCGAGCCCTCAGCCCACGCTGATGAGACACAGGCCTGGCAACAAAAGCCAGGCTGGCCCGTTGGTCAGTGCCAGAGTGGTCCATCTCTCCCCAGAATCTCAGCACGGTTCTGTGGCAAGACCCCGTCAAGACAGTGAGTGAGTGCTGTTCCTGTTCTGCAGGGTGGGGCCTCCAAGTCAGATTTCAGTGATTTAAGGAAAATAAAGAAATATGATATTTCCTGCGTGGCTGTTTGTGAACTGAAATTCTTTCCCACAACAGATAGGTATCTGGGATGGATGACTACTACAACCTGACTCTGCCAGTTTGGGTGTCCAGAGGGGATAAATTCGGATAATCATCCCCTCTTACAGAATGCTGTCTTATGTTTACATGAGTAAGTGGGGTGGAGAGGTTTCAAAAAATTACTTATTGGGAACAGTTATCCCATTTCTGACAAATTAGGGGATGTTGTCTAGTGAGTTAAGCTTCAAAGTATGGAAAAATGATAATAGAGGAAAAGTTCGGTAAATTGAAATGGTTTATTAACTTTGATAGTTACAATATTACAATCTAGTCAGGAGGAAAAAATTCATCTTAAAAAACTCACAAAGGAAACAACACAATCATATGCTGGATTAGGTGCCACAATCCATTGAAACTTTGCTTCATGAAACAGGATGAAAACTGAACAATTACTTCTTGTTTGTGAAATATTTTATCACTGTTTATTAGCTGCCAAAATGTATGTCAATATCAAATAAAGGGCAAGGAACCCAGAAAAGAATTGAGGACAGTTGGAATCAGGCATCAAGAAAGTGGTTCTTCTTATTTACAAAACAGAAACAGATTTAGAGAATGAGCTTATGGTTACCAGAGGGGAAGGGTAGAGGAAGGGATAGACTGGGAGTTTGGGATGACATGTACACACTGCTGTATTTAAAGATAACCAACAAGGACATACTATATAGCACAGAGAACTCAGTTCAATATACAGGTTTCCAACTCCAAAGAGAAAATGCAGCAGTATCTCACCCATAAGACAATGAGACGGTTCATCTTATATGTGGAATGATTTTAAATGGAATCTTAAAAAAATTTTACATGGATTACTAAGAAAATATGTAAAAATTTTTTTGGAAACTAGTTGCTGTATAACAGTGATTTTCAACTTTTTTTTCTCTTTCCTGATAAATTTTTAAAAACACAAAAAGTATGCCTCTTTCTAACTTAAAATTGATATGAAAATGTTTCTTATAGGCCTAAAAATAGTGGTCCTTTATTGATTTAATTGAAACTCAAGGTTACCTTTAAGCTTCCATGCCTCTCTTTTTGTTTTGTTCTATTTTCATTTTCTTTTTTTCCCCCGATTTTGTCTTCTTCTCCAGAAGTAAAAGCCAGTAGACTTATGTAGTTTTGAAGTAGCATAAAGTTTGCAGGCGAAAAAGAGTTGAGTTTGAATCTCTACTTGCTCTTGGGTTGGGGAGTTAACCCCTGCATTTCCATTTCTTCACAGGTTAAGGGAGATGGCAGTGCCAATCTCACAGAGTGAGGAGGAGGGAAAAGGCAGTCAAAAAACCTGCACCTGACACAGAGCAGGTAGGTGGTCAGTGATGTTCATTATCCTTCCCCCTTTAGAAAAAGGAGAGTGAGAGAAGCAGTCTCTGTCTTAACAGCCATGCTTCTCAAGGTTTAACATGTATGTGAAACATGTTAGCACTAACTGCAGTACTAACAACATGGGCATGTTAAAATGCATATTATGTCTGGGCTGGGTCTCAGATGTTGCTGGTCCCCAGACCACACTTTGAGTAGTAAAGTTTTAGAGGTAAAAAGAACATGGAAATGTTCACATGATAAAGATTAATAGGCAGGAAAATATACCAACATTTACAGAATGTGTACTGCATGCCTAGAAATGTATACATAAATACATTTTAAAAACACTTTTTTTAATCCTCAAAATAATTGTGTGAAGTAGGTTTTATTACCATTTCCCAGAACAGGAAATTGAGGATCAGGTGCACTAGCTCAGAGGAGATCCTTGTCATTCCAAAACTCACATTCACCTTATACCTTGACAGAGGATACAGGGTGTGACAGATCAACAGAAGGAGGTAGTGAATCTAAGTGGGAGAGAAGGACCAAGTGTGGGTGGGCATCAGTGATCTGTAGAGGGAAAAAAGTAGGGGCTTGGGGAAATAGGGGTGCATTTAACAGTGAGAGAGAAGAGTGTAGGGGCAGTGAGCCCTTCACTCTTCCTCTTTTGCCCATACTCCTTCAGAAGCCAGAATAGCTACTGTTCAAGGTCCAACCCTTCACCTCTGTGATCAAATCATCATTGACAAAGAACTAGTGCAGCTATCACCTTCCAGGAAGTGAAGCAGTGGATCTTAACCAACTTCACCTCTCCTAGTTATTTCTCTGGTTACCGAGATAAGAAAGAAAATGCACAGAGAAGGTCAGAAGGAGGACAATCAGTATTGCACTTCTGAAGGCACTTTTTCAACCACTTAGTTTAGCAGAGTTTATATCTAATCTAAGTTTAATATTGCCCTAGCAAACAAGAGCTGGAGCCAAAGGTATGAACCCAGGATTCCAATAAGGTCTAACAGGTGACAATCATATGACAAGAAAAACATGTTTCCACATAAATGTCTTATTGCAAGGCAGCAAACATTTCAATGCTTAGGCTCCATAAACTGTGGACTTCACTTAGGGCAGACACAAAAAAATATAACTGTTTTTCATAGTAAACCCTAAATTTTATTTTGTTTTCAAGATGATACACTTAACTGTCTTTAAGGCATCCTTCAGGAAGATACCAGTTTGGATCTGGTTTAGTAATTTCTTCACAGTAGCGATGTGGGAAATATTAATAGCTGTCTCTTCTGGTCTTCCCTGGTGGCTCAGCAGTAAAGAATCCGCCTACAATGCAGGAGAGGCAGGAGACCTGGGTGTGATCCCCTGGGTCAGAAAAATCCCCTGGAGGAGGAAATGGCAGCCTACTTCAGTATTCTTACCTGGAAAGTCCCATGGAGAGAGGAGCCAAGTGGACCGCAGTCCATGGGGTCATAAAGAGTTGGACACAACTGAGTGACTGAGCACACACACATACTTCTGTGTCTGGTTGATCTAACTCACTGCCCCACCCCCACCCCTTTCTGAGTGCCTGATTCTGAGTTCTCAGGCCACTCCCAGTAGGACCGGACTTCAAATGTGAACTCCTTCACAATTAACTAAAAGTTCACCCTTCCCAAGTCCCAGCACAATTTCTACCTCCTCCTCCAGATGATACCCATCTGTTCCTCTGCGCTCTCCATGATGAAAAGTGAATCCCAGGTGCCACATGAGCACCAATGAGCCGATGTTCCTTTCTAACTTCACTAAAACTGACCAAGGCTCATAGCTGGTCCTCGGCGCCTGGTTGCACTTCCCTCCTGAACATCTGTGAGATTGATGCTCAGCTCTGAACCCCAGCAAGCTGGCCCACGATATGCCTCACCGTATCATAAACACACTTCTTACTCTACAGTTTTAAGCCCCAGAATATCCAGAACTAGTGCTGCCTGCTCTGTCCCTCCCAATCTGATCCCTTTGGTCACTGACACTTGCTTGAAACAAACTGAATTTTGTTACATCCCACTCCACCACCCTCAACAAGACATTAGCGAGCTGTTATGCCTTCCAATGCGCAAAATGCCACTGGAATTGTACATCCCAGCCAACATATCCCTGGACAGTAAGTCACAAATCTGCCTCCACTCAAAATGTTTCCGCCTTTGCTAGTTTTGTGGTTCAATATGCCATTTTGTGAAGGAAGGGAGGAGTCCAGGGGGCAGAAACCCTTTCATAATAATGAAAGATACCTAACCTCTCTTGATTTAAAACATATATAAAACTAGGCTAATTTTAAATCACAGAAAGTATGTCTAAAGTCTGACCATTATTTTCTATTCACTAGTCAGTAGATGTGAAAATCTATTCTAATGTCAAGGTTCTATTTAGATCAAGAAAGTTACTAGGAGACATAAGTTGGCAAAGAGTTTAATTTGAGAGCATTATCTAAAACACAGCATGCAATGCAGTGATTAAATTTGGTTTTGATTAGGCAAATAAACATAAAGGGGCTGCTTATAAGGCAGCATTAGTCCCATTAATGTCAAAGGAAGATCAAGTTCTTAAATATGAGTTCCCAGGGATGGCTCATAAGGAAAATTAATCCAAGGATGGGAGAAAAGTAGGAGAGTTTATTGTTAATTATTTTAAACAATTTCAAATTCCTTAATTGCATTTGAGTATGGATAACCAATGGGGAAATGAATCATTCTTTCTCCATATGTAGGTCTGGAGTCAGAGGCTGACATTGTTGATCTGGAGTTTATAGGAGAGAAAGGGAAGTGACTCCATTTTGGATATGCGTAATTTCATTCAGTGTAATGTTGCTCTGAAACCCATCTTCCAGGACTTTGTAAAAGACAGAAAGAAAAATGGAATTGCCTAAAAAACATGAGCTCCTCCTGGGTTTTAAGGTAGCTTCCTTATTAACTATAGAAGTAGGTATAGAGGTCAATAAACAAGAAAAAAATATAATCAGGATTCCTTTTGTGTTGATATAGTGTGGAGCTTGCCTTAAATGAAGATCTGAAAGGAAAATCATCACAATACATTTTTTTAAATACTAAAACTATTATTCTGGAGTGTCTTCCTGACTCTCTTGGAGATTAGACAGTACTTCTTTGTACCCACTGCAGTTGGCACACGCCTCCAATACAGCAGGTATAATGGTCTTGCAGTGGCTTTAGCTTGTGCTCAGTCGCTTCAGTTGTGTCCAGCTCTTTGCAACCCCATGGACTGTAGCCCACCAGGCTCCTCTGTCCATAGGATTCTCCTGCCAAGAATAGTGGAGTGGGTTGCCATGCCCTCCTCCAGGGGATCTTCTCAACCCACGGATTGAATCCAAGTCTTCTGTATCTTCTTCATTGCAGGCAAATTCTTTACCTCTGAGCCATCAGGGAAACCTAATGACTGTAGCTTTAGATCAGTTCAAGTCAGTCAATCAGTCATGTCTGACTCTTTGTGACCCCATGGACTGCAGCACGCCATGCTTTCCTGTCCATCACCAACTCCCAGAGCTTGTTCAAACTCATGTCCATTGAGTCAGTGATGCCATCCAACCATCTCATCCTCTGCTGTCCCCTTCTCCTCCTACCTTCAGTCTTTTCCAGCATCAGAGTTTTTTCTAATGAGTCAGTTCTCCTCATCAGGTTGCCAAAGTATTAAGCTTCAGCTTCAGCATCAGTCCTTCCAAATAATATTCAGGGTTGATTTCCTTAGGATTGACTGGTTTGATCTCCTTGCAGTCCAAGGGACTCTCAAGAGTCTTCTCCAACACCACAGTTCAAAAGCATCAATTCTTCAGCACACAACTTTCTTTATGGTTCAACTATCACATCCATACATGACTACTGGAAAAGCCATAGCTTTGACTCTACAGACCTTTATCAGCAAAGTAATGTCTCTGCTTTTTAATATGCTGTCTAGTTTTGTCATAGCTTTTCTTCCAAGGAGCAAGTGTCTTTTTATTCCATGGCTACAGTCACAGTCTGCAGTGATTTTGGAGCCTAGACTTTAGCTTATCTGGCTCAAACTAAGATTGTTAGTTACTTGAAGTCAGGGACAATTTTTTTCTATGGTTTTTCAGTGCCTAGCAAGGCACTGCCAAAATGTATTGAACAAGTTAATAACTTTTTTCCATAAAGTAGTTGTATAATACAGATATAAGGTCAACATTTCTATCAATAGAATGACTTGGAAATAGATTGGCGATGACAACTAAAACTTGTTTCCTTTGGTCTTCTCTCTAAGATGGAATCAAATATAGCAGGTGGGATCATCTGTTTATGACTTTTAGAAGCACATTTTTTTCAGGACTATGATTCATGGGAAGAAAAGGCCATTTTCATATAAAATTACTATGTCAGTGTTGCAAAATTTAGTGGTAATTTAAACACTGCTTCTTTGAAAAACATTTGCATTAGTCAGTATTCTCCAGAGAAACAGAACTAAATATACACATAGAGAGAAGGAGAGAAAGAAATTTATTATAAGTAATTGGCTCACGTGATTATGGAGACTGGCAAATCCAAATCTACAGGGTGGGCCAGCAGGCAGAGACCCAGGAGAACTGACTGTGCAGATAAAATCCAAAGGCCATCTGATGGAGAGCTCCTTCTTCTCTGGAGGAGGGTCACTGTTTTTTGTTCCATTCAGGCCTTCAGCTGGTTGGATGAGGCCCACCCACATTGTGGAGGGCAATATGATTACCAATCAAAATGTTAACCTCATCTAAAAACATCCTTACAAAAACACCCAGAACAAAATTTGACCAAATATCTGGTCATCCTATGACCCAGTCAAGTTGACACATAAAATTAGCCATCATCATATTCATGTGGCAGATAGCAGTGTCTGTATAGGGATGTTCACTGTATACTGCTGTGTACGATGAAGATTTGGAGTAAATTTCAGCTGAGTAGTCTACAGCTACCAGGGTCTATTGAAGTCGACTCAACTGAGTAGACCATAGATAGTTTTGTGTGACTGTGCTAGTGTGGGCTTTTGTTTCACAGAGACCTGGGTTCCAGGCCCTTCTACTATCTGTATGACACTGAACAAGTTACATAAACTTTGTACATTTTAGTTTTTAAATTTGCATTTTAGGAATAATAATAATAATACCCACTTCATAGAGTCATTGTGAGGATTAAAATCAAATGCATGTAAAGCACTTACCTAGTACCATGCTCATAGTAAGACATCAATAAATGTTATTGGTTTTTATAATTATTTCCATACAACTTTCTCCCCTTTAAGATGGTCTAATTTCTCAAGACAGAGAATTTATTTTTAACCTGTTTCTATCACGCTCCATGCAAAATCCATCATGTGCATCTGTTAAGTACTTATGGGTTTAATCTGCCTCAGATTCTATGACTTTCGTTTTATGATGAGATGCCACGGGTAAGAATACATTTTAATAGTGGAATTTGTATTTGTATTTTTTTTTAAAGAAGCAAATGGTGGCAAATAGTTCATATGGTATTGAAGTAGTGTCAGAAGCTAGGCAAAAATCTGTGAAGCAGAAATAAGCTCTAAATAGGCTCTGGTGAAAAAAGATAAGTTCCTCAAAGGAATAAATAAAATTGTACATGGAAAGGCCTGGAGCACATGTGCAACATTCTGTAGGCTTTAGTTGCATTTAAAAAATTGATATGAGCTCTATTTGAAGAAACTCCAGGTTGTTCTGGGGCAAATTCAAGATACCATTCATTCTCTCTATATTTCAATATTGTATCATTTTAAAAGGACTTTCCTTTTTCATTTTCATATTTTTAGAACTTCTCTTTTTAAAAAGCTACAATACTTCACTCTCTCCAAAGTCAGGAAAAATTCCTTAATACTACTAATACCCAATGTTCACATTTCCCTTATTGCACTATGAAAACTTTAAAAAACAGTTTGTTCAAATCTTGATACCAATGGTCCATATATTGTTATGGATTGATATATATTTTGATAACTTTTTTCTTTAATCTATGTTTCCGTGGATCTCTCTCTTTAAAAAAAAAAAAAAACTTGCAATTTTATTATTGAAGGAAAAGGTCATAGGCCCACAGAAGTTCTCACTGTCTAGATTTTGCTGACTGAATATCCATGGACTCTTTTAAACATATTCTTCTAGTCATACTGCCATCTGCCACATTTTATCTTCTATAAACTAAAATCTGAGACTTGATCATATTTAGATTTTTTTTTTTTTTTGGTGTAGGACAAAGCCACCTCACAGGTGTTTACGAACTTCCATCAGAAGGAACATGTCTGGTCATCTTCTTGAGATGCAAATAGCCATTGTTGAGCAATACCTACATAGTGATACTGATTTCTTCCTAGTTTATTGGCTGTGATACTATAAAAAAGAAACTTTCCCTCATGACTATTAGGTTATTTTGAGGTACATGTTGTAATACTATCCTTGACTATTGAAACTGTACTTTCATTAAAATTTTAGTAACTAAATTTTATGTTTGACATTATATTGCAGAATCCATCATTTCTTGCCACTGTCAGCCGCTGAACTGTGTCAGTAGTGTCTGTAGTACACATTTGTATCATGAAATAGGTGCTCATTTTCAATTATGGTAGATGAAGGACTGTGATACCTAGTTTGTGAAAGTGATCAACCAAAATTTTAATCTATACCCCTAATGTTGATTATTTATTCTGTACCAATGTCTTATTATTATGGATAAAGAGGTAATGAATGTATTCATGTAGATACCTTACTTATTTCTTTTGAATTAATTTGCTTGTGATAAAATTCCTCAAAGTAGAATTGATAGAACAAAGGACTTGATTATACTTTTGTCTGTTGCTCTTTGTTTCCATATTCCTTTCCAAAAGGATGGTATTAATTTACAGTGCCATCAAGAATGAGTACATAAAAAGAATATGTACTTTGTGAAGTGAAATATGTACTTTATGAAGTGAAATAATACTTTCACTTCAACATTGTCATACTTTTATTTTGCTATTTTAGTAAATGTAAAATGTTATTTTAACATTGCTTTCACTTGCATTCTTCGGATTACTATCAAGGAACAACATTTTTTTGCCTATCTATTTGTAACTATGTTTCCTAGGGTAGGAGAGAGATTTTTCTTAAACTATTAAAAGGCATGCCTGAACAACATAACTGCGTAATAGGAGCATAGGATTTCAGAATCTGGTGAATTTTCTGTTTTCACAAATTGGCTTACTACGAGTGGATATAAATATTTCTGGTTTCAATTTCCTTTTTTGTAATGGGAGCAGAGGGTGCTGTCTTGGAAAGGAAGATTCCCTGAGTGTTTGAATATATCCTAACATTTCTTCCCATTTTGTTTTTCCATTGGAAAACCCAGTGGATTTAACAGTCAGCCCTGTGGCCATCCAGTTACAAGTCAGCGTACTGCCTGTTCCCCTGGGAAGGTGACTTTCCAAGCCAAACAGTGGCTCTGGCCTAATCTGCAGAAGGAAGCATGAAGCGAGGCAGCTCCGGAGAGAGCATTTACAGAGCAGCTGCCAGAACCTGGCTCGAGGCTAGACCAGGGTTCTGTATCAGGCAACCAAACTGGCTTGAGCTGATTTAAAACTGACAAGGATTTTTCTTATTCGTTTTGAATAGTATGCTGGTCTTAGCAATCTTCTTAACCCATAGAGACACAATCACAGCGAGAGAATGCCCAGTTGACAATGATTTTACAGAACATTTTATATCTCCCAAGCTGATTGTGTGAGTGTGTCCATGCTCAGTGGTGTCCAACTCTTTGTGACCCCATCAACTGTAACCTGTTCCTCTGTCCATGGGATTATCCCAGGTCACCATTTCCTCCTCCAGGGGATCTTCCTGACCCAGGGATCAAACCCAGGTCTCCTGTGTCTCCTGCAATGCAGGCGGATTCTTTACCCTCTGAGCCACCTACTTAATCTCCAAGCAGTAGAATGCAAAATGACTTCTAGGAAACTTGATAAACTGTTTTCCTTAGTATACAATAGACTTTTCTTTCTTTAATTGGCACCTTAGTGCCTAATTAAATAATAAGTATGTCAATTAAAAATTAATAATAACATGTAATTAGCTTTCAAAACCTAGTGAGTTTATCAAGAGATTAGGCATTGTTGTTATATAATTGCTAAATCGTGTCCAACTTTTTCTTCACCACCCCATAGACTGTAGCCCCCTAGGTCATCCTGTTCATGGGATTTACCAGACAAGAATACTGGAGTGGGTTGTCATTTCCGTCTCCAGAGGATCTTCTCAACCCAAGGATCGAACCTGGTTTTCCTGTAGTGGCAGGTGGATTCTTCACCACTGAGCTACCGGGGAAGCCAGATTAGGTATTAGGAAACCCTAATTTTAAACCTAGCTTGTTAATGATACACTCTATTTCCATGCTATTTTTCCCATTTCTGAAACTAACGTAAAACTGGAAATGATGTCAAAATAGTTAATAGCTAAAAGTTTAGTAATCACTCACAAGTAGTAGTACATTCCATGAGCAGATACTCTTTAAGAATGAGAAATAAGATTGCCCTTTGGGTTTTAAAACAAAGATCTACACTGAGATGCACCTTGAAACAAAATAGCCTGCTACCTAATTAATAAAGGTAAGAATGGTAGTGAGACTAGATCTGCCCAAAAAATAGAGGAAAAGGAGATTCACAGTATAAACATTGACGGAGCCCAGTCAATTTGTGTGTTGAGGAAAGAAAATCCAGCCAGCTTCTTCATAGTATCTGGTCTGCCTGGTAGGTATTTTCTTGGAGCAGAAATGCACACACTGGGCCATCTTAACATAATGCCACAAGTCTCTCACAAACACCTCCTCTCCTAAGCCTCCTCTCCTAAGCCTTTGCTCCTCAAGATTTCTGCTCATTGTTTGGCTTCTTACAGGGGAGGATAATGACAGGAAGAAAAATTAAACAATGGGCTCCCCAATCCCTAAAGGTTTTATTTCTCATTGTAAATTAATAAAAGTACCTTTCTGATCTCATATATCAATCTTTTGGGAGGTTTGCTAAATTGAACATCCCCAGTCTGATCAACTTCAAACTACTGATGAAACATTTTCTAATGTGCAACATTTAGACTCTGTTGAACAGTTAAATTCTCCAAGGCTTCCCCAGGTAATACCCTCTGCATTGGTAAAGTGTCAAACAAACCTTTCCTGTTCCTATCTACACCCTTACTAGTGAGCACAGTACATTCCAGGTCAGCTACAGATGTAAACAGAATGGTGGATGCACAGGAATGACATCCAGAAGTTAACTTTCTTTTCTGTCTTCAGTTGAAACAGGCCTCACTTTCCCCACCTCCCTTGATCTCTATAGCAAATACACCTCCTAGCACATAGCAGGCCTTCAATTTATGTTGAAATGATGGCTGCTCTTGTGCATATTTGATGGTCTCTCAGGAAGGATAAGGAGGCAACTCACCATTGTGGGAATATTTTTCTGACTGTGTATAGCTGGGATGATTTAGTCTCAGAGTGTAATCCTAAAAACAGCAGAACTTCCCAAAACTTGGGAGACTTTTTGTTTTAACAGATACTTCTCAGGTTCCCAGGGGAAAAAAATAAAGCAAAGAAATGAGGATGATACAATCATCACCAGCTCAGGGTCTCTCTGGGGTACTTGCTAGTGATTCAGCCCTCCCCTGCCAAGTCCCTTCTGCCTTCCAGCAGGGTCCCAGAAGATTCCCACCGCTCCTTGCTCCAGTCCTCAGCAACCACAGTAGCTCCTACTATCACCGCTCCTCACCAATTCTGACCTCCCTGCGTGGAACAGTGAGGACTTGCTCTGGCTGCAGGTGTGTTTCTTTAACTTTCTGAGCTCAGATCCTGCCTGCAGCCATCTTGAACCTGTGAAGAAGTGATCATGGGGCAGGTGGCATCCCTTCATAAATGCTAACGTAAGTCCCAGGGTTAACTGTCACCAGCGAGCGGTGTGGGCCCCAGGCGTTGCTCAGAGCCCAGTGAAGAGCACGGGCAGGTATCCCACCCCTGCTGCTGCTTTGGGGAGAGGTTGCTTAGTGCTGCTGCAGGCTGACTCCTCCATTGGTCCCATGGGGTTCAGATAGTGCCAGAAGCCCCACTGCAAACTTGAACAGACCAGGAAGAGAGAGGCACAGGCTGCTGTCCCAGAAAAAGAGCCAGACGGGACCTCAGCAAGAAACCTTGGCCCTGCCCAGATGCCACATATGTATACCTTCCAAAGGTCTTCCCACTTATTCTCTCTCCAAATGCTGCATCTGGATAAAGTTTACTGCTTCTCTCACCACGTCCAGAGGATTTCTGCTTTCCCCCTAGTCAGTTTTCCTGCGTTGGCACAGGGATGAGGGACTATCCAATCCTGAAAGGTTTATTGCATTTTGTTAAGTAAAAGTGAACTCCATAGTTGGCAGATTTGCTGATCCACGTACAGGTGCTAAGTAACAGTCTTTAAAATACAGCATGTGCTAAGTCGCTTCAGTCGTCTCCAACTCTTTGCAACCCATGAACTGTAGCCTGCCAGGTTCCTCTGTCCATGGGGATTCTCCAGGCAAGAATACTGGAGTGGGTTGCCATTTCCTTCTTCAGGGGATCTTCCCAACCCAGTGATCGAATCCAGGCAGATTCTTTACCTACTGAAGCTGTGAGGGAAGCCCACTGAAAGATACATAGCACTGTAATAATAACATTTGAATTTCCTTTGATACTAAGGATGAGGTTGGGTAATGACCTGGACATTTATGTATGCTAAATTGGAGGCTCGCTTTTTGTCAGAAATGGAGAGAAAGACATAACAGATGAAACACATAGATAGAGAAGTAAAATATAATGCCAAGAGTTTTCAACAATTGGTATTTTGATTTTGGACATTAAAATTATATATAAAAGTAGACATACTTTAAAAGTATGTAAAATGTGACTTTTGTAACTGAAAATTCTTGATTAGGTTAAATACCAAGTTGTGTGAATTAAATTGGATACAGTAGATTAAAAGGTCAATCAGGGTCAAGCAAACATTGCATAATCACAGCTTATCTAGCTACTAAATGATTACTGTACTCATGTTGTAAGATTGTGGGAAATAATAGGAAAAATAGTGAACAATTAAGAAAAACAATAACTCATATGGAGCAGCCGTGAGGTGCATGTTCAGTCGTGTTTGACTCTTTGTGACCCCATGGACTGTAGTCTGTCAGGCTCCTCTGTCCATGGAATTTTCCAGGCAAGAATACTAGAGTGGGTTGCCATTTCCTACTCCAGAGGGTCTTTCCAACCCAGGGATCAAATCCAGGTCTCCAGCGTCTCCTGCATTGGCAGGCAGATTCTTTACCACTGCACCACCTGAGAAGCCCAATAACTCCTATAAAACATTTCATAATCTGGGGATACACCTAGCCTGTCAAATAACACAAAAGAAAATTGAAGTTTTAAATATAATTGCACCTGAAAAATTATTGCCCATAAACCCAGAGAAGAAACAATATAGAGTAAGAAAATAGTCAAATAAAATCTAAGCATCCTTGAGGCAACTTGAATCTTGATTAACAGTTATTGATAATTCAAAATTTAATGGAATATTTTTTCATATCTGGGAGTTTATATTAGAGATAAGTAATATTTTTGGCTAAATTAACAACCAGGTAATGTTCTTTCCCTAATGAAATATATCAGCTCACATCTTGAGAGTCTTCTGAAAGCTTTCTTGGACTTTATAATTTAACATTTCTTCAGACTGTGGTTATACAAAATGAAATAGCTATTTTAAAACCATCTGCTTATTTTTCCTAAAGTAGACTTTCAAAATAGGATAATTTAATGGATTTGAGGTTTGTGGGTTTTGAGCCTCAATTGTGTCTTGGCACTCAACATTAAATCAGCTAATTACCAAAATGCCATCTCATTTTACAACGACCTGAAATCTCCAGTGAACATTTAGTGGTCTAGTGGTTTGGGAAATGTAGGTGAGGTGAAGTGAAATTCTATTGAACTTAGCTACAACTAAAATTGACATAATTTTCCTCTTAGCTTTATTTCAGGTATGAAAGTAAAGGCCAGATTAATTTTTTTTACTCCATAAGATGGCAATCTTCACTATTGCTATGAGGGAACTATCCGAGGGCATCAACCACCTAAGCAGCCTGGGACCAGGACTGAGGATCTCACTTCCAATTTTGAGTCAATTCTCCCTGACATTTTGATGGTAAGATCAAAGCTAATTTGCATTATTGACAAATCAAAATTATACCACGAGTTCTTTTATACCCTTCAAGGGATTTTTCCACTCAAATAATCCTGAGAGAATAAAGGTTGCTGTCATGTACTCTTTTTAAACAGAATTGTACTCACAGGACTTCGCTGGTGGTCTAGTGGTTAAGAATCCACCTGCCAGTGCAGGAGACATAGGTTTGATCCCTGGTCCAGGAAGATTCCACATGCCTTTGAGCAACTAAGTCCATGCGCCACAACTACTAAGCCCATGCTCTAGAGCCTGCAAGCTGCAACTGCGGAGCCCATGTGCTGCAAATACTGAAGCCTGCACACTCTAGAGCCTGTGCTCTGAAACAAGAGAAGCCACTGCAATGAGAAGCCTGAGCACCGCAAATAGAAAGTAGCCCCAGATCACCACAACTAGAGAAAGCTCAGGCACACAATGAAGACCCAGCACAGCCACAAATAAATAAATAAAAAAGTGTACTCACAGTATTCAGATTGTACACAATTATTAAATAAATGCTATTATTAAATGTATGATATATAATTTTCTGACTTCCATTGATTCACTAGCTCTCAAAGGCCTCACTCTATCTGAATGATGAAATAAAGGCAATTGCTTGCAGAGAAGGAAGCTGAAACTAACTGGGGAGAAAGAGATGAGAGCAAGATATCGAATATCTCTTATCTACAGAGATGATATTGTTGGAGGAAGAAATACAAAGAAGTGTTTATAACATAGACATTGAGACCCTCAGCAGAGTATACTCACAAAAGATGTCTTTTACTCCACAATTATTTTCTCTGAGCACCATACTGAGATCTCCCCACTTGCTAATAATTAAATATGTTATGAAGAAAACTTCTCTAATAGTTATAAAAATGCAAAGTGTTAAATAGTATGATTGTTGCATCGCATTTAAGCTGCATCTGCCTATAAGGAGCCAAATTTACTCTAAATAAGCATACTTTTACTCTCAGTTTAATATCTAAGCAATAGAAATTTGAGACAGATGAATAAAGAAGAATTACAGGGTAGGCTGTATTTGCTCACTTGTGGTTACTATTATTATTATTATTAAATAAATATTAATAGTAAAATTAATAAAGCATCAAAGTTATATTAAAACCAATGAGCAATAGCAGCAAATGCCTAACTTTGAAGAATGCAAGTACTTTCTGTCCTTTTCCCAGGTTGGATTAAGTGATGCATCTTCTTAGACTCTGACCCAAGGGGCAGGGAGAGGCTGAGAATGGAGATTCTGGGAAAGAGCAGATAGGGCAAAAGGAAGACAGAAAATCCAGGAAGAAGAGACTCCCAGGTTCCAACTGGAGACAAATTCCATTTATATGTTCTACAAAGAGCCCCTAGGAGAACAATTAAGACCCTCAGATGCTCATGTGTCCATGTGTCCATGATCCGACCTCAGGAAAGAAGAGGTTCTTTCTGGTACCGGGCCAGCACACCTACCTTGCTGAGGTGCGTGAGAGCATGTTTAGGGGTCAGTAGTGAAATATTCACTCTAGGAAAGATAATGGGAACAATATCGAAACTACAAACGCAGTACTGTACCAACATTTAAATAGCGACTTGATAAAACACAACAGAGGGAGCTAAAACTTACGGATGCAATCTAAAAGCTGGCATCTCCCCCATTTACTATTTAATTAATTAACACAGGAGAAAAGTTGCATTTTCTTGTCTGGCATTTCAAAACAATAAAGTAAAAATAAGATGCCATTCAGAATTCTAACGCAACCTTGCTGGAACACTCACATTGATTAAAGCTATTATTAATTATGGAGTTGGACTAAGGCTTATTCATTAGAATTCACATGCATTATTATATTATTCAAGGTTAAATTAGATTTATATCTTTCTGTACAGGTACATTAATAAAAAGACATATAATAATACAGAGGGTAACATATATATGTATGTGTTTAAAAGTTGTTTACCTTTCCTATTGTGGTTCCTCTTTTTTTCATAGGACAGTGGAAAGTCACAGTGTGATACATCTAACAGTAATCTCCCTTTACAATGATGATCTGACCTCAAAAAAGAAATGATATTATTGATCTGCCATTATATGAATTGAATTTATGATCATGTTGGTGATTTCACTGAATTATCTGCTTTCTCCTGTCCTATTTTGGGGGCTGGAAATACAGGCTATAGTCCTGAGATAAACTTTTCTTTTGGTAAAGCTAACAACCACCTCTGAGGGTTGAGTCTATGACTTTACACTCATCAGTAACTCTGGATAAAAATTAAATGTGCTAAGTAATAAAACATGCACACATCACCTCTTCATCTCCTCCCCTCCTGGCACCCAGATGCACACATATACATGCATAAATACACATACACACTGACAAACCATCAGCCCTGCATTGTGTAGAAGTGCAGTCTCCTTTTCTACAGACAGAATGCTTCTTCATGCAAAGTCCCTAAGTATGCATATGACGCATATGCATAAAACATTGCTCCATCTAAAAAAGTTACCACATCCCAGATGAAACTTTGAGGATCTGATCAGTGAAAAAGCAAGTCTGAAGTTGGAGGTGACAGAACTAAGAAATTTTTAAATTTTATCTTCTTATAGACCTTTTTTACTGTATGTACCAGTAACTTTTAATACTTTCACATATAATATTTTTACTATATTTAAGATGACAGATATAAAATTGTGTTACTTTAATAACTTAATTTTAAGATGGACTTAACAGGACTTAAACAATGAACTCCTTAAGTGTAAGGTGTCTGGGAACCTTAACCCAGACACCTAGCACAATGACTGCGTGCGTGTGTGTGTGTGTGTGTGTGTAAGTGTGTGTTATGTCGCTTCAGTCTCTTTGGGATGCTACGGACTGTAGTCTTCCAGGCTCCTCCTCCTCCTCTGTCCGTGGGATTCTCCAGGCAAGAAAATTGGAGTTGTCATTTCCTTCTCTAAGGGATCTTCCTGATCCAGGGATCAAACCTGGGGCTCCTGCCACATCTCCTGCATTGTAGGCAGATTCTTTACCGCTCAGTCACCCAGGAAGCCCCCAAATTGTTTACATTTGGCAGGACAGTTGGTCGAGTAAACAAATGTTTGAACAAACTGACTCTCTGCCCCACAGAAGCATGGTGTCATAAGGAAGACAGACATTAAAGCGATTTCAGCAAAAAATTACATGATTACCAGTGTGCAAAATATTTGGGAAGGTATAGGACACTGGAAATGCTTCATGAGAAGAGCACAGAATTACCTTGACAGTTGACTCAGCATTTGTTTGGGGCACAAGGAGAGACTCAAGGGGGGGAAAAGGAAACAAGAGAGAGAATAGGGCAGCATGTATGAAAGAGAGATAGAGGGGGATAATTTCAATCAGAAGAAAATCTAGAAAGAAGTTATTCAGGATATGTATACATTTTGTATGCTATTTCCAAAAAAGGTAAATGTTTCACACTTTTGTGTGTGTGTTTCAGTTTATATTTAGGTCGGGTTGGGGGTGGCAGCCACTGGGATCTTTTGAGTGCTTATAAATGTCTATAGGGAACCCAAGCTTCTCTGAAAAGTAACTTTTAAGCTGAGACTTAAATGATGAAAGAGAATTAGTCAAGTAAGAAGCTTCCTTCTCTTCAGGATATCAGAAGAGACTTCCAAACAGAAGTACATGGAGCATGTGAAACCACCCCAAATTGGCTGAGACCACAGCCCCATTCATCTCTTTCCTCTTCTCTGTAGGAGTCACTGTGAAAGGTTGATGCACCCAGATCCTGTCATATACGCACAACAAATGGCCTGGCTGTGAGAGCCACATCAGAATATTAACCACAAGCAAGTGGGCAAACACAGTAACACAGACACAGTTCAATCTGGTACAGCTTTATTTATGTAATTGGGGCTTCCCAGGTGGTACAGTGGTAAAGGATATGCCTGCCATTGCAGGAGACACAGGAGACATGGGTTTGAAACCTGGGTCAGGAAGATCCCCTGAAAGAAGAAATGGCAACTCACTCCAGCTTTCTTGCCTGGAAAATTCCATGTATAGAGAACCCTGGCGGGGTCACAATGAATTGTATGCGACTGAGTATGCACGCATATTTATTGTAACAAAAAAATGCTGAACACATAATATGTGCCAGGCCCTAGGTTACCAGAGAATTTCCTACTCTGGGTTCTTACAGGGCCACTGCCTGATTTCAGCTATCTTCATTTGAGATCTTCTTCTCACCTGATTCCCAGAGAGGTGTGACTTCTCCTGTTGGTTGTATTGTTTCTGCCCCAGCGTCCTATCTCCCCTGATCCCAAACCAACCCAGTCACTGTCTTCAGTCCATCCCAGAGCCCTTCTTCCCTGAGCACTAAGGCAATAACAGGCTTTGTATGTTATCCAGGATTATGTCCCACTCCACATTCACCTGCCCTCTGCTATTTCCTTGCTGATATTTCTGTGAAATCAACCAGACCCTTCCTTGTGTATGTATGTATGTACTCAGTTGTCCAACTCTTTCTGGCCCTATGGACTGTAGCCCGCCAGGCTTCTCTGTCCATGGAATTTTCCAGGCAAGGATACTAGAGTGGGTTGTCATTTCCTTCTCCAGGGGATCTTCACAACCCAGGGATCGAACCTGCTTCTCTTGCGTCTCCTGCATTGGCAGGCAGGTTCTTTACCACCGGTGCCACCTGGGAAGCCCAGACCCTTCGTTAACAGTAAGCTATTAACATTACCAAAACCCTTCAAACAAGTAGCCACTTCCTTTCTGTTTCCCATACAGAAATCTCTTGGAGCGGTATTTCTTAATACTCAACTTTCAACACATTCTACTTCTTGCAACCTTAAAAAATACAGTTCTTTGTTTGACTCACCATGTTTTCCTCCTGATCGCATTTTTTCCCCTGCTTTCACATACTACCAAACCTGACTTCAACCTGTACTCATTGGTTTGTTTCCTTACAGTTAATCTCCGACTCACACAAATTAACATCTCTACTCACTATAAAGTAGGGAAAACATACGTAATTGTGGTGGCAGTAAAGGAAATCACAATCTTCAGATTAGATTATTTGGGGGTTATTGTTATCTTAAAGCATACAGGTTTCCCTTGTGGCTCAGACGGTAAAGTGTCTCCCTGCAATGTGGAAGACCCGGGTTCAATCCCTGGGTTGGGAAGATCCCCTGGAGAAGGAAATGGTAACCCACTCCAGTACTCCTGCCTGGAAAATTCCATGGACTGAGGAGCCTGGTAGGCTACAGTCCACAGGGTCGCAAAGAGTCAGACACGACTGAGCGGTTATCTTAAAACTAATCTTTGTGATTTATAATATGAATGACTATCTTATTTTCTTTTATTCCTTCTATTCAGAAATAATTGAAGATGGCTTAACAAAATATATAAGGTATAATAAGATACAAAGGAGGTGAAATAACTAGCCAAAGGAAAACTAAAACTAGACAAAACAAGAAATCCAGGGTAAGAGTAATTCACAAAATGTGTGCTGTAGAGTCTAGGCACTTGCCATAAATAATTCTCTGAAATTTTAAAATAGCAACAAAATGACAGAAGGAAGCTCATTCAGTTACATAATTCAAAATGCTCAGAAGCTTACAAAACAAACTAGTTGCTCAAGAGAAGCAGAGTCATCTGTGGTGAGGAGTTTCTGCAGGCTCTCGTCAGTAGAACACAGTGTGATGAGTGAGCGGTGTTCCCAGCTGCACCTCCACAGCAAAAAGCAGTCATGGGGCTCCTGAGGCTGCTTCTCCTACCTTCTCTGGACTTAGGCTGTTCACATGATCCTAAACTGCAGTTCAGTAAAAGTTACCATAGCAGAAGCCAAAATAAGCCTATCTAAAGACAGATTTCTGATCTTTTTTTTTAAATCTGAAGATAAAATAGACATCACCAAAAGAAAGTACATAGTCCTCACGAAATCCTCCATTAACATTTCTTCTCGCAGCTAAGCATTTCTGACAAATCTGCAAATCAGAAAGGAATGTTGGCAATTTAGGGTGTATTCACTTCCATTAGTACTCAGCAGAACTGAGGATGGGTTTCACATGGTTTTATAAAAGTTAAGGAAACAGATGGGAACTGAGGAGACATTTGTGGGCTAAGCCAAGATTTTACTCAGAAAAGAATTTTGGATTTATTCTAATATAGATAAAAGGGCAAATGACAAGATTTTGCCATTGAACACAACTGTGATGGTTTAACCTAGAAAAATCAATGAGGTAACTGTTAACAAATATCTCTCTATGCAGTCTTTTTTCCCCCCAGGTTTTTTTATTGTGGTAAAATACACATTTAAATTTATTATCTTAACCATTTTTAAGTATACAATTCAGAATATATTTATGCTTTACATACTTTGACTTTTCAAGAAGGGATCATTTTTATAGACCCTAACTCTCACAATGGCTCTGAGTTTCAGTGGCTTTTGAGTTATTCATAAGCGTAAACAACTAGAAATTAAACTGTGTTCATACAACTTAGTCCTGACATCTGTTTCAGAAATTTTCAAGAAAAGTTTCAAATATGTAATGTAAAATTGTTCCTAATGAATTTCTTTACCAGTTGATAAAATATGCAAGCCTGGTCACTACTGGAAAAAGCATCCCTGAAGTCTGTGTTTCCTTTGCCTGAAGTCTGGTCTGGAAATTCTAGAATGACAGTTAACCAAAAGGAAACTGCTTTTTAAGCATAATAATTTATAATATACTAGATTTCTAATTTTGAGAAAATAGACAGCTGTCCTTTTAAAAATGAGAGCAGATTCTAGGGCCCAATTGATGGTTTAATCTGTGGAAAAATAATTAAAGCAACAGATTGTCAAGGCTCACTTTCCTCCAATCAGACTGAACCTTGAAGGGTTCTGAGAGGCAGGCAAGAGAGAGTGCCCTCAGTCTAAAGGATGGTAACCAGCACTCGTACTGTATAGCTTATGATCTCCTGAAATCATTCAGTATACTTCACTTTCTTCCACTTTGATATTTCAGAACCAGATGTTTTCTTCCCTAACTACTCAGTTATTGATATTCATTAATTTGACAAACACCTATTGAGTACCTTTTACACACTATGCGTTCCAAAACGAATGAGCCAGGAATCATGACCTTAACAAGCTCACAGTCTGTGCTTCCTACTGATGGTCCAAGATGTTCTGATCAAGAAAAATATCCCTCTTTGTCCTTATTATACCTAAGAATCTCTGTTACAGAAAACCAGGAGATTTTTTTTACTCCCTGGGAATAAATACATCTCACAGGTATATTTAACACAGAATTATATAAACAAGTTAACTCAAAAAAAGGAACCATACTTAGCATTAATTCAGTGACTGTTGTGTGATGCTATTATCCCCTTGGAAGGCCTGTCCCCTCACTTGAAATGGCTTAAGTTCAAGTTTCTTTGTCTGACACCAGAGTACAACTTTCCTATTATGTGGCTCTCTGCCAGGGCGGCATTTGTGAACTTGATGCTTCATTCTAGCAATAATTTCCTATCTGATGTTTTTTCTCTCTTCACCCTATCACATATAATGTCTATGAACATAACACTCTGATTTCATTCTGTCATTTCATTGTTCAGAAAATTCCAGTGATTGACCAATTTCTGGTAAACTGTGACTAGCCAGAAACTCTCCTAAGATTATGCCTTCCCTTACTTATCCAACCCCACCTCTTATTACTCCACAGTAGTTGTACCTCAAACATCTTTAGCTTTCCGTGGTTCTTGCTGCTGGGAAGCCTTTCTCTCCCACCTTCATCCTCCCATTTCAAGTTCAGTTCAAATTCATCTCTATCCTTCTGAACTCTCTTCAAATGATATTGCCCACATCAATTTTCTGAAATTAGTGACTATTATTGGTACAGTTCTTTAGAACTTAATCTCATACTGCCTTGGACTATTATTTAACTGATTCCTCTCTGCAACTTCTCTTTCCAAGGGGATTGTAAACTCTCTCCAGAGAGAAAGGGCTCATCTTAAAGTCGTATGCACTTGTGTCTCCTCCTAATATTAGGCAATTGTTACGTGTACATTTGGTGTCCGATATATTGAGGAAGTAGCTATGGAATGAATGAATTACCACTAACTGCAAATACATTTTTTTTTTCTTTCCTTGCAGCTGGTGCTTGCCTTAAGTCCTATGTATTTCAATCTCAATGTTTTAAAAACTTTCCAACCACAACCAATAGGAAGACATTCTTTCATAATGTGATCTGGTGTGCATACACACATGAGCACCTGAAACAAAACTTCACAAAACAATACATTATTATCTACACTAAGCAATATATTCCAATGTTTTATATTCTATTTTTTAGAGACACTGATCATGACACATTAAATTGATTTTATTGCCAATAAAGAGTTATAATCTACAGTATAAAAACTTAATACTTCTTGGATCAATATGAAGTATATAATATTGCTCTTGAAAAATCCTTAGACCAAAACACTACCATGAATACTCATTCTGTTACTGACAGTTTGAGCTACAATTATTATCTTTACACAGTTATCTTGAAATAACATCTTACTGTATTTCACTACAGAATTTAGAATCAATTTCAACTCCTCCCACTCTGCCTTTTGAAAATTGGGACACAGTTAAATAATAATACACAAAATGTCCTTTAGCTTTCTATTTCTTGTCTTGACAAATTTTAGTGGCATATAAATAAAAATTTCCAGGCCCAATTTTAATCAGCCAACTTGCAGATGAATAAAAGTAGATACATTCATATTTTTGTTTCTTTACAATATCATAAGAGCATGAGCTTTTGTTGCATCTGGGTATTTGAGTCCCAGCTCTGCTGACTTACCTGGTGGCTCAGATGTTAAGGAGTCTGCCTGTAATGCGGGAGACCCCAGTTCAATCCCTGGGTCGGGAAGATCCCTGGCAAAAGAAATGGCAACCCACTCCAGTATTCTTGCCTGGAAAATCCAATGGATGGAGGAACCAGGCAGGCTACAGTCCATGGGGTCACAAAGAGTCAGACACAACTGAGTGACTTACTTCACTTCACTGCTGACTTAACCTGAGCAAGTTACTTAACCTGAACCTCCATTTCTGCATCCACACAATGGAAATAATAGTATCAACTTCAAAGGATAGATGAGGGTTAAAACAGACCATGCAAGTAAAGAACTTATTACAGGGCTTGGGACACACAAGTGTTCCATGAATGTACTGTTTGATCACTGTAACAAACAAGTAAATGTATGGCAAAATTCCTTTTAGGGTCATAAAGAAAGATTTAGTCATAAGGACAGAAGGGAGATTACGTTTTCTCTTTGTAGTCAGACTACACATACAATGTAAAATTCCACTTCTGGTTTTATAGATCATTAATACCCCTAAGAAAAGGCTCTATTTGTGGTGCTGGATAATCATTATATAATAAGGAATGTCTACTGAAATTAAGGCTTCCCCGGTGGCTCAGCAGTAAAGGACCCGCCTGCAATGCAGGAGACAAGGCCTGAGCTGCGGGTTGGATTCCTGGATTGGGGAAATCCCCTGCAGAAGGAAATGGCAACCCACTCCAGTATTCTTGCCAGGTAAATCCCATGGACAGCCCATGGGATCGCAAAAGGGTGGGATACAACTTAGAGGATAAACAACAAGTGAAACTAAAAAATTTTGTATATATAAGAAAAAAACTCCCCAGTTTTGCTAATTTCATTTAAATTTGTTTTTGCTTAATTAAAAAAAATTAACTCTTGTGTTGAAGTGTGCTTTAATTCAGCAAAATACTGTACACGATACACATACATGACACTCAAGATGTATAAGAGCTTGCTTTGAATAAAGCGAGACCCGGCGCTTCAGTTCAGCCTTCCAAATCAAATTTTTGTTCCTGTTGTCTTTACAATATATTCCTTCTTACTTCTATTCTTCCATACCCTCATCTTACTTAGGTCTTGCTGCTGTTGCTGCTGCTGCTGCTAGTCGCTTCGGTCGTGTCCGACTCTGTGGGACCCCATAGACGGCAGCCCACCAGGCTCCGCCGTCCCTGGGATTCTCCAAGCAAGAACACTGGAGTGGGTTGCCATTTCCTTCTCCATGCATGAAAGTGAAAGTGAAGTCGTGTCCGACTCTTCACGACCCTATGGACTGCCGCTTACGCGGTATTCTTAACCGCAGTTCGGCAGTTAACAGTAAACAACTACACTCCCACAGGAAGTGTTTTCCCCCTAACCTGTTCAATTTAGCACTGCAAAACAGCATATCTTGTCTGTTCCCCGGGAAACACTGGTCTCCACCCGACCAGGCACAGGGGAGTTGCATCCTCTTTCAAAATTACTTAAGTGATCAAGATTCCCCTAGCCCCAGCTCGCCGGTTTGCTAACGAGAGCTGCGATGTGTTGAGACAAACACTTCGGACAATTTAATTGAACCGAAACTGGAGACCTCTGGGGATGAACTTTCAGTCAGTACACTCCTGATAGTACGTGTGTTAGGCGGCTGAACGAACCAAAGAAAGTAGAGAGCCGGAAGCAGACCTGCAACAGGGGGTAGAAACAGAGGAGTCTGCCAAAAGCTGCGGCCTCGGTATCTAGGACACAGCCGTTTGACTTAGTCCAACCCGCTAAATGAAGGGGGGGCGGGGGCAGACGCGGCGACTGACAGCCCGCCCGCCTCCACGCGCGCCGCCTTCCCACCCACACTGCTGAGCCCCGGCCCTTGGTCCGCGCAGCCTCTTTCGTCACGTCCGGGGGCGGGCCGTGGCGCCGCGGCCGGCCCAGGTGGGGCCGGGAGCCGGGGGCCGGGGGCGGGGTTGTGGCGGTACTGCGGGTGACAACGGTCAATAATGAAGGTGGCTGCGGCGCGGCAGCAGACTCAGCTGCGCCGGGTGGGGGCGGCGCCGAGGCCGCGCCTGTAGGACCTCGGAGCCGGCGCGGAAGATGGGGCCCCAGCGCGGGGAGTGAGGCGGCCGCGGCGAGCGGAACTTCAGCCGGAGGGGCTCTCCCGCTTTCCCCTCCGGCTCGTTAGCCTCCACCTGGAGCCCCTCGACCCCCGCGTCCCGCGGGACGGGAACGGCGACGGAAGGGGCATGTGGCGCTGGGTCCGGCAGCAGCTGGTAGGTACCTCCGCCTCTCACCTCTCGGACGCTCGCTCTCGCGCGGCTTCTCGGGCCCGGGTGGCGGGGAAGGGCCGGCGGCGCAGAGCCGCGAGGCCGGGGCGGGAGCTCCGGGCTAGGCCGCATTGGAAGGGGGTCCCGGAGCCGGCAGTGCCCCGCGCAGCCCCGCACACGCGTCTCACCGCCGAACCCGGGACCCCCGAGCCCGGCGGCGGGAGGCTGCCGCTTCCTGGTCGCGCTTCTCGGTTAATTCTCTCCTCCTCGCCGCTCCTGGGCGGTTTGCGACCAAAAGTGGATGCGGAGCGGGGTCGGCGTCTCGGCGAGAATCTGTCTCCAGCCCCCTCTGCTCGCTGTTTTCAAGGTTGCGTGGATTATCAAGGAGAAGGGTAACTTGTCTAGTCTAACTCCTCTTAGAGAAATTTTACCGGAGGCCTGGGGGAGAAAGAATTTTCTAACACCCCGTCTAGTTGCGAAGCTAAGTGAGGTAGTTACGAAGGACGGTTTTCTTCCTGCCTTGTCCTCACCCCACCCCTGGTGAAACTTTTGGAATGGGAACCTTACTTTTTTTCCGTTCTCGAGGCAGTGTCAACGAGACCGATTTGGACCCGATGGTTAACTTTTCAGTTTTACTGGAACATCTGGAGAAAAAAAGAATTTTAGAAAAGTGTGATTTAAGGCATATAAAAAGCGCCACCTTTCTCCGAGTTAATTCACAGAGAAAACTTTCTTGCTTGCTGGCAACTACAGCCCCCAAAATACAACGCTTAGGCCACGTTGACAATTAGGAGTGAAACTGCTCCAGACTGAAGTCTACCCGTCCCTCCATGATGTCTGTTCCTGGTTGCTGCTTAATTTCTAAATCGCATTAGTAGTTAGATGCTGCTACAATTCGGTGTTTTCATTTACTAATTTAAAAGGCAGTGAAGCAGAAAAGGTTTTTGTGGGACTGTAAAGATTTTTGGGGACTAAAAACATTGATACCTCCTTTTCCCTACTCTGGAAGAGCATTTTTATGTTTAAGAAGTATGCTATTTCAGAGCCAGCCTTCTGTTAATTCATTTGGCAGTGGGCATCATTCTCAAAAAAATACCTTATAAATAAAACTAGAACTGCCTGCCACTCCCTCAAGCACATGTTGGCTCTCTATTTTTAGGTAATTGTGAATTCAGATATCCCAGATATACTCCTTATTAGACAACGAAGCTAATGATGTCATTATACCAAATTGTTGTAATAGTTTGGCTTTGTTGCAGTAAGCCGCAGCTGGGAAACTTGACTCTAGAAGTTAATTATTTCAGGTCTGACTTCATGCGTTTGATTTGCCCATCTTCGTGTATAGAAGTCTTGTTTACCTGATGGTGTTTTTATGTGCTAGTGGTTTTTTCTAGTTTTTCCTAGTAGATTAAGACACCACTTCTCAGTGTTAGGTATTTTTTGTTAATCTGGATAAAATCCTGATTGTATTCTCACCTTCAGAATAGGCAGTCTGTTAATTTTTTTAAAAATGGCTTCAGCCAAACACAGCTAACAGGAGGGGCAAAAAGTCTTGTGTGGTTAATTTACAAGAAATGCCTTATGGGGTGATTAGCAAGTTGAACAAGTTGCTGTGCATAAAAAAAATGCTATCTCTGACATTAGTCACTCACTTCACTGGTTTTAACTTTTAATTTTCAGATCTTCCAAGTATGTGATCAGACCTGTGCCTCTGTAGGACTTTGTCTCTTTGATTAAGTTTGTACAGTCACTTATTATATGTAAAGGATAGTGAATACACAGAATAATAAGTATATTTTACTATCCCAGTCATAAACTGCCTTTCTAGTTACTGCACCAGAAATTACTCAGTTCGTAGGCTAGTGTAAAGTATACTTCGATTTGCTCAGTGGTTGAATCTTTCAGCAATGGAGTCACTAGAAGGGCACAGCAACCTGCTTCAGTACTCTTGCCTGGATAATCCAGTGGACAGAGGAACCTGACCAGCTGCAGTCCAAAGGGTCGCAAAAGTAGGACACACACACAAAGAAAATTCAGATAAATAAGACAGGTTTGGAGAGGTTAATAAGCAGATCACAAAGACAGGATTTTTGAAATTATAAACACTTTATTTATTATATGAATCCTGATTTCCGGCCTCTTAAATTGTCTTGCCAAAAAGTTTGTCATTTGTTACAGAAACAACTTGTATGTTCTGTTAATTCCTTGTTAATTAAACACAACTTGACTGCTTATCTCCACAAACTATTTTCACTTCTTGACACAATGAGAAAAATAAAGTTGTCAGAAAGTTGATGTTTTTCTTTGGGAAAGCAGACTGAAAAGATTGAACTATCCTTTCCTTTTTCTTCTTGATTCTTTGTTTTTGAGCTCACAATCCTAGTTATTTTACACTAGGAAAATTTTCTTATGATGTCTTTCTGGTATAATGAGTATTATTCTAGCATCATATGTGTTAACTTGTTAGAGATGGCAGCACCTCAATTATGATAACAATTGACATTAACTCATTGTAGTCTCATATTTAGGTTTTTATGGTAGCCGTTAACCACATTGGCTATTAAATTTCTAATTAATTAAATTAAAATTCCACATGGCTATTAGCTACTATATTGGACAGTTCAGAGTAGAACATATTCATCATCACAGAAAATTCTGTTGTACAGCACTACATTAGATTTAAATGGAAGTCTTTGTCAATTCATGTTTTAGTTGACATGTAATATTTCTTTACAGTGCAATGTAATGCTATATTTTTAAAGCACTTACTGTGTGCATGCATAATAAGCTAAATAGTGGGGACACAAATGTCAGTCAGTGAGGGCCTTATTTATCTCTATTTCATGTCTCACACAGGACTTGATATAAGAGTAGACACTGGGTACATGTTTTTTGAATAAATGAATAGGTGAGAAGATAAAGAATTAATCCATATTATTGCTTCTGTGTTTTGAGATAAAGTGACTAAATTCAAGATTGACCAGTCCAAAGGAAAGCTGGAAAATCAAAAAATACGACTTAATGTTGTCATACTAGGATACAGTTTCTTAAATTGTTCTATAAACAGTCACTTCAGGTTTATATCTACAGTGGCAGAAGGAGGCTAGTAAGATTGTCTTCTGATTCACTGAGAAAAATGGTAAGCTCTTAGCCTAAACTCAGCCTATTCACATTCACCAAACTTGTTTATTCCTCTATTCCTCTCTTTACACTTGTCACAAAGAAAGGTGTGCCAGTCCTCTTTTCCAGACTAACCAGTCCATTTGTGTTCTTTCATCCTGCTCTCCGCATCAATTATCTGTAGTCTGTTTACTCTTACTTTTTCTTTCAGCTGTGAACACATTCATGCCTCCCTCTACTAATTTACTTTGCCCCGTACCTGTGTCAAAATGTTTTCAGTTTTCTAAAAAATAGGTCTTTCCTATATAACTGTGCTGCCAGTACTCTGAAATGTGGCTAGTTCAGACTGAAATATGCTTAAGTATAAACTACACATAAGATTTTTAAAACTGTGTAAAAAAAAGCATGTAAAATATCTCAACTTTTTATGTTGGTTACATGTTGACTAATATTTTGGATTTATTTGGTAAAGTAAAATGCTGCAGTTCATTTTGCCTGTTCCTTTTTACTTTTTAAAAAATGGTTACTAAAAAAAAAATGGTTACTGGAAATTTAAAAACTACAGAAATGTAATTCTGTATAACATTAAAAGTGAACTCATTTTTCCTTATAGCACATTATGTGTAAGATACCTTACACAGTAGACTAGGCTGTAAATATCTTGGGGTGGGCTATATTTTATCTTTAGAGCCCTTGCACTCAAGACAGCAGCTGGCCCATTGAAGGTACCCACCCACCAAATGTTGGTTGACTGAATATCAGGTTTCTTTCCACATCAGTTTGGAAGTATCTGTGTTCTTTGCCTTTCTCTCAAGGAATGAATGAGGAGTAGGCCAAGGAAGCAAGGCCTGTGGTGGTGGTATTTTGGTGTGGCTAAGTAAATTTTAACCTCAAAAGTTAATGTTTTGGGGCTTCCCTGGTGATCTAGTGGTTAAGACTGCGTCCTTCCACTGCAGGAGCTGCAGTTCAATCCCTGGTCTGGGAAGTTCTGCATGCCACAAAGTGCAGCCAAAAAAATATTAATGTTTAAGATCCTAAATCTTAAAATATTTTATTTTATCTCTGTGTTCAGACATCTATCCTCAGACTCAATTTTTCATTTGGTTAAAGAGGTCAAGCATTAGTGAAGTAACGTGAAAGTCGCTCAGTCGTGTCTGACTCTCTGCAACCCTGTGGGTCCATGGAATATACAGTCCATGAAATTCTCCAGGCCAGAATACTGGAGTGGATAGTCTTTCCCTTCGCCATGGTATCTTCTCAATGCAGGGATTGAACCGGAGTCTCCCACATTGCAGGCCGATTCTTTACCAGCTGAGCTACCAGGGAAGCCTGGTCAAGCATTAGTAGAATCCCAATTATCCTAGCTATACTGAAGTAGGCAACTTGCCCAAATGCTCCAAAGAACCTTGTGATTGCCACTATCATCATCAACTATCCCTTTTATCCCTACAGTCTGTTTTCAATATAACAGCCAGAGTGATCTTATTAAAACACAGGTTAGGTCATGTAATTTCTGTGTTTAAAACCTAAAAACTTGCCTTCTTGCTCAGAGTAACAGCCAAAGTCTCTGCTAGATCTGTATCCAAGTCCCTGCTCAGACCACTTCTTGTCTCCCATCATTCTTCACCCACTTTGCTTTATGCTCTATCCACATACACCCTGCTGTTCATCAGAAGTGCCAGATGGATTTCATTCAGTCTTAAGATTTTTGCCCTGGCTGTCATCTCTGGCTAGAATGTACTCCCCCCCCAGTTAACCTGTTGGCACCTTCAGTCCCTTCAAGTCTTTGTTTAGATGTTATCATTGAGGCCTTTTCAGTATTAAATTGTAAATCCCCACCGCCATACTTCCCTAGCCCTCTTCCCTGCCTTTTTTTGTTTCTCTTAGCACTTATCACTATTGAACATATTCTGTACTTTACTCCTCTCATTTATATCATGAAGGGAAGGATTTTTACCTATTCTGTTTTAGTTCTCCATATAACAAAAACTGTTTCTCAACTCTGCATCCATACTTTTAGGTAACACTATTTCTTTCTCATTTATTCTGAACATGTACTCTGTGATAGCGTATTGCTGGGCTCTGGAACTACCAAAATGAACCAACCCCTGCCCTAGCCATTCTTCTAGGACTAATGGATATTTGAATTTCTGTCAGTTTTTTCCTGTTTAAAAAAAATATTGCAATGGCCATTCTTGCTTGTGTGCTTTTTTAAATTGGCATACCTAGAAGTGGAATTGCTGGGCCACGGGGTGTGCACTTTATAACTGTTACTAAATATTGCTAAGTTATTTTCCAAAACGATGTTCCCTTTTCCCTACATCTTGGTCAACACTTTGTACTGTCAGACTTGAAAAAACTTAGCAATCTGATGAGTGTGAAAGGTATCTCATTTTGCTTAATGTGCATTTTCCTGATTGCTAGTGAGATTAAAATGTCCTGTATTTCTTTTCTTTTTAAAAAAATTTACTTATTTTTGGCTGTTCTGGGTCTTTGTTACTGCATGGGCTTTTTCTCTAGTTGAGCCAAGCTAGGGGGGTTACTGTTTGTTGTAATGTTCAGGCTTCTCATTGCAGTGGCTTGTCTTGTGGAGCACAGGCTCTAGGGTGCAGGCTTCAGAGGTTGTAGCATTGTGGGCTCAGTAATTTTGGCTCCTGAGCTCGAGAGCGCAGGCTTAATAGTTATGGCACACCGGTTTAGTTGCTCCGCTCCGTGTCGGATCTTCCCAGATCAGGGATTGAACTGTGTCTCCTGCACTGGTAGGCAGATTCTTGCCCACTGAGCCACCAAGGAAGCCCCCTTGATTTCATTCATATGAGTAGATTCCCCATTTTTCTGTTGAGTGGTTTGTTTTCTCCTTATTAGTTTCCTTTGTAGTCTGGATGCCAATTCTTTGTTGTGTATGATGTGAATATCTTCCAGCCTGCACTTTGTATTTAACTTAATGATATCTTTTTTGATATTTTAAATTTATTTGTAGGTAAACTTATTATTAGGTGAATGATTTCTACTTTTTATTACTTGTTTAGGAATTCCTTCCTAGGGTCATAAAGCTATCTTTCTGGCATTTTCTTAGTTGTCTAAAAATCTAGTTTTACAGCGCTTAGGTCTTGAATATGCCTGGGATTTATTTTTGTATATGAAATAGAGAATTTATTTTCTCCCGTATAGAAAGTTATTTGTCCCAATACTGTTTATTGAATGGGCCATCTTTTCCCCACTAATCTCTGTTGTTTGCCTTCTGTCATATACCAGTATTCTTTTTGTGTTGTGTTCTCTTTTTAGGTTCTCTGTTTCATTCATCTGTTGATCTGGTGGTGCATGAATAATATAATGCATTGTCTTAACGTAGTGTTTTATGAGAAGTCTTGATATCTGACCAGGCAAAACCCCTAATCCGTTTTTCTCCCCTAGAATTGCTTTGGCTCCCTACTCTTCCTTATGTTATTTTTTATTTATGTCATCAGTTTGTCTAATTCTGTGGAAAATCTTCCTAGGATTTTGATTGGCTTTGCATTGAATTTGTTAAGTTCTATTAATATTTTTCCATTTGATCATGTAGAAGCTATATTTTGTTGGAGAAGGAAATGGCAACCCACTCCAGTATTCCTGCCTGGAGAATCCCAGAGACGGCGGAGCCTGGTGGGCTGCTGTCTATGGGGTCGCATAGAGTCGGACACGACTGAAACGACTTAGCAGCAGCTATAGATTGTATTTTTATCCTTTTATTATCTCTCTCTACCTACAAATAATACAGGGATTTATAAGATTTTCACTTGTGTTCCCTCTTACCTTCCACATTACTATTACTTAATAGTTTAACTGTTTTTTTTTTCTTTTACCGGCTGTATTGAGAGATAACCACATATAATTTTCTCATTAAAGTGCGCAGTTCAGTTTTTCAGTATGTGCATAGTGTTGTGCAGTCCCACCGCACTCTGATTTTAGAACATTTTTATACTCCCTAAAAGAGATTCCTTATCCACTTTCTCCATTCCCCTACAAGTCACTAGCCCCATTAGCCCACAGCTGTGACCAATCACTAATCTACTTTCTGTCTCTATAGATTTGCCACCTCTAGACATTTTTTGTAAATGGCATCATACAGCATGTGGTATTTTGTGATGACCTTTTCACCTAGCATAATGTGTTCAAGGTTCATCTGTGTTGTAACATATATCCATACTTCATTTCTTTTTGTTGCTAAAATTCCATTGTATAGATATACCAGAGATTGTATTCATTCATCAATTAATGGACATTTAGTTTGTTTCTGCCTTTTGGCTGTTAGAAGTAATGCTTCCTTTTCCATTCATGTGCAAGTTTTTTGTGGATATATATTTTCATTTCTCTTGGGTAAATATGTAAGGAGTGGAATTACTGGGTCATGTGGTAACTCTGTTTTTAACTTTGTGAGGAATTGCCAAACTTTTCTAAAGTGATTGCACTGTTTTACATTACTACCAGGCATGTATAATATAAGGGTTCCAATGTCTTTATATCACTACCAATACTTGTTTTTGTCTTTGATTCTAGCTGTGGTCATGAATGTAAGTGTAACTCATGGTTTTGATTTATATTTGCCTAATGACTGATGATTTCAAACATCTTTTTATGTCTCTCTTAACTGGTTTGTTTGTACTTTGTGAGGCTTTTCTTGATGAAATGCTTATTCATATCTTTTAACACACTTTTAAGTTTTTCTTTTAGTTATAAGAGTTATATGTATATGTTCTGGATATAAGACCCTTACCAGATACATGATTCACAAATACTTTGTTCCTTAATGTTTGTGGAAACTCAAAACATTCTCTAGCTTTTTAACTGTTACTCATTTTGATTTACTACAGTGACTTTTTTTAAATTCACCATTATTTCTTTTAATTTAAATTTTATTTACTTATTGGCTGTGCTGGGTCTTCTAGTTGTGGCGAGCAGGGGCCACTGTCCTGGTGCAGTGCTCCGGCTTCTCATTGTGGTGGCTTCTCTTGTTGTGGGGTGCAGGCTTCAGGTGCAGTACTCAGGCTTCTCACTGTGGTGGCTTCTCTTGTTGTGGGGTGCAGGCTTCAGGAGCTGTGACTCCCCCGCTCGGGAGCACGGGCTCAGTAGTTGCGGCGCACTGGCTTGCTTAGTTGCTCCGTGGCACGTGGTGGGATCATCCCAGACCGGGGATCCCACCCAAGTCTCCTGCATTGCCAGGTGGGTACTTTACCACTGAGCCACCGGGGAAGCCCACCTCTTCCCTGTGTATTTATGTTTGTTCTTGCTGACATACATTCTTTAGTTACTTTTAAGCAAGGCTTCATGTGTGGTAAACTTTCTTAGTTTTTATGGCTTAAAATGTCTTTATTCCTAATTATTATTGAATACTAATTTAGGTAGATTCAGAATTGTAGATTAATGGTTACTTTCACACAACATATTGTTGTTATTGCTATTTTTGGCCACACTGTGTGGCATTCAGAACTTCCTCAACCAGGGATCGAACCCATCACTCAACATATTGAAGATACTGCTTATTCCTACTTATTCCTTTGCTTTCAGACATTTATTAGTGGTGTGAAGTATGCTTTTAATCTAATAGTCATTGCTTTGCTGGCAGTCTCTGTAACATTGTTTTAAGATTATCTCGTCCTGTATTTTGCAGTTTAACTGCTGCACTTATATTGTTTCATATGATTTTTGTTTCTCCTGCTCTACTCTTGTGTGTGCTTTCAATGTGAAAGCTGTCATTTCTACAGTTCAGAAAACTTTACAGCTTTTTTTCCCCTTTAAATGTTGGTTCTCCGACTTCAGTTTCCTTGTTCTCGAACTCTTGCTTGATCTTTATCTGTGCTCTGTGGCTGTTACCTTCTTGTTCATATTTCTCATCTGTTTTCTGTCTGCTGCTTTCTGTGTGAATTCTCAGTTCTAGTTTGTAGTCACCAATTTTCTCCTGTATCCATGGGCTAGGCCTCTGACCTCCCGCCTGACCTGCCTCACCTCTCTCCCCTCACCTTTCCCTTCCCCTCACCTGCCTTCCCACCCCAGGCCTCAGCAGCATCTCCTAGCAGGAAGGGAGGATCCAGGGCCAGGGAGGAAAAGCCATGGGCTGCACTCCAGTCTAGAGTTCATCCTTGTCTTCTGAATTTTTAATTTAAATGACTCCCCCCAGCCCCGAATTTATTATTGGATCTCTTTCATTTCCATTTGTTCTTGATGCATATTTGTCTGATTTGTCTTGTAATATTTTGTTCTTTAAAAAAAAAAGTATTATTCTGTTACCTCTTTGGAGATTTTACACATATTTAAAAGTACATAGCAGTTTTTAGCCTCCTTTCAGTTGAACCTGACTCTTGGACCCTGATACAGAAGGGGATTGAACTTCAGACTGCCTGTTTCTAGAGCCAGAGTACCAAAGGCTCAGCCCCTGATTACAGAAAAGATTACCTTATTTTAAGCCTAGCTAAGTCGTCTTAAAAAAGAAAAAAGAAAAAAATTTTTTTAATCTATCTTGTGAAGTAGAAGGAAGAGTTCAAAGTGTGTACTTTTCCAAAGTTACTAACTAATTAGTGCTAGAGGCAGGACATAACCCAGAGTTTTTGCCAGGCATATGTGAGTGTGGAAGAGAATTAGCAGGAGCAGCAGTTTTCCCTGTATATCTCTTTCCCAGTCCCATCTTTTTAAAATCTAACTAAGAGTAAGGCAAGAAGAGAGAATGAGTTGGGGAAAGAAATTTGTAGGTAGCAGTGGTACTCTGGAGATGGAGGTGACAGGGCTGAGAGGAAAAGGAGAGAAGTGATCAAGAGTTCCTGGTGTTAGCCAGTGTAGCCATTTTCCAGTTGACGTAATATTTTAGGTACTAGAAGAAGCTAGGCCTTGCTTGTACCCTAATATATATCTCCTCTTGAATATGTTATCTTATATCAAATGCAATACATTTTAATTGATTTTGAACATTGTGTCAAATTTTTAGAAAGATTTTCAGTTTTAAATGTCTTTTTTCATCTTAAACCTTAGGAACCACAAAATTGTTTTGATATTTGAGAACCTCATGATGTTGAAATAGGAATTGGAAATGCTAAAAAGATATAGGTTAGTTGTCCTTTTTTATTAGTAACTTTAATTACATTTGTAATGAAATTATGCCATACTTTGTTTTTATATATTTAAAGTTGTTATTTAACTATTCAGAAGAATGTGTTTGATAATTTTCTGTAGGTTAAAAAAAAGCAAGTCATCTAGTGATGACTTACTGCTATTTCAGTCAAAATTTTAATCATTTTATCTGATTTTCATTTCACTTTTTGTGCTTATTAAAGGCAATTTTTTTTTTAATTACATCTTATTCAGGGCAAGGGTCCTGACTTCTCATTTTGGTATTTTCACAATACCAAGCATATTACCTAGCACATAGAAAATGCTCATAGTATTTATAATGAATTTTTAAAATTAAATTATAGGGTCACTTAACAAATGAAATACTAAGTTGCTTGATATTTCAGAATGGTCAAATCAGTCAGTCAGATCAGTCACTAAGTTGTGTCCAACTCTTTGTGACCCCATGGGCTGCAGCACGCCAGGCCTCCCTGTCTATCACCAATTCCTGGAGTTTACTCAAACTCATGTCCATTGAGTCAGTGATGATGTCCAACCATCTCATCCTCTGTCGTCCCCTTTTCCTCCTGCCTTCAATCTTTCCCAGCATTAGGGTCTTTTCAGGTGAGTCAACTTTTGCATCAGGTGGCCAAAGTATTGGAGTTTCGGCTTCAGTGTCAGTCCTTCCAATGAGTATTCAGGGCTGATTTCCTTTAGGATGGACTGGTTGGATATCCTTGCTGTCCAAGGGGATCTCAAGAGTCTTCTTCAACACCACAGTTCAAAAGCATCAATTCTTTGGCACTCACCTTTCTTTATAGTCCAACTCTCACATCCATGATGACTCCTGGAACCATAAGCTTTGATTAGATGGACCTTTGTTGACAAAGTAATGTCTCTGCTCTTTAATATGCTGTCTAGGTTGGTCCTAACTTGTCTTCCAAGGAGCAGGCGTCTTTTAATTTCATGGCCACAGTCACCATCTGCAGTGATTTTGGAGCCCAAAAAAATAAAGTCCGTCGCTGTTTCACTCTTTACCCATCTATTTGCCACAAAGTAATGGGACTGAATGCTATGATCTTAGTTTTCTGAATGTTGAGCTTTAAGCCAACTTTTTCACTCTCCTCTTTCACTTTCATCAAGAGGCTATTTAATTCCTCTTCCTTTCTGCCATAAGGGTGATGTCATCTGCATATCTGAGGTTATTGATATTTCTCCCGGCAGTCTTGATTCCAGCTTGTGCTTCATCCAGCCCAGCGTTTCTCATGATGTTCTCTGCATATAAGTTGAATAAGCAGGGTGACAATATACAGCCTTGATGTACTCCTTTTCCTATTTGGAACCAGTCTGTTGTTCCATGTCCAGTTCTAACTGTTGCTTCTTGACCTGCATACAGATTTCTCAAGAGGCATGTCAGGTAGTCTGGTATTCCCATCTCTTTAAGAATTTTTCACAGTTTGTTGTGATCCACACAGTCAAAGGTTTTTGACATAGTCAGTAAATCAGAAGTAGATGGTTTTCTGGAACTCTTGCTTTTTTTGATGATCCAGCGGATGTTGGCAATTTAATCTCTGGTTCCTCTGCCTTTTCTGAAACCAACTTGAACATCTGAAAGTTCACAGTTCATGTACTATTGAAGCCTTGCTTGGAGAATTTTGAGCATTACTTTACTAGCGTGTGAGATGAGTGCATTGTGCGGTAGTTTGAACATTCTTTGGCTTTGCCTGTCTTTGGGATTGGAATGAAAACTGACCTTTTTCAATCCTGTGGCCACTGCTGAGTTTACCAAATTTGCTAGCATATTGAGTGCAGCACTTTCAGAGCATCATCTCAAATTCCATCACCTCCACTAGCTTTGTTCATAGTGATGTTTCCTAAGGGCCACTTAACTTCACACTCCAGGATGTCTGGCTCTAGGTGAGTGATCACACCATCGTGATTATCTGCATCATGAAGCTCTTTTTTGTATAGTTCTTCTGTGTATTCCTGACCCCTCTTCTTAATATTCTGCTTCTGTTAGGTCCATACCATTTCTATCCTTTATTGTGCCCATCTTTGCATGAAATGTTCCCTTGGTATCTCTAATTTTCTTGAAGAGATCTCTAGTTTTTCCCATGCTGTTGTTTTCCTCTATTTCTTTGCACTGATCACTGAGAAAGGCTTTCTTATCTCTCCTTACTGTTCTTTGGAACTCTGCATTCAAATGGGTACATCTTTCCTTTTTTCCTTTGCCTTCTGCTTCTCTTTTCTCGGCTATTTATAAGGCCTCCTCAAACAACATTTTCCCTTTTTGCATTTCTTTTTCTTGGGGATGGTCTTGATCACTGCCTCCTGTACAGTGTCATGAACCTCTATCCATAGTTCTTTGGCTCTCTGTCTATCAGATCTAATCCCTTGACTCTACTTGTCACTTCCGCTGTAACCATAAGGGATTTGATTTAGGTCATACCTGAATGGTCTTGTGGTTTTCCCTACTTTCTTCAATTTAAGTCTGAATTTGGCAATTTGGCAACTGAGTGCAGTGCCTAGCATCAGTTCAGTTGTCGCTCAGTCGTGTCTGACTCTCTGCGACCCCATGAACCGCAGCACACCATGCCTCTCTGTCCATCACCAACTCCTGCAGTCCATCCAGATCCATGTCCATTGAGTCGGTGATGCCATCCAACTATATCATCTTCTGTCGTCCCCTTCTCCTCCTGCCCTCAATCTTTCCCAGCATCAAGGTCTTTTCAAATGAGTCAGCTCTTTGCATCAGGTGGCCAAAGTATTGGAGTTTCAGCTTCAACATCAGTCCTTCCAATGTACACCCAGGACTGATCTCCTTTAGGAAGGGCTAGTTGGATCTCCTTGCAGCCCAAGGGACTCTCAAGAGTCTTCTCCAACACCATAGTTCAAAAGCATCAATTCTTCTGCCCTCAGCTTTCTTTATAGTCCAACTCTCACATCCATATGTGACCACTGGAAAAACCATAGCCTTGCCTAGACGGACCTTTGTTGACAAAATAATGCCTCTGCTTTTTAATATGCTGTCTAGGTTGGTCATAACTTTCCTTCCGAGGAATAAGCGTCTTTTAGTTTCATGGCTGCAATCACCGTCTGCATAGTATCTAGCATTCTATGCCTAGATACCTAGCATAGTATCAAGCATTTTTCCCTCAACAGATACAATAGATCTATTGTATTGATATGTATTGATCTGCATATCAATAGATACATACTTGGGTACATATTGGTCTCATAAGATTCTTTGCAGTGAATGCAATTGAACAATAAAGCTTGAATTGTATACAGTTAGTTCAAGTCTTAATCACAGTTTACCTAGGAAATTGTTTCTTCACTATTGCATCTCCTGAGCTACGAAAGGAATATAGATATCCTTCCTTGTCTCGCTTCTCCACTATGCTCTTTATTAGTTCAGAAAACTCTTAACAAAGATTGAGGGTAAACTTAATTTTTTACTATTGAAAGACAGAAAAGTTGTTCTCTAATTTTGGGTTTTTCTATTGAAATTTAAATATTGTAGAGGAACTGGCCTCTAAACTTAGATTTACAGGAGACTTTGTGAATCCAGCTCCTATGCAGCATTAAAGGGAAACAGTGCTTACCTACCAGTATTTGATCAACTATTTTTCCAGCATATATTTGCAGAATTAAAAAAAAAGCTTTGGAATTTATTATGAGACAGTGAAAGTCAAGTCTTAAATAATTAGAGATGCTATTATCAGTCTTTATATGATGTCTTAGACCGTGAGTTCCCTCATAATGTTTCTTGTAGATAAAGTTTTCAGTGATCTGTGGCAAAATGAGAAATACCAGGTGAGTGTATCATGCACATGTCTGTTTGTGTATCTTTGCTCTAACTTATATATGTCCTTGTTTTTGAGGACTGTGCTTTTAACTTCTTAAAAGAGTAGCTTTTTATTTTAAAATAGTTTTAGATTTTCAGAAAGGTTACGAAAATAATAGAGAATTCCTATACATTTTTCTCACCCAATTTCTCTTATTGTTAACATCTTACATTACTATGCTACATTTGTTATGCTAATTAACCAGTATTAATACATTGCTATTAATTAAACCCCATACTTTATTGCTAATTTTTATACATGGCGAAATAATCACCACAGGAAGTCTAGTTAGTATCCATCACCACACAAGGGTTACAGAATTTTCCTTATGAGAACTTTTAAAATCTACACTCTTAGCAACTTTTGCATATACAATACAACATTATTAACTATGGTTCCATGCTGTACATTACATCCTGTAACTTCTTTTATAACTAGAAGTTTGTACCTTTTACTTCCTTCACCCATTTTACCCCCTCCCCAAGCCCCACCCCGGCAACCACTTGTCTGTTTTCTATTATTTCTGTATTTATGAGCTTGGGCTTTTTTGGTTTTGGTTTTATATTCCACATATAAGTGAGATCATACAATATTTTGTCTTTTCTGACTGACTCTTTTCACTGAGCATAATGCCCTTAAAACCCATCTGTAGATTTAAAAGATTTCATTCTTTTTAACAGATGCCATTCTTTTTAATGTTGTTATTGTTTAGAATTTTATGGTTGTCTTTGTAGATTGATATGTATTTTAAGATATTAAATTTTGAAGGTACTTTGTAAAGGATATGTTTTCTTCATCAAGGATTCTTGTCTGTGGCTTCAGAATTGTAAACCCACTGCTTCTGATGTACTGAGGATCCAGGAAGCCATCTTCATTGCCATTGTTGTTTATGATTGTGAGTAGAGAAAAAGGAGCCTTAAAAGTGTTTGAGAAATCTTAGATTTCTCAGTAATAGATTTCTCATCATACTAAGAGATTTCTTAGTGGTACTAAGGAGTACTAAGTAGTATTACTAAGTACGAGCTTTCCAGCTGCAGGATTCAAAATATAGAGTAATCTTTGGCATCACCGACACGATGAACATGAGTTTGAGTAAGCTCTGGGAGTTAGTGATGGACAGAGAAGCCTGGCATGCTGCAGTCCATGGGGTCTGCATGGAGTAGTACTTAGCTAGTATTTAGGAGTACTAAGTAGATTTCTCAGTACTAAAATTTCTCTCTGTAGATTGTTCACTCATCTATCTCCAATTTGGACACCACAGTTAGATTTACTAGTTTCACTTGTTATCCAGCCAGTGTTCAATTATAGGTATAGATATAGGTAGATCAAGAAAATTAATTTAGGGTTCTTGGTTACAGAAACCTTAAATTCTCTCAGTGAAATCTGTAATTTTAAAATTTGATCTAAGCTAAAACTACTTCACAGATTTATTTTTATCATAAATGTCTCTGTGATTCTATACACAGAAATCACCAGTTTAGCAAGTAAGAGACTATCACAGTTAAATTATGGCCAAATAGGAAACTTCTAATCCAGAAAATCTATGGTAAAGTCCCAAATGGGTGAAATTGATACATTTTTAATTGTAGTAAATATACTTAACATAAAATTTGCCATTTTATCCATTTTTAAATGTACAGTTCTGTGGCATTAAGTATAGTGACATTGTTATGCAGCCATCGCCACTGTCTCCTGAACTGTTTCATCTTTACAAACTGAAACTTTATGCCCATTAAACACTAATGCCCTTTTACTCTCCCCTCCGCACCTCGAATAAATGCCTGACAAGGTATGAATTTGTTAACTCTTATTCCTTATGTAAGAGGAATCATACAGTTTTGTCCTTTTGTCACAGGTTTAATTTCACTTAGCATAATGTCTTCAAGGTTCTTCCACGTTATAGCATGTGTCAAAATCTCCTTCCTTTTTAAGGCTGAATAATATCCCGTCGTACATACCACATTTTGTTTATTCATTCTTCTGTCAGTGGGCACTTGGTTGCTTCCACCTTTTGGCTATTGTGAATAATGCTGCCATGAATATGAGTTTACAAATATCTGTTTGAGTTTTTACACAGAAGTAGAATTGTTGGATCATGTGGATGTTCTGTGTTCACTTTTCTGAGGAGTTGCCATGTCATTGCCACAGGGACTGCTATGTGTTGGAGTGGGGAATTAGGGCTGGGGAGTAGCAGAAGAGATGAGCTTCCTGTAAGAGATGAACTTCTTATAGTAAAGTATTTGCAAATAATTTAAGAATTTTAGAGTTAAGCTCAGTTCAGTCACTCAGTCGTGTCCAATTCTTCGCGACCCCATGGACTGCAGCATGCCAGGCTTCCCTGTCCATCACTAACTCCCAGAGCTTACTCAAACTCATGTCCATTGTGTCAGTGATGCCAAAGATTACTCTATATTTTGAATCCTGTAACTGGAAAGCTAGTTCCAACCTACCTCTGCAGTAGGAGCAGTTCTTGGAAGCCCAGACTGGTCTGATAGATGGCAGACTACCTTAAATCCTAAAATGAAAATTATGTAACATGATTCAAAAAGTTAAATTATTGTGTTTACATCATAGGCATTTTAAGTTATTTCCTCTCACCTTGCTTTGGGCTGTTAACAGTGTAAAATTGTAATACCTTCATATAGATGTATTTTGGGCTTCCCAGGTGACTCAGTGGTAAAGAATCCAACTGCCAATGCAAGAGACACAGATTCGATCCCTGAGCTAGAAAGATCCCCTGGAGAAGAAAATGGCAATGCACTCCAGTATTCTTGCCCAGGAAATCCCATGAACAGAAGCCTGGTGGGCTGCAGTCCATGGGGTCGGAAGAGTTGGGTATTACTGAGCATCTGAGCACAACACAACGTAGATGTTTTTTACTTAAAGTTCATATCCAGGAAACAGTAATTCACTATTAATTTTGTAGATTTGGTAAAGTACATTAAGTCATTGTTCCCCAGAAGCATCGTTATATTGGAACATGTAGGCAACATTTTCTGTCATGAAGTGTGTGACTAAAATAAAACTTTTGATCATTTCTTTTAATAACCAGTGCCATTGAAGTTTTGATTCTGAAGCTGCTTTTTATGTTATTTTTCATGAATTTTTATTTGTTTTGTAGCTTTTTCTTTGTATTTTGGAGGAGATAGATCACATATAAGAATGATTACATGTACAGATTTGATCACTAAGCTCTAAAAATGTTCTCTTAGTTTTGTTAAGGAAGTGTGACATTTAATTACAGGACTGTAGTTTTAGTTTTTTCTTAGCTCTTATTTGTAATGCTTGCATTTTTGATAAAATCTTTGAGATTTGTAAGAATAGTACAGAGGTTGGTATATTTGGTATGAAAATATGTTATGATTCATTTCCAAGTACCACTTTTTGCCACAGACCAGCTTCTAAAAATTATAAGCTGTTTTCTGGTTTGGTTTTTCTAGACTTCATGAGTTTGCTGTTACAAAAGAAATCTCTTTCAAGTCAGTCCCATGTGTTTTCAGTTTTTCCCTTGAATGCCATTGTGGGTTTTTTTTTCCCATCTTAAATATTCATCCGCTTAAAAAAAAAAATACTTGTGGTTTTTGCATATGCTCACGAATCCAGACAAAAAAGAGGTTTTTAATTTCATACTTCCTTAGAATATGACAGTTTTAATTTTTAAATAAAAATTAAATTTGTGTGCTTCCAAAATCCTATACAGTTGACTCTTGAACAACACAAGTTTGAACTGTGCAGGTCCCCTTATATGTGGGTTTTTCAACAGTAGATACTACAGGACTGTAGGACTGATTCCGAGCATGCAGAGGGCCAATTCTGAAGTTACACTCAGAGTTTTGACTGCATGGAGGGTCGGCTCCCCTAACTGCTGAGTCGTTCAAGAGTCAGCTGTACTCTGTTTTTTAGCAGGTGCAGAAATCAGGATGGCTAGAATAGCATTACTGTATCTCAGTTCCTTTACTCAGGATAAGATGAAGTCCGAGAAGAAAGAAGCAAGCCATCCAAGGTTCAGGGTGTGAGTGGATAGTCTGGGTGGACAATAAAAAGTGTAATATGCCAGAGGCTTCTGGACCCTGACCTAGTGATTAGGGAGCTCAGTTTGTGCAGCACCATAGAATTGCTGATAATGCTTGCTAGAAATAGTATGAAACTGTGCTTGAACTTCACACTAACAGTATAGTTATTTAATTCTGATAAAAGGTATCTGTTTTGATTTCTGTTAAAGAAACTAGAGGTGTTATTGAAATAAAGATCCTCTGTGTCATTTTTAAAATATGGAATGTTGAGGTGGGCAGCTGAGTATAAAAACAAGACCTTAAAGTGGTTCTAGCTTTCTTTATGTCATCAAAATCTGTTGAAAACTATTCTGTCATCAGAAAAATACTTGTTCCCTGGTGGTCTAGTGGTTAGGATTCTGCACTTTCACTACTGTGACCCAGGTTCAATCCCTGGTCAGGGAACTGAGATCCTGCAGTGCAGCCAGAATTTAAAAAAATTTGAATGCATATATATGCAAATTTACATACAGTTTCAGAGACACAAACCTGAAGCCCTGCTCTAAGTCACCTTTCTCCTTTTTGGACAGTTTTATTCTTTTGTTTTTATTTAGTTCATGGCTACTTGAATTTGTGGCAGAGAAGACGATGTTCACGTATTGAAGTTATAGGTTTAATTTCCATGAGAAATGCTTAGCTATCCTTATACTACAGTTGCAAATATAAAATCTAACTATTTGGTGTGTGTAAAAAAAATACACCCACATGTATATACATGCCACTGATTATAACAAAATTGGATAAGGTCGTTTGAATTAATCACTGGAAAAACAATTCAGAATGCTTAAGTGGGTGTTATAGCATCTCTGGGAATAAGGAAAGACGTGCTATCATTATTTGCCTTTTGGTATTGTCATCTTATATGATTTCCTGAAATATGGTGATACTGAATTTAAAATTCAGTTTAATTCAAAACTGATTTTTGGAACATTTCAATTTATCTTCTTGAAGTAATTGTAGAAATCTCAGGAGTTCTAGCATTTGTGTGTGATCACCAGTTCATTCAGTAGAGAGGGATGAAGAATGATGAGCATTTGCTTCCTGTAAAATGCATGCATTTATATATAGTATATTGATACTATGAAATATGAGAGGTTATAGTACTAATATCATAATACATTTGGGGTAAGGTCGTGGTTTCTTTGTTTTTTGTTTAACTTTAGATGTACATAGTAATAATCTTGGGATATAGCAAAAAGAATTTTGTATCCGTGGTTCTCAGTCTCAGTTGTCTTGACATCTTAAAGGTTTATATATTCTTTCAAGCCCTCAGATTTGCTCTTTTTTCTTTTATCTCAGAAGCTTTACACGCATGGTGTATAACTTAGGGTTTAGGTTAACATGATTACAGAGTGGATACAGAATGAATATGTTCCATGGAGTCTAGTGCTTCAGTTACCTGTGTGTCTCTTCTTGTTTTGTGTACTGTATAGACAAACTTCTGGTGGACCCTCTTTGAGAAACACAGTCATAGACTTACAGCAGTAGCATTCAGACTGTTTGTTCATCTGTTTATTAAGTTGGAGCATATTATGATTTGCTTGCATATTTAATAAATCATATTGTCCTTCATGGGTTAGCATAGTGCTTAAACTCAGTAGATAGTTGTTGATTGAATAAATAGTATATATCTTTTAAATGATTATGATATTCCAGATAGAGCAGTGAGTTCCAACTCTGATTTTGAAACCCACCTTTTTCTCCCATGAATTATTACAGGGCACAATTATGAAATGTTTAGAAGAAAATTAATGAGGAAAACAAATATGTGCCATATTTTATCCTTAAACTGATTTTGAAATCATATACATAATGGCACATTCACATCCACAAAGTGTGGTCATCACTTTAAATAGCATAACAAAGAAAATAAAACTTCATTTTTTAATGGTGCATACAAATATATTTAATTTGCACCATTGTGTGCTGTTTCTACGATCACAAAATAAATTGTTTAAAACCATGAACAACAGCCACTGAAACCCAAACATAGCACTGCTAATATTCTAATGTGCTAAACAAAGTATCCCTCTAGGTAGTATGGGAATCTGCGCTATCCTGTGTACGTCTGTCCTTAATGGAAATTTTACAGGGCTGCCAAGCATGGGAAGGCAGCCACATGACTTAGGAGATTACTTGCTTAAGAGCACTTAGTTTATAAAAGTAGATTGTTGTAGTTTATGAATACCAAGTTTAATTGATCTCTTAATAACTTCATAGTACTAGTAAATAGCCCTTGACCATCTTGAAAAACACGTAAATCTAACAAAATTTGAATAGTTGCTTGTTAGAACCAGAAAAGGTCTTGCATTTGGTGATTGCTTTCAACCTGTGAGTGCTTCACTGGTGGCTCAGGCAGTAAAGACTGCCTGCAATGCTAGGAGACCTGGGTTTGATCCCTGGGTTGGGAAGATCCCTGGAGAAGGAAATGACAACCCACTCCAGTATTCTTGCCTGGAAAATTCAATGGACAGAGGAGCCTGGTGGGCCACAGTCCATGGGGTTGCGAAGAGTCGGACACGACTGAGCAACTTTCACTTCAACCTGTCAGGGGTTCCCCAATCAAAGAAGTCTTGAAGATTTACTTGTCATTCTGCAAAAACAGAAATATAGACCAATGGAATAAGATAGAAAACCCAGAAATAAACCCATGCACCTGTGGGTACCTTATTTTTGACAAAGGAGGCAAGAATATACAATGGGGCAAAGACAACCTCTTCAATAAGTGGTGCTGGGAAAACTGGACAGCTACATGTAAAAGACTGAAATTAGAACACTTTCTAACACCATACACAAAGATAAAATCAAAATGGATTAAAGACCTAAGTGTAAGACCAGAAACTATAAAACTCTTAGAGGAAAACATAGGCAGAACACTCAACATAAATCAAACCAAGACCCTCTATAACCCACGTCCTAGAGTAATGGGAATAAAAACAAAAGTAAACAAGTGGGACCTGATTAAACTTAAAAGCTTTTGCATAGCAAAGGAAACTATAAGCAAGGTGAAACACAACCCTCAGAATGGGAGAAAATAATAGCAAATGAAACAACTGACAAAGGATTAATTTCCAAAATATACAAGCAGCTCATACAACTCAATACCAGAAAAGCAAACAGCCCAATCAAAAAGTGGGAAAAAGACCTAAACAGACATTTCTCCAAAGAAGACATACAGATGGCTAACAAACACATGAAAAGATGCTCAGTATCATTATTAGAGAAATGCAAATCAAAGCTGCAATGAGATTTCACCTTACACCAGTCACAATGGCCATCGTCAAAAAGTCTACAAACAATAAATGCTGAAGAGGGTGTGGAGAAAAGGGAATGCTCTTGCACTGTTGGTGAGAATGTAAATTGATACAGCTACTATGGAAGGATGATATGGAGTTTCCTTAAAAAACTAGGAATAAAACCACCATATGACCCAGCAGTCCCACTCGTAGGCATATACCCTGAGGAAACCAAAATTGAGAAAGACACATGTGTCCCTTTGTTCATTGCAGCACTATGTACAATAGCTAGAACATGGAAGCAACCTAGATGTCCATCAACAGATGAATGGATAAAGAAGTTGTTGTACATACACACGGTGGAATATTACTCAGCCATAAAAAGAAATGCATTTGAGTCAGTTCTAAAGAGGTGAAAAAACCTGGAGCCTATTATACAGGGTGAAGTAAGTCAGAGAAAGATAAATATCATATAGTAGCGCATATAGTCAGAATCTAGGAAGATGGTACCAAAGAATTTGTTTGCAGGGCGTCAGTGGAGAAACAGACATAAAGAATAAGACTTACGGACATGGGGAGAGGGGAGAAGAGGGTGAGATATATGGAGACAGTAACATGGAAACTTACATTACCATATGTAGAATAGATAGCTAATGGGAATTTGCCGATGTCTCAGGGAACTCAGACAGGGACTCTGTATCAACCTAGAGAGGTGGGATGGGAGGGAGGTTCAAGAGGGAGGGGACATATGTATGCCTGTGGCTGATTCATGTTGAGGTTTGACAGAAAACAACATAATTCTGTAAAGCAATTATACTTCAATTAAAAAAATAAATAAATTTTTTAAAAATAAAAAGATTTACTTGTCAATTTGGAACAGAGTGTAATATTGTAGGAATGAAGTATCAGTATTCTTGTCACCAGGGCAAATCTTTCCACTGGAGATGATTACTAAATGTACCTTAATTGAATGTCTTCTAAATTTGAAGCCAGAATTGTAACATATTAATATATCCACATGTCAGAGAGTCAATTGATAATGTAACTAGCACAAAGAAATGCTTGTATGGAATGAATCTGGGCTATACAATGCATTTTTAAGTTCTCTGGGAACAAAGCTCTTTGAAACCGAGTTGATCTGGGTGTAAAATAAAATGTAAACCTTTGTCATCAGTCATGGTAGGTGCTGAGTAGGCCTTAGCTAAGTAAGGCTCAGGAAGTAAGAAAGAGAAAAGCAAGGAACCCCACGAATGAAAGAGAAGGAAAGAAGCCTTCACGAACTTCTGTAGCTCTTCTGTATGATTATTCTTTTCTTGTGGTTGCATCTCTGACAAAGAATGGACTATTTTTCATTACCAGAGGTTATTACCTAGTTAGTTAATATCTAAAGAAAATGTACCTGTATACTTTGAAAGGGGCTTCCCTGTTGGCCCAGCTGGTAAAAAAAATCCTCCTGCAATGCAGGAGACCTGGGTTTGATCCCTGGGTTGGAAAGATCCCCTGGTTCTGGGAGACTACCCACTCCAGTTCTCTGGCCTGGAGCGTTCCATGGACTGTATAGTCCATGGAGTCGCAAAGAGTTGAACGTGACTGAGCAACTTTCACTTACTTTGAAAGAAAAAGAAATGGCTTAAATAGATTAACCCTATATGCAGTTCAAGGCAAGTAATAGGTATAATATGATCAATTAAAAAGTACCACCAGTAAAGAATCATGACAACTAACTTTGCTGACTGTTGTTTTTCTTTTGCTTTGCCTTAGGGTTTTGACCCACCACATCAAAGTGACACAAGAACTATTTACATAGCCAACAGGTTTCCTCAGTATGGCCATTATACACCTCAGAAATTTATAGATAACCGGATCATTTCATCTAAGGTAAGAATTAACACTTCTATTATTAAAACTGTGGTTATGTACTATTTTGCTTTAAAAAGTGATTTCTTTGTGTAGTATACATTTATATCCTTAAAAATTCAAGGAAATGGTGGTTAGTAGATTTATCTTAACCAAAATTGTGAACTATAAAATAAAAAGAGTTGCTGGTTCCTAATGTCAGATAGCCAGTGTTCCAAAAGGTACCCTTAGTTTAAACTAAGGAGCTAATTAAGGAAGGAATTAAACTAAGGAAGCAGTTAAAACTAAGGAACTGATATTTATACCATATGCCAGGCACTATATTAGGTACTTCTTATATTACTTAATCCTTACAACAACTTTAAGATATGTTTAATGAGTGTTGTTATACTCATTTTATATCAGTTTCTCCAATTGCAGTGCTGGAAAATAATTTACCCAGGGATGGGTTTGGAGTTTGAACTCAGTTCTGTGTGACTTTAAAGCCTGACTTCCTCCAATTTTATCATTCTTCTATAAACATGTTATAGTACAAAAAAACCTACTCATTCTTACATATTCTTCCTTGATTCATTTTTTTCCTGTGGCATTTTGAAGCTGAAGATTATAGAATAATGCTGTCATGTCATGACGGACATGTTTTCTTTGCTGTCTAATGTGATAATAACCATTAGCTAACACATAGGGCTGTTTAGGCCTTGAAATATAGTATGTAATTGAGGAAGTTAATTTTTAATTTTAATTTATTTTAAATTGTCAGTAGCCACATGGGACTAGTGGCTACCTCATTGGACAGTGCAGTTACAGAGGATGTGAGTCAGAAACTGAGGGTAAAGTTCTTGGAGAATTGTTGTTGTTCCGTCACCCAGTCATGTCTGACTCTTTGTTACCCCATGGAGTGCTGCACTCTAGGCCTCTCTGTCCCTCGCCGTTTGCCCAAGTTCATGTCCATTGCATTGGTGATGCCATCCAGCTGTCTCATCCTCTGACACCCTCTTTGCCTTCTGCCCTCAATCTTTCCCAGCATCGGGGACTTTTCCAATGAGTCAGCTGTCCACATCAGATGACCAAAATACTGGAGTTTCAGCTCCAGCATCAGTCCTTCCAAATCAGCAGTGTTTATTTCCCTTAAGATCGACTGGCTTGATCTCCTTGCTGTTCAAGGGGCTCTCAGGAGTCCTCACAGGCATTTTTGAGCATGTGTGTTTTTGTTAGTCAGTCATGCCCACTCTGCGAGAGCGTGAACTGCAGCTCGCCAGGCTCCTCTGTCCATGGAATTTCCTAGGCACAAATACTGGAGTGGGTTGCCATTTCCTTTTCCAGGGGATCTTCTCGACCCAGGAGTCAAACCCAAGTCTCCTGCATTGCAGGCAAATTCTCTACCGTCTGAGCTACCAGGGAAGTCAAGATAATAGAGGAACTTTAGATTAATGACATAGTTCTTAGTAAGTGATGGGAGAAATAAAAGTCCTTCTTGAAAAAAAATTTTTTTAAACATGAGGTATAGTTTATATACAATACAATTTACTAATTTGATGAATTTTGACAGATGTATAGCATATGACCACTGTCATTAAGATACAGAATACATTTGTCACTCCAAAAAGTTGGTGGCCATTCTCCCTTCTCTTCACTTCCAACAATAGCAACTGATCTGCTTTCTGTAGCTATAGTTTTGTATTTTCTAGAATGTCATATAAATAATGGATACGGCGGGAGTCTTGTGTCTGAATTTCTTTTCACTTAACACAGTACTGTTGAGATCGATCTTTGTTGTTGCAAGTGTCAGTATCTGTGTTCATTTCCTTTTTAGTGCATGTTTTAGTTGTCACCATAGGTTTGGGTAGTTTATGTTCTGAATTTGGGTCATTTTCCTCGGTTGGTTTCACTACTAGTATTTTCCCCTTAAGTTTCCAGCTGCTTTTCTAGCCATGAGCTCTAAATCTTTGTCGTATTTTGTTGATAAGGGAGTAGTCCCCCCCCCCCCACTTTGGCTGCCATAGCTATACAAGGTGGATAGTATCTCCAGGCTAAGAGGCTATTGCTTATAATTCATACACCTTCCATTTGTAATTTTTTTGAAATTAAACTCTCTTCACTTTTCTATCTGTATTTTGTACATGTTCCAAGATTTTAAATAGTTCATTTTAATCTAGTTTTCATAATTCTTATCTGCTAGGAGTTCACTTAAATTGAAGAAAGTAGGGAAAACCACTAGACCATTCAGGCATAACAAAATTAAATACTTTATGATTATACAGTGAAAGTGAGAAATAGATAAGGGACTAGATTTGATAGACAGGTGCCTGATGAACTATGGACAGAGAGTTTGTGACATTGTACAGGAGACAGGGATCAAGACCATCCCCAAGAAAAAGAAATGCAAAAAAGCAAAATGGCTGTCTGAGGAGACCTTACAAATAGCTGTGAAAAGAAGAGAAGCAAAAAGCAAAGGAGAAAAGAAAAGATATACCCATTTGAATGCAGAGTTCCCAAGAATAGCAAGGAATGATAAGAAAGCCTTCCTCAGTGATCAGTGCAAAAAAATGAGGAAAACAATAGAATAGAAAAGACTAGAGATCTCTTCAAGAAAATTAGAGATACCAAGGGAACATTTCATGCAAAGATGAGCACAATAAAGAGTAGAAATGGTATGGACCTAACAAGCAGAAAATATTAAGAAGAGGTGGCAAGAATACACAGAAGAACTATACAAAAAGATCTTCATGATCCAGATAATCATGATGGTGTGATCACTCAGCTAGAGCCAGACATCCTGGAGTGTGAAGTCAAGTGGGCGTTAGGAAGCATCACTACGAACAAAGCTAGTCGAGGTGATAGAATTCCAGTTGAGCTCTTATCAAATCCTAAAAGATGATTCTTTGAAAGTGCTGCAGTCAATATGCCAGCAAATTTGGAAAACTCAGCAGTGGCCACAGGACTGGAAAAAGTCAGTTTTCATTCCAATCCCAGAGAGAGGCAATGCCAAAGAATGCTTAAACTACCGCACAGTTGCACTCATCTCACATGCTAGCAAAGTGATGCTCAAAATTCTCCAAGCCAGGCTTCAATAGTACATGAACTGTGAACTTCCAGATGTTCAAGCTAAGTTTTCGAAAAGGCAGAGGAACCAGAGATCAAATTGTCAACATCCATTGGATCATCAAAAAAGCAAGAGAGTTCCAGAAAAACATCTGTTTCTGATTTATTGACTATCCCTTTGACTAAAGCCTTTGACTGTGTGGATCACAACAAACTGTGGGAAATTCTTAAAGAGATCAGAATACCCGACAACTTGACGTGCCTCTTGAGATATCTGTACGCAGGTCCAGAAGCAATAGTTAGAACTGGACATGGAACAACAGCCTGGTTCCAAATAGGAAAAGGGATACATCAAGGCTGTATATTGTCACCCTACTTATTCAACTTATATGCAGAGTATATCATGATAAACGCTGGACTGGATGAAGCACAAGCTGGAATCAAGACTGCCAGGAGAAATATCAATAACCTCAGATATGCAGATGACATCACCCTTATGGCAGAAAATGAAGAAGAACTAAAGAGCCTCTTGATGAAAGTGAAAGAGGAGAGTGAAAAAGTTGGCTTAAAGCTCAGCATTCAGAGAACTAAGATCATGGCATCTGATCTCATCACTTCATGGCAAATAGATGGAAAAACAGTGGCAGACTTTATTTTGGGGGGCTCCAAAATCACTGCAGATGGTGACTGCAGCCATGAAATTAAAAGATGCTTATTCCTTGGAAGAAAAGTTAGGACCAACTTAGACAGCATATTAAGAAGCAGAGACATTACTTTGCCAACAAAGTAATTGTCTAGTCAGTGCTATGGTTTTTTCAGTAGTCATGTGTGGTTGTGAGAGTTGGACTATAAAGAAAGCTGAGTGCCGAAGAATTGATGCTTTTGAACTGTTGTGTTGAAGAAGACTCTTGAGAGTCCCTTGGACAGCAAGGAAATCCAACCAGTCCATCCTAAAGGAAATCAGTCCTGAATATTCATTGGAAGGACTGATATTGAATCTAAAACTCCAATACTCTGGCCACCTGATGGGAAGACCTGACTCATTGGAAAAGACCCGGATGCTGGAAAAGATTGAAGGCATCGGGGGTGAGGGGGAAGAGGAGGACAGAGGATGAGATGGTTGGATGGCATCACCGACTCAATGGACGAGTTGAGTAGACTCCAGGAGTTGGTGATGGACAGGGAGGCCTGGCGTGCTGCAGTCCATGGGGTCACAAAGAGTCAGACACAACTGAGCAACTGAACTGAACTGAGGAGTTCACAGTCTGCTGATACTTGAAACTGAGTGTCCTGGAAAACTTCTGAGATTAAATATCTTTATTTGAATATTTTGATATTCAATCAAATGTAGTAGTATTAGGTTTAGTATTTTTGACCAGGTTTCAAAAGTGTAGACTTTTAAATAAATGGTGCCTTTTTTCACATAAATGAAGACTGTCTTTCTCACTTCTCCTTTATTATTATTCCACTACTGCTTTTTTAAACTTCCAAACCAGATTACCTGCTATTCCATAAATTAACTTCCCTACCACCTTGGCTTTGCTATGATTTTGTTTTTATAATCTCAATTTTTAAGAACATAGGTTGTATATTTTTGCAGAGAATGTAGATTTCATGTATTTTAACCATAATTTCAAGAATGGAGACATTTTTATGCGTGTATGCATGTTCACGATTCTTTGCGACCCTTTGGACTATAGCCCTCCAGGCTTCTCCGCCCATGGGATTTCCCAGGCAAGAATACTAGAGTGGGTTGCCATGCTTTCCTCCAGGGGATCTTCCCTACCCAGGGATTGAATCCGCATCTCCTGCAGTGGCAAGCAGATTCTTTACCCCTGAGCCATCAGGGAAGCCCAGATATTTATATAGGCAGTGTCTGTTTTTTTCTTGACCATAGTTGAGCCTGGCTTCTCAATGTTCCCTTTTACTACCTTTCTACTCTCCTACTATTTCCCTAGACTCTTTTCAGACTGCATTATCTTCTGTCACAAAGCCATGATGAACTTCCCTCCTCTCTGCCTTTGTTCATTCTTTCTTTCCTTCCTGAAATGTTCTCCCTCTGTTTGCCCCAGTTTTCAGATTGTGAGTGTTCCGTCCTTAAAGCCCATGTTGAATGTAACCTCCTTCATTAAATTTTTCTTTCTTGTTGAATTCTTTGTATATTACTTCTTTTACTTTATCTTGGAATATAGCTGTTGATACAAGTATTGTTCTTAATCCCCTCTATTTAAACTTGTTATCTTTGTTCCTTTTATAAACTGATTAATAATATAGCAACAGACACAGCAATTAGTATGAGCTAGGTTCTGTCCTTAGCACTATGAAAGTGAAGTTGCTCAGTCGTGTCCGACTCTTTGCGACCCGGTTCTCCCGCATTATTGGCAGACGCTTTATTGTCTGAGCCAGTGGTTAAAGTGTCTGCCTACAATGCGGGAGACAAGGGTTCGATCCCTGGGTCCGGCAGATCCCTTGGAGAAGGAAATGGCAACCCACTCCAGTATTTTTGCCTGGAGAATCCCATGGACGGAGGAGCCTGGTAGGCTACAGTCCACGGGGTCGCTAAGAGTCAGACACGACTGAGCGACTTCACTTAGCACTATATATCAGCTTATTTAATCTTTGTAGCAACCTGTACAGTATGATTGTTATAATTGCCCTCATTTTATAGAGCATAGAATGCGGTACAGAGAGATAAGATCCAAGGTCCTTCGGTGACCATGAATTAGGATTTAGATCACAAAAATTGTTAACCTTTTACCATCAATGTTTATAACCGTTATACTCTACTGGTCTCACTGTGAAAATAGACATTGCGACAGATTTTCATGTCCTTTATGAGATTTTCTTCATGGTTATACCAGTGATCACTTAACTAAAGTAATTTTCAATCTTTTTCGCATTTCATATCCCATGCTTACCGAGGAGTAATTGAAGAATTATACTGTCTCCTCTGTTTCTGACAAAACCTAAAGAAAATATTTATAAAGTAAACTGAATCTAGTGTTAGCATTTTTATCAACTCTTAATCCATCTCTAAATTTATTTTATTTATTTGACTGCCCTGAGTCCTAGTTGTGGCACGTGAACTCTTAGTTGCAGCATATGGGTTCTAATTCCCTCACCAGAAATCAAACGCAGATCTCTTGCATTGGAAACGTGGAGTGTTAGCCACTGGACCACCAAGGAAGTCCCTTAATTCATCTTTCAACATTAGGTTTAGTTTTGTGTAATCAGAATCAAAATATAGATCTGCCATCTCCAACTTCTAAAAAAACTAGGAATTTAATAGCAAAATTGATAGATTCCTTTATCTCTTTTTAAAAATTATACTAAAATCGCCAATAAATAGTAAAAGGTAAAAAGTAGAATAAAAGCTCAGGTAAAAAGTAGAATAAAAGCCCTGAAACTCTAAAAGCCGGATAGTTTTTGTAGCATTGAGTTACATGAATTTGTGTAAGGACTTGGTATATCTGATGTGTACAAGTTTTCTTATTATTTGTATATAGTACATATTATTTTAAAATATTAACTTATCTTTTTGTTTTTTGTTTTTTTTTAGTATACTATGTGGAATTTTGTTCCAAAAAATTTATTTGAACAATTCAGAAGAGTGGCAAACTTTTATTTTCTTATTATATTTTTGGTTCAGGTAAGCTTTATCATTCTGTAAATTGTTAAGTTGATAGACATGAATGCTAAACGTATATCTTCAAGGAAAAGTTAACATTGCATTCTAAACCATGTGACTATGGGACCCTTTTTTTTTTTTCTGCAGGGCTTCCCCTTGTATTCAGTGAATATAGTAATGGTCTGAAGAATGGCCAGTGAATTTTAAGATCAGTTGTATTTTGTTTTCTCACTTATGTGTTATAGTGCTGATAATCATAATTAAAACCAAGAAAATAGCATCATCCTTTCAGATGTTCTGCCTCAGAAAATAAATATTATGGCTTTTAACATACAGCACTTGTTTTTGGCACATTTCTGCCTGTGGAACCATCTTTGTACAAAATTAGTCTTCCTTTGGTTTTTCTTTTTTTTTTAATTTTACTTTTATTTTAAAAGTTTTTATTATAATTTCTCAGGATCTTCATGAATATAGATTTTTATCCAGGAGGCCATTTTCTTAAACTAAATCCATATTCATTGTACTTTTTTGTTCCCTAATATCAGAATATCAAGAGAACAGTATGAAACTTGAGTACAAACCAAGATTTAGAATTAATGACTGTTGTTTTCCTTCAAAGAGGTTTTTCTTTTCTGATGATACATTAGCAGTCTCTTTCAGTGTGGCACTGAATTTTTTTTTTATAAACTCTACTCCATAGAACCTGAACCTTCAAAAGAAAAAAAAAACTTGTGAAGTAGTCACCTTAAAGCTTGAGGAAGCTTTTTTTTTTTTTTAATTGCTTCTCTTTGTGAGCAGAAAAAAATAAATTCTGGGGTTTTTTTGTGTGTGTTTTTTTTAAATCAGTAGACCATCAGCTTACTTAGTCGAAAAAAACGAGAAATTTGTACTTATTACATACAAGTAACATGCATTTGTGAAATTACTGCCTGAGATCAGGAATTCAGCCTGTCTGTGGAATAGAACAAACTTAATTGGCCTAACCAGAATAAAGCAATATTAATAAATTATTAGACCCATGTTCTAAATAACCAAATATAATTACTGCAAATATTTCTTCTAAAGCAGTTTGTTGAAACATCAGTTGTATGATTTAGATAATTGTAGCATCGTTTTCCAAGTTGTACCCTTCTGGTTCTACTAGCTGTAACAAAATCACTTATAGAAAGAAACCGTTTCCCTAGTCCCATTTCTTGTTTTCTCTCCAGTGTGAGTTTATTCTGGATCCCGGAATAAAAATTGACAGATTTTTTTTTTTTTTTAGCATTTCTCTGGATGGGCAAAGAAATGTGAATTGAGATTCTGAATAGCTGTAGCTCCCCTCCAAGACAAATACTGAGGAAGACCTTAAGTACTCTGTGTGTTAAGAAAGCAGAGAAACTGAGTCCATTCTAGCAATATTTGTGGGTATGCAATAGATTTAGATAGTCTACTAACCCCATATAATAGCTAACAAAGTGTACTTGTGAAACTGTGAAGTAAACTACATTCACTGCATAATCTCTGTCAAGTTACTTTTTCATCTGAACTATGGCATGTATTTTGTATAATGTTTTCAGATTTCCCAATAATTATGAGATTCTAGATGTTAATAGTGATATGTACAATATAAAATATAATACTCTGCGTTCTTTCTTTTTAATGCAGCTTATGATTGATACACCTACCAGTCCAGTTACCAGTGGACTTCCATTGTTCTTTGTAATAACAGTTACTGCCATAAAGCAGGTATGAAATATTTTCTGTTGCTTGCTTTCTTCCCAAGTCATTCAGAAGTTAACTTAATATTTCTCCTCCAAAGTAAGATTTATTGTTGCGAAAGTAATTTTCATAAGAAAGCAAATTTAGGGCTCTCCTGGTGGCTCAGAGATAAGGAATCCATCTGCCAAATCAGGAGACATGGGGTCAGTCCCTGACCTGGAAAGGTCCCACACGCCATGGGCAACTAAGCCTGTGTGTCGCAAATTCTAAGCCTGTGCCCCAGAGCCCAGGAATCACAGCTGCTGAAGCCTGCGTGCCCTGGAGCTTGCGCTCTGCAACAGGAGAAGCCACTGCAGTGAGAAGCCCCTGCACTAGAGAGTAGCCCCTGCTCCCTGCAACTGGAGAAAAGCCTGCACAGCCATGAAAGACCTAGCACAGCCAAATAAATAAAATTATAAAAAGAAAAAAGCACCAAATTTGTTTGATTCTGCATATGGTAAAAATTAGGTAGAACGCTTTACCGCCTTGAGCTACCGGAGAAGCCTGCATATGGTAAAAATTAAACGGAAGTAAGCCTCTCTTATCAGGTACTTGGTGACTGATGGGATGATTACAGTTATTAAAGTATGTTGTTCCTTTAACATACCTAAGAAGTATCCAAAAGCAAGCATTTTTTTAGGTACAAGCCAAGTTATGTGTGAAACAGATTGTTATAATCATCTTTGTAGAGTTTGGTAGTGTTTAAAGGATATATAATTCAAAGGAAGGGGGTATGTTTAGGAGTGAACATGTACTTCTGGCATGAACATTTTTGAATAAAAATTGTTCAGTACTTTCCTACTTTTTACAGCTTTCTCTGTGAAATTGATTTTTATGTAAAGTAATACTCTAAGGGAATAGCTTCAACTAGATCTGATTTGATATTAAAATCTAGGTATAGAAAAACAGTATTATTGGATAAGCATGACAAGAAATTTTAAAATTCTTAGAAGCGTCATGTTTATATAGCTACCACTTCTCAGAATATCTTGACAGAAGCTCAACTATACAGAACTGCTGTCTTCCTCTTGAAAGAGTTAATTTGAATTTTCATGAGCCAGTTTGATAAGTTTTCATTTTGTAAGATTTAGGGATAAGGTTTAACTTGACATAGAAACAAAATTGGCAAACATTTGATCATTCTGAGATGTAGTGTATTTATTACTTATTTGATAAAGGTAAGGGAAGTCTGTAAATCAACAGTTAATCTAGTGTGTCTGAATAACTTACTACTGCTGTAAGTTTGATTTCCCTTTATTCACTGCTCTGTTGGAGACTAGGATTTTTGTAAGTCAGTAAACATCCAGATCACTTAAGACAATTACATATTCATTTGGTTTTGTAGATGTCATTTATTGCATCAGAGTAACAAATATTTGTCCATTGGGCTTCTTTTTTATAAATAATTTTTTCTTTGGTGATTTCATCAAGTGTAGTGGGTTTCTAATTTACATGTATCCTGAAACTATGCTCTGAACTCCAGAGAGACATATATAACAATTTGTGCTTGAAAATACAACTATTTCTCTTGGACACCTTAGGCTTTTCCTGACCTCTGTGTCACTGTCTCATTCCCTGCTCTGGTCTTTTTGCTTATATCATCTCTCATTCACTGCCTGTTCTATTGAATAAATGCTTGTTTATTCGTTTGTCTGTCACCTTCATTTGAATGTTTAGTTCTCTGAGGGCAGAGACTTTGTTTTATATTATCAGTTTGTTACCAGTGACCAGAACAAAGTTATGCACATATTTGACATGAAATAAATATGTGATAGATGAATAGATGAATGAATGAACCTCTTGAATATTTTTAAGAAAGTGTTAAATGTTGCAATACTTCTTTCCTTGGTTTCCCAGTATAAATTTGGCCAAATAAAGAGTGGATTTAGTTAGAATATGATGCTGTAACTAAGTTGAAAAGATGTTGGTGAGTTTATAATATATCTGCCAAAGGAGTGAGTTTAATATAATAATAATGACTTACAACCTGTCTCTTTCCAAAGTGAGTCATTTGTCAAGATGGGAGACATTGGAAATGCATCCATCATCAGTTTAAGGATAACATCATCAGTTTAGTTTTTAAATGTTTAATGTTATTTATGAGACATCAAAACGGAGATATTAAGAATACAGCTGGATATTTACGTTTATTAGGGTCCAGAGATACAGGCTGGAGATAGAAATTTCAGAATTTTTTGAAGACACGGGGATAAAGAAATCTTGTATAGGAAGTAAGAGAATGGTGAAAAAAGGGCCCACTAAGATGATATAGACGGAGCCTCCCATAGTAAATTGAGAAGAAGTAACTGGAGAGGTACTGTGAAAACCAGGAACATGTGTGTGATGAAAACCAAGTGAAGAGAGTGTTTCTAGCAGTAATGAATGCCAAAGTAGTCTAACATGGTTCTAATGAATGAAATGTTTTGCGGAAATTATGTTTCTTTTTCTCAATTGATAAAAGTATCTCTGGGGAAGGGAATGGCAATCCATTCCAGTATTCTTGCCTGGAGAATTCCATGGACAGAGAAGCCTGGCGGGCTGTAGTTTGTGGGGTCACAAAGAGACACAACTGAGTGACTAACACACATACACATATCTTCTAATTATACTCAGAGGAGCTTTTTTTATTCTTTTGATGTTTACAGGGTTATGAAGATTGGTTAAGACATATCTCAGATAATGAAGTAAATGGAGCTCCTGTTTATGTTGTTCGAAGTGGTGGCCTTGTAACAACTAGATCAAAAAATATTCGGGTATGCATTTAATAAATAATAGAAATCAATTATATTTTTAAAACAATTCTAATCTGACTATATTTTAGTTAAAGTCTGCTTTCCTACATTAAAATATTGTAGTAGACCACTTGTTTAGAACCCAATAAAAATAAGTCCTGCCTTTAAAAATCTATATATTCACTTTTCCCTAAAATTCTTCATAGGTGGGTGATATTGTTCGAGTAGCCAAAGATGAAAGTTTCCCTGCAGATTTGGTGCTTCTGTCCTCAGATCGACTTGATGGTTCTTGTCACGTTACAACTGCTAGTTTGGATGGAGAAACTAACCTGAAGGTTTGTACATGTGTATGTTTGAGTGTGGCTCTTGGTGAACAAAACGTCTCTGGATTATAGTGATATTTTCCTTTGGTTAAGGTAATAAAGTTTGACCCGATAAAGGAGAAATGTTTTAAATTACTGTTAATTACTACATGAATTACACACATTTTACTTCAAGGTTAGCCTCACATGGTTTAGTCAAGTTAAGAAATGTAAAAAGTGCTTTGGAGAAACTATAATCTTTTAATATACTGGTGCTTTCTTAAATAGGGGGCACATTTAAATTTTTCTCAGTTTTCAAAGTACAATTAGAAATTTTACTTCATTCACTTTTTTCTCCCTGTTAAATTTATTTCCAATAAACTTTGAGCAGTAATGACTATTAACACACTTACAGACTTAATTTCCTTGTATGCAAATGGCCTTTGTAGACAGGTAATCACAGTAGCTTCTTTTATTGCTTGTTACTTTACATTCTTCTTTCTCTTCTCTTCTGCCATCTAGCTTAGTGATCTCAAGTACAGAATGATGTGATCTCATTTATAAAAGAGATTTGAAATAAATGATGTCTAAGGTCCCATTTAGATCTCAAAACTATGGGCTTTAACTTCTCTTTTTTTCAGACACATGTGGCAGTTCCAGAAACAGCAGTATTACAGACAGTTGCCAACTTGGACACTCTTATAGCTGTGGTAGAGTGTCAGCAACCAGAAGCGGACTTGTACAGGTATGATGTGAATACTCACCATATTCATTTTAAGTCTGTTTACAGATCTCATTTTTTACGGTCCTAAAACATGCAATGAAACAGCTGTTTGAAGACATTGGGGGGAGCAAGGCAGGAGGTCAATTAAATGGGGGCAAAGCTAAAAGCAGAATTTGGCAGAATTCTAAGCTGAAGTATTAAAAGCTGTGCTTTTATTCACATGTTCCTCCCTTTTATCTTCTACTTCGGGGTGAACTGGCTTTATAACAATAGCAGTAAACATTATAACTATAATAGTAGTTATGAGGGAAATAAAATTATTTCCTTGGAAGAAAATAATCTAATAGGGTGTGTGTGTATGTATGCATGCAGGCACATGTGTATATGTGCTCCATGAAGGGCCATGTCTTTGTGTTTGTTAGGAACTAACTCATTTTAACACTGTAAGTCATCTTTCAGTGAGCTATATGCTAATTATTTCCATCTATGAAATGGAAACAACTTTCATTATTAAAGAGAAAACTGCTCATTTTTACTCAAAAACGGGTATATAAATCACAACCACATTGTAAAAATTGGTTTCAGCTTTTTGTCATTCTCCGCATTTATTGGCTTAAGATGTTATCATTAGTCATTGCCTTTTTCAGATCTCTTACATATCTTTGTTCTGAATCCATATATTTATAATGGAATTTTCTCTGTGTGATATAAAAAGCTTACATTTTCATCAAAAACAAAAACAATGCGGAATTTTCCACTTAACTGTAAAAATTTGAAGTTCTGTGCATTTAAATTATAAGGTAGATTTAACTGTGAAGAATTCAGTGCTTTGAGTTCTATATTGCTGTTATTTCTAAGTCTCAGAAAAGGGTGAATTATAAGAGATTATTGAAAACTAGAAAATGATACAGCATTAAGAAAGCATAAGATTAATAATGAGATCAAATGTGACTAATGCTTTGAGTGGTTTTGCCTTATTTGAAAAATGGGGAGAAAGTTTAGAAAAGCTTTTTATAATAAGAAATACAACATTTTATTGTCACCACTGAGAGCACCTACCCCCTGGTCTGCTCTTAATCAGAATACATAATTTATAGCCAAATGTCAAATCATCTTTGAACTTGTATCCACACCCCCAGCCAGGGTTCTAGTCCCAGGCCCAGCATAACTCCTTGAGTGTCAGAATTGTGGATAATTGCATAAAAACTACAATATTCTGCCTTAGGAGGCTGGAAAGCAGAATGGAAAAGGAGAGTAACAAATTCAAGAAAGCCATGGGCAGAGTCTGAGCAGTAGTTTTTAGAGGGCAAGAAAGGCCCAGGATGTCAGTAGTCACAAGGGGAACGAGATGCTGAGGTCACAATCTGGAGGAGAATGAAGGGTGGAAGAGGCCTGGGCTGGGAAGCAGTCTTGGTTCAGAAGCGGTCAGCCAGAGTTAGAAGTCCTGGAGGCTGTGAATCAAAGCGCAGTGGATCAACTCTTCTGACACAGAAGAGTTGGACAGCTGGTCAGAATGGAGAAGGTAACAGCACCGCCCATGACCTGTAGCAGCAGCAGAAGCAGGGTGAGGTTTCTCTCATTCATGGGCCCAAAGACTTTAAGCAGCAAGTGGAGAGCGTCATGTTGCTACACTCCATGAAGGCACTGTCCTCATTCTCATTCTGGTGCACTGTCACTAGCCTGAGGCTCCCTGCTACCACTTATGGTAGAGCAGTCCCATGGTGGTAAAGAAAAAAAGATACGAAGTTGAAGGAAAAGACGTGATCATCCCAGGAATCACCTTCCAGCTCCACTAGGAAGTTGAAGACAATGATGGAAGCAGAAATGACTAGCAGCTGGCCAGCCTCTAGGCTGTTAATTCCTGCTACAATTTTGATGGCAAAAGTGGGTGGAATAGACCATAAGGAGAGCTAGTGAGACAGCTGTGGGCAGCAGCAACAGCTTATGGCACCAGCCCGTATTTGTACATCATCTGCAAAGCCCAGGAAAATCATGCAGCGGATGGCAGGGAGAGCACTGCATAGTGGGGGAAGGCTTTACACTGCTCCTCCACAAATGAAACGGGATGAAGCAAAAGACCATGAGAAGGAAAACAGCACCACTGATCACTCCCTGAGAATCTAAGAATACTAATTTTTTAAAGTGATTGATTTTTTTAATGACACTAAAATTTTTTAGTGACTGATTTACCTTTGTAATTTCTAGTACAAATATTGGATCATTCATACATGCAAAAGGTTGGTTTTGTTTCATGTGTAAGAATAGTGCCAAAACTTCCTTAAAAATTTCCACCTATTGATGTCATAAAGGTATTAGTTTTTTGTAACATGATGAATTCTTTGATAGATTCATGGGACGAATGACAATAACTCAACAAATGGAAGAAATTGTAAGGTAAGAATAAATTTGCATTATCCAATCACTTTTAAGTGAAAATTGTTTGGGGAGGGACTAAAATCAAGTTAAAGGGAGATTAGATAAGTAAGCAATGGGATCATGAAAGAGTTGAAAACATTTAACATTTCATCTTGTAGCAAATTTCCAGCAGCAGCAAATGAGATGAGGATGAAGCAAATGCCGTGAAATGACATTAAAATAAGTTAGTAAGATTATTGGTGTACTAGTATTTTTTTGTCTAATAATATTAGGTAGTATTAATAATATTAGATAGTAACATAAAGGAAACACTGGTTCCTGTTCACATTCTTACACATTTAAACTACCACCACCTAAGTCTAGAATACAAAAAATGTCTTATGGTCGTCTTCACTTCAAAATCATTCCTCAGAAACTAGAGTACTGGGCAATCTAGAACTTCTTATTTACTCTTTTGTTTGGTTGGTTGGTTGTTTTGGTTTGTTTTCCCTCAATATTCAGGTTAATTTCTGGTAACATACATGAAAAACTTCTTGTCCTATTAAAGATTTTCTGATAAGGTGAGATTACCTTGTTACTCATGCCACAAAGCTGAATTTAGAATAAATCTTGGAATCAACCCTTGAACTTCTAAATAAATTAGCATTCTGCCTATTTTCTGGAAATGTTCAGTTTATACTGGCTGCATAAAATAAGATACTAACAAAGAATTGAGAATTTGTTTTAATAGAATCTTCAAGACAAGCCACCAAAAATATGCATCAGGATGGATTCACATTTTTAATAAAAGTTAACATAGAAGCACGTTCAGTGAACTCTGTGACAAGGTCTTTGTAAGTTTAGGGACCCCTGCTGAACAACAATGACTGGATTTTATTTTGATTTCTATAGTGACATATTGGAATGCTTGTGTGGATACATAGTATGACTTGCATTAAGATATTGTGGCTGGTAAAAGAAAAGATCAACTATGTTAGCAAGTAGAATGGTTTTTTTGGTTTGTTTGTTTGGTTGGTTTTTTAAGGGAGCCTTGTTCTTTGCTGAGGCAACCAGAGTAAACAAATGAATTTTTTAATTTGAAGCTTTCTATCATTATATCCTAATTTTATATGCCAATTTGAACTCGAAATTTTTCTATTCATTGTTGGAACCAAATGAAAAAGAACTGTAATAAATCTCCTGAATAATTGATTTTGGAATATCCATTCAGTGTGTTCCAAATATATGATGTAATAAAACCATACTTGTTATACATAGCCAAACACCTGGCCCCCTGTATTCATTGGATTTTTTTTTAACTGTTTGGGTTTATAGACCTCTTCAAAATTGGTTCAGATTCTGTTTAATTTGGATAACCTTGTATGTATATTTCTGGAAAGCCTTATGATAAGGAATATCAACAAAATTAAAGCTTTTTAATCCATCCATAACAGAGTTATCATTTGCTATCACTAAGAAAATACAATTTTCCTTTCTAGTTATTTCTTCTCGTTTTACATCTCCCTTATGGAGAGAAATTCAAACAGCAAGAAGACCCCATGCTCCAAGAAGTATGCAATGCAAGTAGTCAACTTGTAGTGTTGATCTTGCCTTAAAAAACTACTAACTCACTTGCTATGTTATCTTTTGTAACCTAGTATAATTTTAATTGTGCAGAAAACATGGAGTTATATACGAATCATACTATAATTTATGTTTACATTGCTTTTTTTCTTCACACAACCTGTTTACATTGCATTTTAATTCTGTATTTTCCCTTTAAAAACTGTTTACTGATCTTGGTCAAAATTTTAAAATTTCGTCTTCTGTAAAACATTTTGAAGTTATCACTTAATTTTTTGGTTTTGTTGAATTTTATGTCTAAACTTCTGAAACTAGTGGCTTTCTGATTATATCTACAGGCATGATCTTATTTCTGAGTCATTAACTTTAAAATGACTGAAATGCTAAAGCAGATGTTTGTTGTTACAGTAACTAACATCATGATTGACCTAGACAGCTTTATACTAGCTGAGATTTTGGTTTTATTTGAAAGCATTGTTGTAAGTATAGCTTTAAGTCCCTTCTGTCTGCTAAAGATGCCATTTAAAATTTAATTGAATATTTAATATATTTAATGCTTTTGGTTATTTTTCCCCCTAGACCTCTGGGGCCAGAGAGTCTCTTGCTTCGTGGAGCCAGATTAAAAAACACAAAAGAAATTTTTGGTTCGTATATATCAAAAAATTTTAATAATAGATTTGTTTTGATGCTTTACATGAAGTATTTTTGAAAGCACAGCATTTGTGTTATTTTGGTTAGATAATTTATTGTCTACAATAATTTTCTTTCAAAGATTGTGTTAATATAATTTTGTGTTGTATTTTTTCTTAATTCCTACTTTTGAATAATAGATTAGAACCTTGCTGTTTTTCTTCGTGAATACTTCTGCTAAGAAGAAAATTTTGGCATTTGTATTAATGGTGTTAAGAACTATATTATCTGGCACCATGGTGCAAAAAACCACTTGTATAATTCCATTATAGTTAGATTGGATTGTTAAAACTGCTAGCTCATTTATTCCTTCAGCAAATTCTTACTGATCTGTGACTGTGTATCAGATGCTGTTTTAACATACACTGACTGGATCAAAGGATAAATAGTGTTCTTGCATTGGAGATCTCAATTCACTGTGCTCTGAGTCAACTCTAGGTAAATGGTGAAGTTAATGGTAACCTTTAGCTGTCAACTAGCTCCTCAGCATTAAGGAATGGCCCGTTAGCTTTTGAGCTCTTCTTTCTCATTCTTTTGTTTTCTGTTAACTGTACTATATCTTATCAGTGTTAGGCTCTTTGATAAAGAAATCCATAATTTTTTAAAAAGGAGAATAATGAGTGTGACAAAAATGTGGAGAGATTGGAACTCTCATACATTGCTGGTAGGAGTAGAATGTTCCAGCTGCTATGGAAAATAGTTTGGCAGTTCCTCAATAAGTTAAACGTAGAATTAGAAACATATCATCTGGCAGTTCTGCTTCTAGATATATACCTTAAAGAATTGAAGACAGGTGCTCAAACAAAGGTTTGTATGAGAATGTTCATAGCAGCATTGTTCATAATAGCCCAAAGGGTAGGAACTGCCCAAAGGTCTATCGACTAATGAGTGGATAAACAAAATGTAGACTTTCCAACTAATGGAATATTACTCCCCTATAAGAAATGCAGTACCGATACATGCTGCAACATAAACTTTGAAAACATTATGCTGAGTGAAAAAAATCAAACAGAAAAGGCCACATATTGTATGATTCCATTTATTTAAAAAACCCAAAATAAACAAATTCATAGAGACAGAAACTAGATCAGTCGTTCCCAGGAGCTGGGGGTGGGAATGGGAAATGATTGCCTAATGGGTTCAGGGTTTTTTTGGGGGGGGTGGTGGTAAACTGTTCTTAACTTAGATAGTGAGGATGGTTGCACAACATTGTGAATGTAACTAAGCACCTCTGAATTAAAAAGGTAAATTGTATATTATGTGTATTCTGCCACAATTTAAAAAAGGAAACCATAGTAAAGTTTTATGGTTTAAAAAGTCCAGAGAAACCTCCAGGACGTTTAGGCCCTCTCATATAATGCTGTATTTTAACACCTGTCTAGCAATAATACCTTTCACAATCTTAAATTTCAGGAAATGTGTATTCCTTTAGATGAGTTTGTTGCTGTTTTCCTCAGCACCACCTCTCTGTGTTGTACCGTTCTGTGTGATTTCTCACATTTCTTTTTCTTTTTTTATTTTATTTCAATACTTTATCTTCTGTTTTTATTCTGTCTTATTGCTGAGCAAAATGTGTTGTCAGTAAATTATTGTTCCTTTACAAGTGATCTTTTCTCATTGGCTGATATTAAGATATTTTGGTTCTCCAATAATCTGCAGATTGATTTCTCACATTTCTATAATTTTCTTGGCCTTTATCATTCGAGTTGTAACCTCTGCCTTTAAGAAATAATTCTAATAGTGAAAATTCCAGCACAGATCTTTAGGAAGAGAGCATAATGAATATTGTTCCTCACATCATACTGTTTAGGAACAGGCATAAACATTTATTGATTGTCTTTCTGTTTCTAGACTTTTTGCTAATTTGTCACACAACCTTGCAACAGTTTTAATGAGGTATTTTTTCCCATTTAAAGATGGAGAAATTGAAACAAGGAAAGATTAAATAACTTGCTCAAGGTTGCAGAACTAAGTGGCAGAGCTAGCATTCAAACAAAGTTCTAACTCCAAAGTTTTTTTTTTTCTTTTTTAATAAGACAGCTCTTACCTAATTTCAAGACTGCTCTTCTCAGTTTTAGTCCCATTATTACTGTCATTCTCTTTCATCTCAGAGTCCTTCTCATAGGCATGTGTTTTTAGAACAGCAGTTTCCTTGTATTTACTTCATTTACTCTTTGACAGATTTCCATATTATCTTTCTAGTGCTTATGAGATTATGTTTAGACTCCAGATCCTGGCATTCAAGGCCTTTCAAACTGACCCCAATCCATTGCTGCAACCTAGTAGAAAGTGCTTTTCCATTTCTGTCTTTGCCCTGTACTTAGTGTACTATTTGCTATATCTGTAATGGCATTTTCTGCCATCTTTATCTTTCCAAATTCTTTGCCCTGTCAGTTCCAACTCAAGTAATACTGCTTTCATTCAAATATCTCAGTTATAATTCAGGAACAGAATCTATATGCCTTTCTCAGTCAGCAGGCTGAATGACTGGAGTTTCCCAAAAACCTCTGGGACTTAAAGGAAAGCCGAATTCTAACAACTGTCAGTTGATACATTTTCTTAGTTGCTCTCATGCTAGTGAGTACATTCCTTTTGTGAAACATGGTGGAGGATTAGTTTAAGACTGTTTTGTTTTTCAGGTGTTGCTGTTTATACCGGAATGGAAACTAAGATGGCATTAAATTACAAGAGCAAATCGCAGAAACGATCTGCAGTAGAAAAGTAAGAAAACTATTTTATTTACATGTAAATATGACTGTTGATATGGATATTATTATATATATATAAAATATGTGGTATAAATGTATGTTTCAAGTCAACAAAAGTTGGTATCCTTGAGGATAGGGAGAGTTTCTCATTTTTATTTAATTCTGATTTATTGACATATAGTTGATGAATAATATTAGTTTCAGGTGTAGTATGCAGTGATTTGACATTTGTATCATTTGTGAAATGATACAGTGAGACTAGTAATCATCTGTCCCCATACAAAGTTATTGCAGTATTATTGACCATATCCCTTATACAGATATTACATCCTCGTGTCATTTATTTTATAACCAAAGGTTTGTACCCCTTAAACCCTTTCACCATTTTACCCATTCCCCCAACCCTGTCAAAGCAGCCACCTGTTTAATCTATGAGTCTGTTTTCATTTTGTTTTTCTTTAGATTCCACATATAAGTAAGATCATGTGGTGTTTGTCTTTCTCTGTCTGACTTAGCATAAAACCCTTTAGATTCATCCATGTCACTGATGGCAATATTTCATTTTTTATGGCTGAGTAATATTCTACTGTGTGTATATATACCACATCTTTTTTATCCATTCATCTGTTGGTGGGCACTGAGGTTGCTTCCATATCTTGGCTATTGTAAATAATGCTACAGTGAACCTTGGGTGCATATATCTTTTCAAACTAGTGTTTTTGTTTTCTTTGAGTAAATACACAGAAGTGAAGTTGCTGGACCATGTGGCAGTTCTGTTTTTACCTTTTTTGAGGAACCTCCATATTGTTTTCCACAGTGGCTGTGCCAGTTTACAGTCTCACCATTGGTGTATTCAGTTCAGTTCAGTCACTCAGTCCTGTCCGACTCTTTGTGACCCCATGGACTGCAGCACTCCAGGCTTCCCTGTCCATCACCAACTCCTGGAGCTTACTCAAACTCATGTCCATCAAGTCAGTGATGCCATCCAACCATCTCATCCTCTGTCATCCCCTTCTCCTCCTGTCTTCAGTCTTTCCCAGCATCAGGGTCTTTTCCAGTGAGTCAGTTCTTCTCATCAGGTGGCCAAAGTATTGGAGTTTTAGCATCAGTCCTTCCAATAAATCTTCTGGACTGATTTCCTTTAGGATGGACTGGTTGGATCTCCTTGCAATCCAGGGGACTCTCAAGAGTCTTCTCCAACACCACAGTTCAAAAGCATCAGTTCTTCAGCACTCAGCTTTTTTTATCGTCCAACTCTTATATCCATACATGACTAGTGGAAAAACCATAGCTTTGACTAGACGGACCTTTGTTGGCAAAGTAATGTCTTTATTTTTTAATATGCTGTCTAGGTTGGTCATAGCTTTTCTTCTAAGGAGCAAGGTCTTTTAATTTCATGGCTGCAGTCACCATCTGCAATGATTTTGGAGCCCCCCAAAATTAAGTCTGTCACTGTTTTCCTAATTGGTGTATTAGAGTTCCCTTTTCTCCACATCCTCACCAACACTTGTCATTCATTGTATTTTTGATGATAGCCATTCAGACAGATATGAGGTGGTATCTCGTGGTTTTGATTTGCATTTCCCTGATGATTTGGAAAAATATCCAATTAGATCTTTTGCCAGTTTTTTAATCTGATTGTTTTTCTGATGTTAGGCTATGTGAATTTTTATATATTTTGGATATTAACCTCTTGTCAGATAAATTATTTGTAAAGTTTTCTCTAATTCAGTAGGCTGCTTTTTCATTTTATTGATAGTTTTCTTCACTGTACAAAAGCTTTTTAGTTTGATATAGTCCCTTCTTGCTTTTGTGCCTGAGGAGATGGCAAATATATATATATGTGTGTGTATATATATATATATATTTTGGCCATGCCATACAGCATGTGGAATATTAGTTCTCCAACCAGGGATCGAACCTGGGCTCACAGCACTGAAAGCTCAGAGTCCTACTACTGGACCATCAGGAAACCACCCCTCCAAATATTAAGATCAATGTCAAAGAGGAATGGATGGTTTCTAACATTTCTGCATACATGTAGCATTTTGCACAATGTTTGGCATATTGCAGGTGCTAAAATTATGATTTTAAAATAAATACTGTTGAATAATAATGGAACTCCTTGAGCAGACTAAACCTCCTGCAGATAATAATTATAAAATCTGGGCAGAATATTAATAAACAAGTATTTGAAAGCATTGGAAAGTGATCAAAAACATAAACTGGCAAGGAGTCTATTCCTGAAAAATGACAGCAGCAAAAAGGGGGAGTGCATCTTCTTACCTGAGGGCCCTTTTTACTTACTGTGCCGCTGCACAGGCTGAGAGAACCTGAGCTTCATAGTGTGTAGATGTTAAAGGACGAAGTTCAAAGCTGAAGCAGCAGCTAAAAAGGGAAGAATCATTTAGGGGAATGAACTCCAAAACAGACACATAAATTCTGCCCAAATCCTTGACTGACTGTTAGAACTATTCATGTACGGGGGAGACTCCAGTGGACTTGGCAAAAAGTCAGTACCAAGAAGCTGAAAGAACCAAACAGAGAACTTTGCTGTTTCAACAGCAGTAGAAAACAGAGTTTGATGTTTGAAGCTAGTCAAGTTAACTCCCTACTGAAATAAAAATCAGCATTCATCTGAGGAAACATAAAAGAATACAGTCTCTTTAGTGTATTATTTATAAAATCCAATATGTAGTCAAAAATAAGCAGATATGAATAAGGACCTACTGTATAGCACCTGGAACTGTGCTCAATGTTATGTGGCAGCCTGGATGAGAAAGGAGTTTGGGGGAGAATGAATACATGTGTATATATGGCTGAGTCCCTTCACTGTACACCTAAAAGTGTCAAAATATTGTTAATTGGCTATATACCTCAATACAAAATTAAAAGTTTTTAAAAAACTTGTATTAATAAAAAATGTAAATAAGTACCATAACTAATATATTGTAATTATATACCTTTTCATTTTACTATTTGACTTTGTACTTAGTTTGTAATATGGTTATCATACAAAATTTTTATTTAGTTGAAATTATCAGTAATTTTCTTTATAGTTTTTATGTATTGTGTTTTACTTTATAAAGGAGTTATTATGTAAAGCAAGGTTAAAGTTCCCCTATTTTTTGTTCTGGTAAAAAAAAAAAAGCAGACATGTGAAGGAAATGTAACTCATACTCAGAGAACTCAATAGAAACTATGTAATGATTTAGACCTTGTAATTAGTAGACAAGAACTTGGTAGCAGATTTTATAAATATGTTCAGGAGCCTAAAGGAAGGTGTGAAAGAACATATGTGAAATCTCAGCAGATTAAATGGAAACTCTAAAAGAATGCAGTGAAAATTCTTGAATTGGAAAACATGATTATTGGAATATAAATGTCATGAGATGGACTCAATACCAGATTAAGGGAAGCAGAAGTTGTCAGTGAACTTGAAACAGCAATAGACATCAGTCTGAAGAACAGAGAAAGAAGATTGAAGAAAAACAGAGTTTCAGAATCATGTGGAACAATATTAAGCTATCTAGCATAAATTTAAATGAGTCCCTGCCCCTGAAAAAAAAAAGAGCAAAAGGGGAAGAATAAAAATATTTGAAAAAATAATAACTGAAAATTTCTAAATTGCAGGAAGAGAACAGAATGATAATTTTAAATCCAGCATATTAAATCTGCAGACTCAGGCAAAACCTAGGTTAAAGAGAATTTTTTTGCTTTAAATGTTGATGGAGAGAAGAAAGGCTTACAATAGAATAAAAAACAAGCCATAGACAAAATTAAGAGCCAAAAGTTGCTTCTTTGCAAATATTAAAATAGGTAAATCTGTACCTAGATCGGACAGGACTGAAGCGACTTAGCAGCAGCAGCATACCTAGATCAAGGGATCAAAGGGAAAAAGAAGCGGTAGAAGAGAGAAAGCTTAAAAATTACAAAGAGCAGGGATGAATGAGAGGATTTCACTGCAGATCCTACGTACATGGCCACTTGATCCACAGATAAAGAAATTAACCTTTTTGTCTCTAGATTTTTCCAGCTAAGATGAAATGAACAAATTCTTTGAAAACATAACTTTCAAAGATTGTCACAGGTGAAACAAAGTCTAAATAACTCTATGTATCAAAGAGAATTATTTTTAAAAATCTCCAGACAAAAGCATAGTCTTTTCAGCACAGTGCTAGAACAATTGATATTAATATGCCAAAAACCAAACTTTGACCCTTACCTGTTTAAAAATGTAAGACCTAAGCATAATAGCTAAATCTATAAAACATGGGGGAAAATATTTGTGACCTTGGATTAAGAAAATATTTCTTAGATAAGAAAACGTACAAAAAAGGAACCCAAAGCAAAACTCAAAATTGATAAATTAAACTTCATGAAAGTATAATGTTAAGAAAATGAAAAGACAAGCCATTAACTAGGAGAAAATATTTGCAAAGCTCATGTCTTGTAAAGGGCTTGTACCCAGAAGATCCAGTCTCACTACTTTCTTTCAGCATTATCCTAGATACCCTATTCAGTGCAACAACACAAAAACATAAAAGGCATAAACATTTGAAAGTGAGGAGTAAAATTCTCCCCTTCAGAAGACACATGAGTGGTCACGTAGAGAGTTGTAAAGACTCAACAAAAAACTTCTGGAACTAGTAAGTGATACTACCAAGGTCTTGGAATACAAGATCAATTTTTTAAATCTTTCCAATCTAATCTATATGTTAGGAAATAGTAGGAAAATGAAATTTTTAAGAAAATAGTTACATTTTACATTAGTGTCGAAAAAACATATTTAGAAATAAATTTTTAAGAACTTGTGCAAGATCTCTATAATGAAAACTATGAAACATGAGAGATGTTAAAGTCTTAAATAAATGGAGAAATCATAGTATATTGACAGGCTCAATACTGTTAAGCTGTTAGTTGATATGTAAATTCTTTCATTTCCTAGCAAGTTTTTTTTTGTAGTAATTGGCAAGGTGATTCTAATCTGAATATTGAAATGCAGTAGCCAAAATACATATGCAAATGCATAATGGAAACAATCTTTCTTAAGGAAAAAAAGCTGGAAGATTTACATTGCCTCATTTCAAGACAGTATAAAGCTACAGTAAGTTTTGTATGATTTTAGCATAAAAAGATAGTTCAGTAGGTTAAAATATAGAGAGTTGAGAAATATAGTCAATAGATTTTCAGCCAAAGCATTAAGTGAATTCAGTGAGGAAAAAGTCTTTTCAACAAATGATGTAACAACAAATGGATATTCAAGTGGGGAAAAAAATAATAAACTTCAACTCCTGCCTTACACTATACACCAAAAAAATTTTTAGGATGGATCATAGACCTAAACATAAAAGCTAAAACTATGAAACTTTTAGAAGAAAACTTAGGAAGATATCTTCACAACCTGGAGATAACTAAATATTTTTGAGGACACAGATAGCATAAATAAAAGGAAAAATTGATAAACTGGACTTCCTCAAAGTTAAGAACTTCTCATCAGACTACACAACTAAGGAAATGAACAAATCAGCCACAGACTGGGAGAAGATATTCACAAGATCTATCTTACAAAGAACTTGTATTCAAAATATATAATAATATATTAAAAGCTCCTACATATTTATAATAAAAACAGCCCAGTGAAAAAATAAGAAAGATGTGAACAGATATTTCACAAAGGAGAATATACATGTGGCCAGTAGGTACATGAAAAGTGTATATCATTAGTCATAAGAGATACAAAGTAGAACGACAGATATCAAGACATGTATTGAAATGGTGAAAATGGAAACAAGTGAACATTCCAATTATTGGCAAAGATATGGAGCAGCTGGAGCTCTTCTAAGTAATCTGTGGGTCAAATAGGAAATTTCAAATAAAAAAATTTTAATTTTTTAGAAATTTTCCTTAATTTTTTAGAAATTAATGAAAATACAACAATCACATTTTGTAGAATGTAGCTATGGCAGTGCTGAGAAGGAAATTTATAGTACTTGTATTAGGATTCTCTAGAGAAACTAAGCCAGTAGACTAGACCTCAGTTACATATGAGGGGAGATTTATTACAGGAATCGGCTCACGTGGTTGTGGAGCCCGTGAAGTCTCAGTCGGCCAGATGCAAGGTAGAGACCCAGGAAACTCGGCGGTATAATTTAGCCCAAATCCACAGTCCTAAGAACCAGCAGCTCTGATGTCCCAGATCAAGAAGAGACAGAATTTGTCCTTCCCTCACCTTTTTCTGTTGCTATTCCGTTTGAGCCCTCAATGAATTGGATGATGCTTGCGTGTATTGGGGCTTCCCTGGTGACTCAGACAGTGAAGAGTCTGCCTGCAGTGCAGGAGACCCAGGTTTGATCACTAGGTCAGGAAGATACCCTGGAGAAAGAAATGGTTACCCACTCCAGTATTTTTGCCTGGAGAATTCCATGGACAGAGGAGCCTGGCAGACTACAGTCCATGGGCTTGCAAAAAGTCAGACATGACTGAGCGACTAACTGCCTATATTGGTGAGGACATATGTCTTTACTGAGTCTACTGAACCAACTATCTCTTCCAGAGACACCCTCACAAACACATCCAGAAACAATGTTTTACCAGCTCTCTTGTTAGCCTGGTCAAGTCCACACAAAAAATCAACTGTCACAGCACTAAATAATGACATTGAAAAAGAAACACCAATGACAGAAACTGAAATTTAAATTATGCCATTTGCAGTCACCACCCCCAAAGAAGTACCTAGGTGGACACCTAACAAAATCCATATAAAATCCATGTGCTGAAAAGAACAGAACATTGATGAAGGACTTTAGAGATACAGTATGAAACTTGCCCAGTGAAAAGAAGAGGGTTTTAAAAGTCAATTCGTGACTTGTATGATTTGGGGAAATCTACAGAATGATTTTTGAGTTTTGGTCACCATCTTTAAAAAGGATGCAATCTTTTCCTCACAGGTTTTTATAAACATTAGACAAGTTTGCTTTTTGTTTAACATAAGGCAAGTTGGTGGATGTGACAAAAGTTTTATAAAATATCAGTGCTATACAAATATTAGTTATGTTTGCACAAAAAGTAAGATAGGTCCTGAAAATGTAGAAAATCTTTTGATCATTGTTTCCAGCAAAATAACTGGCCAAAACTGTCATTTACTATAAGCATTTTGAACAGTAGCTTAACTATAGTAAATATGGTTGTAATCATATGTATCTGTTCTTTTATTTCTAGTAAATAGATTCAATTGAGTGGTTATAAATTGTGTCATTTAGATAGCTATCATAATATCTTATATATTTAATGTCTTATTTAATACCAATAATAATTTCCAAACGAATGAGTATAGTAACTTGTTATTGATACATTTTATATTCTCTTTTTTTCATTTCAGGTCAATGAATACATTTTTGATAATTTATCTAATAATCCTTATTTCTGAAGCCATCATCAGTACTATCTTGAAATATACATGGCAAGCTGAAGAGAAATGGGATGAACCTTGGTATAACCAAAAAACAGAACATCAAAGAAATAGTAGTAAGGTATTTTATGGTGCCTTTGACTCTGTTATAAAGAAAATTTTATTCTTTGGAAATTTTGTATCTTTTAATGTTTTGTAGTGTCTTCTGATAGGAGTTACCACTGTCATCCCCTGAAAGTATTATTGTTGAAGGATATCAAAAGGATATTGCATGTGAAGAGTAGCCCACATGTTTGTATTGGTACGCTTTTTACATTTTAGGACGTAAGCAATTACATTCCCTATGGCATAACTAGAACGGTTAAAGATCACAAAAATTTAGATTATCTGTATTGGCATTCCATTTCAGTACTGGATATTGAAATTTTTACTCCATTTACTGTATATTATAGATTAACTAAAGAGTAAATTAATTAATTTTCATTTCTATCAGAGTAATTCACTGGGCTTCCCTGGTGGCTCAGCAGTTAAGAATCTCCACCTGTGATGCAGGATACGCGGGTTCAAACCTTGGGTCAGGAAGATCCCCTGAAGTAGAAAATGGCAACCCATTCTTGTCTAGAAAATTACATGGACAGAAGAGCTTGGCGGGCTACAGTCCATGGTGTTGCAAAGAGTCAGACCTGCCTGAGCAGCTGGGCACAGGCTTGCGCACAGGCACAAAAAGTAACAAATTCAGTAATTTGGTTTTAACCTTTTTTTCTTTCTCTTTGTTTAAGATTCTAAAGAGCAGTAAATGTGTTGAAAGGACAATTCGATAAATGAATTTCAACTCATGAGGCTATTCTGTTTCAGAATATAGTTGATAGTCTATTTAAATGCTTAACTGATTATTTTCTTCAGTGATGATAAAGAAATTCTCATGTTTTTTCTTACCAAAAATCATTTTTTCCCCACAGATTCTGAAATTCATTTCAGACTTCCTTGCTTTTTTGGTCCTCTACAATTTCATCATTCCAATTTCATTATACGTGACAGTGGAACTGCAAAAATTTCTTGGATCATTTTTTATTGGCTGGGACCTTGATCTCTATCATGAAGAATCAGATGAGAAAGCTCAAGTCAATACTTCTGATCTGAATGAAGAACTTGGACAGGTAAAAATGATCCTTTTGTTTTTTTAATTTGTTATTTTTATCAAAACAATAAAAGTACAAAGAATAATAAAACTAAGTATTACAAAACTTATGCTAAAAAACAGCCCCACTTTCTTTGCTCCACAACTTATTTCTTGTTTCCCATTTTGAAATCTTAAGCTGTTCTTCATTATTTAGCACTGTATTTTTATATGGTATTCTTTCTGGATTTTTAAAATTGAGACATTATTTACTATGAAATATAAAGATATAACCCTTACACTATTCCTTCTACACACATACCCAGACATATACCCACTTTGCCTCTCCATAGCTCCCCAATATTATTAAATCACAATTTGGGATTTAATAAATATTCACTTGTTGACATTATTAGAACTGTTCTGTTATTGTTTATTAACTCCTAGTTCTCTCTGTGTGCTGTGTAGTACTATATTTACATTTTTCTTAGGTATTTTGGTTTTGTTACACTTAATTGTTCTGTTTTTCCATTCACTTAATTTTCATTTACCACAAACAAATCTGACAAGTGTATGAACCATCTCTGCACATATTCAAACACAGCAGGTAATCTAGGATTTCCTTTCTCTTTTTTTATTCTGTTGCTTGCTTTCTCTTTTGAAACCTTTCATTTTTCTGCTTCAATTTGGACTTCTTTCTGGGCCAGCATCTCAGCTGTCACCCTGTTTACAATCTTCTCTTTGTGCAGTGAATCTGAAATTTTATGATGATACACTTTGGTGTCTTTTTTTTACTCCCGTTGGGCAAAGAACTCTGAGTCCTCTTAATCTAGAAACATGTCCTTCACTTCTAAGAATTTTCCTTATTTCTTTGGTAACAAGTTTTTTCTGTTTTGTGGAATTTTATTTCTGAAATTTTTTAATTTGGGTGTCAGACCATTTATCCTGATTTCCTAATTCTCTTTGACTTTGAATTTTCGTTTCTGTGTTTTTATAATATGCTTTCTGGGAGAAGTCATGCACTTTTATCTTTCCACCTATATTTTGATTTATTTCTATTATAATATTTTAAATTTCTGATATTATAGTATATCAGAACAGTGTGTTTGTTTGGCCGTGCCCTGTGGTTTGCAGGACCTTAGTTCATCAGTTCTACTGTAATGTGACATATCCATTCCTAAAAATCACTGTGCTGTGCAAAATTACTTAGTAAAAACCACAGGGTTTATGGGAAAATGGGATTGGGGTATAACAAAAACTTTGTCAGTAATACATTTAAAATGAAAAGAGAGGAACCTAATGACAACAGTACTTGCTAAATTATTAAGAAATACAATAAACATGGTGGATACAATAAATAAGTAGTACAATAAATATGGCAGTTTATCTTGAAAAAGACCTAAAGTATACTTTTAGAAGTGGCCATCAGAAGTATTGCAGCTGGTTTTTGTTTGTTGTTTGAATTTATTTATTTGACTGATGGGTCTTGGTTTCAGCATGTGGGGGCATGCAAGGTAAGATCTTTCAGTTGCAGCATGTGAAATATAGTTCCCTGACCAGGGAACTATTTCTGTTGTTTGTTCAACAAAAACTATCAGTCACCTCTATAGATAAACGTGACCCTAAAGATGCCACAGACTTAGAAAAGTATATAGATTTTAAATGTTTTGCGTTATCCTGTCTCTGGCATCATTAATTATTTGTAGTCTCACCATCAGTGTATCAGTGTTAATTGGCAAACAGCATCAGGAGACAGAGGGCAGCTTGTTGTTGTTTGTTTGTTTGTCTAATATAAGACCCTGAACAGAAAGTTTGTTTTCTTTTCTCTCTCTAGGTGGAGTATGTGTTTACAGATAAAACTGGTACACTGACAGAAAATGAGATGCAGTTTCGGGAATGTTCAATTAATGGTACAAAATACCAAGAAATCAACGGTAGACTAGTATCCGAAGGACCAACACCAGACTCTTCAGAAGGAAACTTATCTTATCTTACTAGTTTATCCCATCTTAACAATTTATCCCATCTTGCAACCAGTTCCTCCTTTAGAACCAGTCCTGAAAATGGAACTGAACTAGTAAGCAATTTTTAAATTAATAAATAGGAATTTCATTTGAAATTCCTTGAAATAGTAATTCTTTGTAGTTGGTGGGTTGTAGAAGAAAATGTTTTAAGTATTAGTGGGGCAAGAAATATACATTTGAAATGTTTATACTTTGGTTCAGCACTGAGAATTTATAGTCATAAGACAGCTTAAATTGTCACTTATGTATCTACTTTAGTTCTCTAGGTGTTTAAATGAGACTAGGTTAAGGAAAGCACTTTCTGCCTTGAAGTAAATAAGACTTTGTTAAGGAACAGAGCTTAAATTTATTTAATACCGTTTCCATCTCAATTCTGCCACAAAATAGTTTTCACCCTTACTTGCAATTTGGTTATGTCTACTAAAAAGATAGTCAGATGTTGAAGGGTCATAAGCAAACATGACATCTTAACTCCTTGGAGTCAGAAGCAGCCAGCTAGCTATTACTTATACAATTCAAGAATATAGCACTCTTGTTCTACATCTTATTTTATCAAATTACAAACTGTATTTATTGGCATTTTTTAGAAGTTTGTTTCTGATTTCCTACATGTTATTTGGTATTGATACTTTTATTGTGAATATTAATTATATTTCTACAGAATAAAGAACATGATCTCTTCTTTAAAGCAGTCAGTCTCTGTCACACTGTGCAGATTAGCAGTGTTCAGACTGATAGCATTGGTGATGGGCCCTGGCAGTCCAACTTTGCACCTGCCCAGTTGGAGTACTATGCATCTTCACCAGATGAAAAGGCTCTTGTGGAAGCTGCTGCAAGGTAGTTTAAGTATAATTTTCAAATCTTCAGAAGAATACCTTTCAAATAAAAGTGTGAAAATACAAGAAAATACTTTTAAATTCTCAGACAAAAATCAAAAGCACAAAAAGATATTTTAAATAAGAATGTGAAATGTCGTTAATTTTGTTGTCAAGCTTGCATTAAGTCGTGTTTTGAAGAGATCTCTTTAAAAGTCTACTGCATTCTGCATGTGTGCTCAGTCCTGTCTCACTTTGTGACCCTACCGACTGTAGCCTGCCAGATTCCGCTGTCTGTGGGATTTCCCAGGAAAGAATACTGGAGTAGTTTGCCATTTCCTCCTCCAAGGGATCTTCCCAACCCAGGGACCGAACCTACATCTCCTGCATTGGCAGGCAGATTCTTTACCTGCTCAGCCATTGTGGAATACCCATACCCAAAGTTAACAACAAGCCAAAGTAACTTTGTTGCATAAATTAACACATTTATTATAGGCTAGCAATGTTATCAAATGATGACACTTCTACTGGTCCTTCAATTCCTTCAGTCTTCTGATGGCAAATTTTACTGTCACAGCAGAAGTAGTGTTGTATTAGGTCCAGGCACCACTAGCTACTGTCTGATTGCTATGAAATATGTTGTGAAAAATACTTGTGTGTGTATTGTTTTGTACCTACTCTAATCCTTTAAATTCTTAAAAATAATGCTATATATACTCAAAGGAAATACTTTAAAATACATCTTAAACTTATATTTTAAATGTTTACTCAAGTTATATTGTAAAATATGAAATGTTGTTATTGTTCAGTCACCCAGTCATGTCCAACTCTTTGCAACCCCATGGACTGCAGCATGCCAGGCCTGCCTGTCCCTCACCATCTCCTGGAGTTTGCCCAAGTTCATAGTGCCCAAGTCCACTGACTCGGTGATGCCATCCAACCATCTCATACTCTGTTGCCCTCTTCTTCAGCCTTCAGTCTTTCCCAGCATCAGGGCCTTTTCCAGTGAGTAGCTGTTTGCATCAGGCAGCCAAAGTATTGGAGCTTCAGCTTCAGCATTAGTCCTTCGAATAAGTATTTAGGGTTGATTTCCTTTAGGACTGACTGATTTGATCTCCTTGCTGTCCAGGGGACTCTTAAGAGTCTTCTCTAACACCAGTTTGAAAGCATCAGTTCTTTGTCACTGTGCCTTCTTTATGGTCCACCTCTCATCCTTTATATCTTATATTTCTTTCTTCTTTTATTTCCTAGATTTGGCATCGTGTTTATTGGTAATTCTGGAGAAATTATGGAAGTTAAAACTCTTGGAAAACTGGAACGGTAATTTTTTTCTATATGTAATTTTCTATGTATTAAATACTATAAAACAGGTATTGGTAAAATGACCCAGAAGCCAGATCTGGCCTACAGCTTGTTTTTGTATAGCCTACAGACTAACTTACATTTTTAAAGCGTTTTCAGAAACAAAAATGCAACAGAGATCATATATGATGTTCACAGACTAAAGGATTTACCATCTGGCACCTTTAAAGTTTACCAAGGCCTGCTCTAGAATGATGTCAGTGTTACATTGTATCTCATCTCAATAATAATATAATGATCTGAATCTTTCATCTATACTTTAGCTTAATGGTTCTTGAATTTACTCATGTGTTTATTTTTACATGTAAGGGTAATGAGTTTTGTAAGTTTCTACTCACTAAAGAAAAATTTCTTTATTTTTCCTATGATTTTTATCTTTCAAACATTAAGGAACTGTTGTATCATTTCCAGTACTTCTTCTGTTGGATAAATTAGTCCATTCTTATCATATTCATATATCTTATTGTAATTTTTATCAGTTCTGATCACATCTCAGCTCCAGCCCTGCTCATCCAAACTATGCTTTTCTGAACTAAATAGTGCCCAGTCTTTGACTACTTTTATCTGGGACCCTGTCTAGCTCATATTATCAAGTTCCACATTTGACCCATCACACACCAAATTCTTCTACAGCTCCCTAGAGAAATCTCCCCCGCCAGCCCACCCCGGCCAGCTGTACACATGTGCCCTGTCCTAGGTTTAGAATCACTGCTATAATGAGCCTCTGTTACTGATGTGAGGGCTTATATTTCTCAGATGTGTTTGGGCAGAAAAAAGGATTTAGAATCAGTCACCCTTTTTAGTGAGGAAACATGAAGCTGGGCAGATCTGGATTCCAATCCTTTCTTTGCCACTCATATGCTTCTTTGGCTTAGGCAAATGAATATGCCTTTTTGAGTTTAATAGTCTGCATCTGTAAAGTGAGATAAGACCTATATCCTTTGGTTTTCATGGATGTTAAATGATAGAAGGTATGTAAAGTATGTGGCATTTGGTTAAGTATTAGACTGATCAAAATGGTCATTCAGGTTTTCCCATGAGATCTTTTGGCAAAACTTGCATGAACTTTTTGTCCAACCCAATAATTAATAAATGTCTGTTCCTTTTTTTTCTATCTTGTATTATTAATTGACTCATGATCCATTATCTTGAAAAATATAGTTGAGATTAATTTATTGTTCTGAATTAACCATTTTATCTCTTATGGGGGTTCTTTCCAAATAGTCACTTAATATTATTCAAAAAGTAAAGATTTTGTCTTTCTTATTTTTTTTTGCTTAGATACAAGCTGCTTCATATTTTGGAATTTGATCCAGATCGTAGAAGAATGAGTGTAATTGTTCAAGCACCTTCAGGTAACAAATCTAAACTTTTATGAATTTGTACTTATTCAATATTGTATCTAGTACAGTTTTTTAAATGTTCATTTTTCTTTTTAGGTGAGAAGCTTTTATTTGTTAAAGGCGCTGAATCATCTGTTATCCCTGCATGTATAGGTGGAGAAATAGAAAAGACCAGAATTCATGTAGATGAATTTGCTTTGGTAAGTGCAAACTTCTCTTATTTTAAAAAAATAACCATTAAAAATATATATGAAAGATACTTGCATTAGTATTTTATCAAAAATTATAGTAATTCTGTAGTTCTGTTACATTATGTGTTAGTTCCTCATTCTTTGGTTAAATACTGACCTTTTAACCTGCAAACATGTATCTTCTGTTTGAACCTATTACAGCCAGAGTACTTATGGCTTTAAGGACCTCTCAGATTGCTGTGTTAGAAAAGGAGGGATTTCCCTCGTGGTGTAGTGGTTAAGACTCTTGCTTCCACTGCAGGGGGCACAGGTTTTTATTCCTGGTCAGGGAATTAAGATCCCACACAGCACAGCCAAAAAAAGGAGGGGATTATACAAAAAAATCTCAAGAATGTGTAAACCTGAAACCCTTATACATGCTGTGGAAATATAAATGATATGGCCAACTTAGAAAACAGTTTCACAGTTCCTCGTACAATATAGAATAATATAGAGTTACTATATGAGTCAAGGTATACATCCAATAGAATTGAAAATATACCTCTAACAAAAACTTGGACACAAATATTTGTAGCAGCTTATTGACTATGCCAAAGCCTTTGACTGTGGATCACAATTAACTGTGGAAAACTCTTAAAGAGATGGGAATACCAGACCATCTGACCTGTCTCTTGAGAAACCTGTATGCAGGTCAGGAAGCAACAGTTAGAACTGGACATGGAACAACACACTGGTTCCAAATAGGAAAAGGAGTACGTCAAGACTGTATATTGTCACCCTGCTTATTTAACTTATATGCAGAGTACATCATGAGAAACGCTAGGCTGGAAGAAGCACAAGCTGGAATCAAGATTGCTGGGAGAAGTATCAATAACCTGAGATATGCAGACAACACCACCCTTTTGGCAGAAAGTGAAGAGGAACTAAAAAGCCTCTTGATGAAAGTGAAGGAGGAGAGTGAAAAAGTTGACTTAAAGCTCAACGTTCAGAAAACTAAGATCATGGCATCTGGTCCCATCACTTCATGGGAAATAGATGGAGAAACAGTGGAAACAGTGTCAGACTTTATTTTTTGGGCTCCAAAATCACTGCAGATGGTGATTGCAGCCATGAAATTACAAGATGCTTACTCCTTGGAAGGAAAGTTATAACCAACCTGGATAGCATATTTAAAAGCAGAGACATTACTTTGCCAACAAAGGTCTGTCTAGTCAAGGCTATGGTTTTTCCAGTAGTCATGTATGGATGTGAGAGTCGGACTATAAAGAAAGCTGAGCGCCAAAGAATTGATGCTTTTGAACTGCGGTGTTGGAGGAGGCTCTTGAGAGTCCCTTGGACTGCAAGGAGATCCAACCAGTCCATCCTAAAGGAGATGAGTCCTGGGTGTTCATTGGAAGGACTGATGTTGAAGCTGAAACTCTAATACTTTGGCCACCTGATGTGAAGAGTTGACTCATTGGAAAAGACCCAAATGCTGGGAAGGATTGGGGGGCAGGAGGAGAAGGGGACGACAGAGGATAAGATGGCTGGATGGCATCACCGACTCAATGGACATGGGTTTGGGTAGACTTGGGGAGTTAGTGATGGACAGGGAGGCCTGGCGTGCTGCAATTCATGGGGTCGCCAAGAGTCGGACACGACTGAGCGACTGAACTGAACTGAACTATTCCTAATAGCTTAAAAAATGGAAAAACGCAAATGTCTGTCAACTTTGAATGGATTAAACAGTGTCCTATCTGTATAATGGAATATTAATTGGCCCTTAAAAGAAATGGTGTTCCTTGTTAAGTGAAAGAAGCTAGTCACAAAAGGCCACATATTCTGTTTATATGAAATATCCAGAAGAAGCCAGTTCATAGAGCCAGAAATCAGATTAGTGGTTGCCAGGAGCTGGAGGAAGGGGTAAAAGGGAAGTGTCTGCTAATGAGTATGGAATTCCTTTTGAAGGTGATGAAAATGTTCTGGAATCAGATAGTCGTAATGATTGCATGACTTCATGAGTACACTAAGGATCACCTAATTGTACTCTTTAAAGTGAATTATGGTATGTGACTTACGTCCCTCTTAATAAAAGAATGTAGGAGTATCTTACAGAATACAGTGCCACGATTCATGTGAAGAGGAAACTTATTAAGCAGTTCTGTCTCAGTCTTAAAGCCTCATGATCTCTCATTTCTGCATTTCTGTAAATGTTTGCTTCATACTTATCTCTATCAATCTGCCTCCTTACAGTTTCTTTTCTCCTTTTACTTATTTTCTAATTGTTTATGGTCTAGTTCATCTACCACACCCTAACATCTGTAAGAACAAAGATATTCTACTTTTCTGTCATTTTAATATCTAGAACAATGCTTTCACTAAGCTGGAACTCAATAAATACTTGTGGAATGAATTAATTTCATTTATGTATAACTCTCATAGTCTCTTGGCTTATTTAAGAAGAAGGGGTGTTTATAAAGGTAGGTCATATGTAAATCAAGGAAAGCCAATACTTAGAAATCTACTTAGTGTCATATAGTATTTTAAAGCCTTTCCTTTCTGAGTCCTTTTATTAGAATCTTTATTTTAGGTTTTTGTGAGGAAAATGTAAGAAAAAGAACTTTTATAAGTTTTCAGAGTTAGATACCAACTTTCAAATATTAACACCATAAGAAAAATTGACAATCACATAATCAAACATGTATTCCTAAGTTTTGTGTAATTCCAAATCACTGGTGAAGATATTATGATACAATTAAAAATCATTCATTCGATGGCTCTAGAAAAGTATTGGTTGATTGATAATGACTACCTTACAGTCCTCTTTATTTAAATTGTGAATTTGTCATACCATGAAGCCTCAGGAAATTATAGTCCCCTTTGCTTAAAAAAACTTTTTTAAGTAGATAAAAGTGAATTTATAGTGGTTAAAACAAGAGAGTAGAACCTAGTGCTGCCTCTTTTGATTGGCCTGAAGGTACCTTT